>NC_140009.1:42894963-43236604 GCF_964263955.1 Coregonus lavaretus | reverse complement strand
ATAAAATGTACGCTTATCACGCTGCGCCTTGGTTCCACTAATCTTTAAACGATCGTGACAGAAGATCCCACCAAAAGAGGACCAAGCAGCGTGTCCAGGAACAGACAGCCTGGAACTGGGAGGAGATCGTGGACGGGAAGGGATCCTGGTCTTGGGAGGAGATTCAGGCCGGAATGGATCGCCGTCCTTGGGAGGAGACTGTGGAGGTGCGCTATAGAGAGGAGCAGCGGCAACGCAGAGGGTACCGGCCGAGAAGGAAGCCCGAGAGACAGCCCCAATAATTTTTTTTTGGGGGGGGCTAAAAGGGTGGTTGGCGGAGCCTAGGGTTAGAGCAGAGCCAACTCCCCGTACTCAGGCTAGGAAGCGTGTGACTGGGCAGGCTCCGTGTTATGCGGAGCCACGTACTGTGCCACAAGTGTTCCGGCACAGTCCTGTACGTCCTGTGCTAGCACCAAGCACGTGTCGTGCAAAGATGGGCATTCAGCCAGGACTGGGTGTGCCGGCTCAACGCTCGTGGTCTCCAGTACGCCTCCTCGGTCCCGTATATCCTGCGCCAGTGCCACGTGCTGTAGCGCCAGTACGAGTGCACAGCCCCGTACGTCCTGTGCTGATGCCTCACACGTATTGTGTGGAAGTAGGCATTCAGCCAGGACGGGTTGTGTCAGCTCTTCGCTCCAGACCTCCAGTCCGCCTCCACAGTCCGGCCCGGCCCGTTCCGGCTCCCCGCACCAAGCCAGTGGTGCGTGTTCACAGTCCGGCCCGGCCCGTTCCGGCTCCCCGCACCAAGCCAGTGGTGCGTGTTCCCAGACCAGCCCGGCCTGTTCCTGTCCCTCGCACCAAGCCAGTGGTGCGCGTCACCAGCCCGGTCCGGCCTGTTCCTCCCCCTCGCACCAAGCCAGTGGTGCGCGTCGCCAGCCCGGTCCGGCCTGTTCCTGCTCCCCGCACCAAGCCAGTGGTGCGTGTTCCCAGTCCAGCCTGGCCTGTTCCTGTCCCTCGCACCAAGCCAGTGGTGCACGTTGCCAGCCTGGTCCGGCCTGTTCCTGTCCCTCGCGCCAAGCCAGTGGTGCGCGTCGCCAGCCCGGTCCAGCCCGTTCCTGCTCCCCTCACCAAGCCAGTGGTGTGCGTCGTCAGCCCGGTGCGGCCCGTTCCTGCTCCCCGCACCAAGCCAGTGGTGCGCGTCGTCAGCACGGTCCGGCCCGCTCCTGCTCCCCGCACCAAGCCAGTGGTGCGTGTGTCCAGTCCGGCACGGCCCGTGCCTGTTCCACCGGTGCCTGGTACGGCACCGGTCAGCTGCTCCACTCCGGAGCCAGAGTAATCCGCTCCACTGGGGTCCGGTCCAACTCCTGTCAGCGGATCCACTCCGGAGCCAGAGCAATCCGCTCCACCGGTGCCCAGTCCAGCTCCGGCCAGCGGCTCCAGTCCGGAGCCTGTACAGATCGATCCACCGTCGTCGGGTCCAGCTCCAGTCAGCGGTGCCAGACCAGACCAGGGGCGCAACGGGGAGGTGGAGAGAAAGTGGTGGTCATGCCCGGAGCCGGATCCGCCTCAAAGGCGGAATGCCCACCCGGCCCCTACCCTGTTGTGTTTGTGTGGCGCGGTCGCAGTCCGCTCCTTTGGGGGGGGGGGGGGGGTGGTGTACTGTCACGCCCTGGCTCTGGGGACTCTGAAATGTTGAGCCAGGGTGTGTAATTTTTGTGTTATGTTTTCTATGTTGATGTTCTAGATCGTTTAGATCTATGTTGGCCAGGGTGGTTCCCAATCAGAGGCAGCTGTATCTGATTGGGGACCATACTTAGGCAGCCTGTTTTGCACTAGTCGGTGTGGGATCTTGTTCCGTTAAGGTTTGTTTTGTGTAACCTAGGACTTCACGTTTCGTTTGTTTGTTATTTTGTGTCGTGAGGGAAGTACTTAATAAAATGTACGCTTATCACGCTGCGCCTTGGTTCCACTAATCTTTAAACGATCGTGACACACACATCTGATCAACAACTGTTGGGAGCCCACTCAATGCCATGTCGAGGTGATTTGAGTTGCAGCTCTTGACCAAGCCCAGACCTGGCAGCACCATCATGGGGTTCTCATGTCACACTCTACAACACACACAAACCTATATTGTGAAACATTAGAAATAACACGTTTGAGCATGTTCAGAGCCAAATATAAATATAAACTTGCAAAATGTTAGCATCTGAGTTTGATAGCATGCTCACTAGTGTGTGTGTGTTTGTCACTGGCAACCAGTAAAGCCGATAATGTTGTGCCAGGAGGCACATGACATTTCATTTCCCCTCTACTCCACATACATTTTTCTCTCCCCTTCCTTCCTTCTCCTTCACTCGTCCTACAGGGCCCTCTGTTTGCCTCCTAATTATCCTCTGCCTTCTGTTTGGGGCGCTCGCTCGCCCTGTGATAAAAAACAGTAAAATCACCACGTTTAGATCAAAGTCCGTCGACCGCTTTGCTTAAATGCTTCATTAAGACTATTTGCTTCGGGATTTATACATTCGGGGCCTGCTAGTTTCATTTAGGAATTACTCTAAAAGACGATCCTTAAAATAATCACCTCCACATTTCCATAAATGGTTCATCTGTTTAAAGTAGAAACAACATTAGATAATTCACTTGTCTTTTTATCTTACAGTGTGATTTATCTTTTCATTATGAACGGAGCATATGGTACGGTAGAGCGGCAGTCAGAGATGTCTACTCCACTCTGGCGAGGCACAAACTTCAAACAAACGCTCCATGCCTACAGTAGGTCAAAACAACAATTTAATACACCATAAACATCTCCTGCCTAAACCTGCAAAAAGTGTAGAAGTTATCCAAAAAGGTGTAAAAATTATAAATAAATAAATAGTTTTTAAAAAGGGCCTTACGTGTTGTGCTCAACACGTCGTACCAGATGACAGGAAGAGGTGTCACCAAAAAGAACCAACAAATCACATGACAGGAAGATTATTGCACACAGCTGAACAGAGTCCCCCCTCCCCTTCCAGGAATGTCATCTGAGCTTGAATGGTTTTTAACTCAAATGTATAAATGAGGTGTGCACTCCTACTCAACATGTTTTTCCAATTTGGAGGGCAGCTTTATTGGGGGACTGCGACAGGGGAGAGATAGAGAGAGAAAAAAAGAAAAGTATAGGAAACACAGTGGTGTTGAACATTTGTTAGTAATCCAGTCCCACATACCAGGTGGCTTCATTACCATCATGCGGAAAAGAGGACTAAATCAATTTGAATATAAAGATCAAAAACAAATCCAAACAGATCCAAAATGAAGTCTTGACAGTGTTAGTGCATATTGCCATGTACTGTGTTCATCCACATCGACGGGGCTGCAGTGGAGCAGATGGAGACCTTCAAGTTCCTCCAAATCACTAAGAACTTGAAATGATCCACACTCATGCGTGTAGTCGTAGAGTCTGACACCAACAGGCTCCTGAACAGCTTCTATCCCCATGCCATAAGACTGCAAAATGGCTACAGTACATTCGGATAGTATTCAGACCCCTTGACATTTTCCACATTTTATTACGGTACAGCCATATTCTAAAATTGATTAAACAAATAAAAAATCCTCAATCTACAGACAATACCCCATAATGACAAAGCAAAAACAGGTTTTTAGAATTTTTTGCAAATGTATTAAAAATTAATAACAGAAATAACTTATTTACATAGATATTCAGAGCCTTTGCTATGAGACTCGAAATTGAGCTCTGGTGCATCCTGTTTCCATTGATCATCCTTGAGATTTTTCTACAACTTGATTGGAGTCCACCTGTAGTAAATTCAATTAATTGGACATGATGTGGAAAGGCACACACCTGTCTCTATAAGGTCCCACAGTTGACAGTGCATGTCAACTACCTCCCGAGTGGCGCAGTGGTCTAAGGCACTGCATTGCAGTGCTAGCTGTGCCACTAGAGATCCTGGTTTGAATCCAGGCTCTGTCGTAGCTGGCCGCGACCGGGAGACCAATGGGGCGGCGCACAATTGGCCCAGCGTCGTCCAGGGTAGTGGAGGGAATGGCCGTCAGGGATGTAGCTCAGTTGGTAGAGCATGGCATTTGCAACGCCAGGGTTGTGGGTTTGATTCCCACGGGGGGCCAGTATGAACAAAATAATAATATATATGCACTCACTAACTGTAAGTCGCTCTGGATAAGAGCGTCTGCTAAATGACTAAAATGTAAAATGTCAGACAGTTTGAAGGAACTGTCCGTAGAGCTCAGAGACAGGATTGTGTTGAGGTACAGATCTGGGGTCCGCAGCATTGAAGGTCCCCAAGAACACAGTGGCCTCCATCATTCTTAAAAGAAGAAGCTTGGAACCACCAAGACTCTTCCTAGAGCTGAGCAATCGGAGGAGAAGGGCCTTGGTCAGGGACGTGACCAAGAACCCGATGGTCCCTCTGACAAAGCTCCAGAGTTCCTCTGTGGAGATGGGAGAACCTTCTCTTTTACGCTGCTGCTACTCTCTGTTTATTATCTATGTATAGTCACTTTAATAACTCTACCTAAATGTACATATTACCTCAATTATCTCGACTAACCGGTGCCCCCGCACATTGACTCGATACCGGTACCCCCTGTATATAGCCTCGCTATTGTTATTTTTACTGCTGCTCATTAATTATTTGTTACTTTTATTTCGTATTAATTTGTATTGTATTTTTGTGTGATTTTTTTGCGGTATTCTTTCTTAAAACTGCATTGTTGGTTAAGGGCTTGTAAGTAAGCAATTCACTGTAAGGTCTACTCCTGTTGTATTCGGCGCATGTGACAAATACAATTTAATTTGATTTGATTTAGTCAGGACCGTTGGAAAGATGAACGGAGCAAAGTACAGAGAGATGATTGATGAAAACCTGCTCCAGAGTGCTCAGGACCTCAGACTGGGGTGAAGGTTCACCTTCCAACAGGACAACGACCCTAAGCACCATGACCCTAAGCACACAGCAAAGACAACGCAGGAGTGGCTTCGGGACAAGTCTCTGAATGTCCTTGAGTGGCCCAGCCATAGCCCGAACATTTCTGGGAGACCTGAAAATATCTGTACAGCGACGCTCCCCATCCAACCTGATAGAGCTTGCGAGGATCTGCAGAGAAGAATGGGAGAAACTCCCCAAATACAGGTGTGCCAAGCTTCTAGGGTCCTACCCAAGAAGACTCGAGGCCGTAATCGCTGCCAAAGGCGCTTCAACAAAGTACTGAGTAAAGGGTCTGAATACTTATGTAAATGTGATATTTCCGTATTTATTTATTTTTACCTGTTTTTGCTTTGTCATCATGGGGTATTGTGTGCAGATTGATGAGGGGGAAGAAACAATTTCATCCATTTTAGAAGAAATCTGTAACATTTTTGCACTGTCTCTATGCACACTCACAGGGCCCTGCACACTACGCATACTGATAATCCAACACACATACAAACACTCACAACATATTTTGCTCATGAACATAATATGCACATGTAGTTGAAGTCGGAAGTTTACATACACTTAGGTTGGAGTCATTAAAACTCGTTTTTCAACCACTGCACAAATTTCTTGTTAACAAACTATAGTTTTGGCAAGTTGTTTAGGACATCTACTTTGTGCATGAGACAAGTAATTTTTCCAACAATTCTTTACAGACAGATTATTTCACTTATAATTCACTGTATCACAATTCCAGTGGGTCAGAAGTTTACATACACTAAGTTGACTGTGCCTTTAAACAGCTTGGAAAATTCCAGAAAATGATGTCATGGCTTTAGAAGCTTCTGATAGGCTAATTGACATCATTTGAGTCAATTGGAGGTGTACCTGTGGATGTATTTCAAGGCCTACCTTCAAGCTCAGTGCCTATTTGCTTGACATCATGGGAAAATCTAAAGAAATCAACCAAGACCTCAGAAAAAAAATTGTAGACCTCCACAAGTCTGGTTCATCCTTGGGAGCAATTTCCAAACGCCTGAATGTACCATGTTCATCTGTACAAACAATAGTACGCAAGTATAAACACCATGGGACCACGCAGCTGTCATACCGCTCAGGAAGGAGACGCGTTCTGTCTCCTAGAGATGAACGTACTTTGGTGCGAAAAGTGCAAATCAATCCCAGAACAACAGCAAAGGACCTTGTGAAGATGCTGGAGGAAACAGGTACAAAAGTATCTATATCCACAGTAAAACCTATATCGACATAACCTGAAAGACCGCTCAGCAAGGAAGAAGCCACTGCTCCAAAACCGCCATAAAAAAGCCAGACTACAGTTTGCAACTGCCATGGGGACAAAGATCGTACTTTTTGGAGAAATGTCCTCTGGTATGATGAAACAAAAATAGAACTGTTTGGCCATAATGACCGTCGTTATGTTTGGAGGAAAAGGGGGTTGCTTGCAAGCCGAAGAACCCCATCCCAACCGTGAAGCACGGGGGTGGCAGCATCATGCTGAGGGGGTGCTTTGCTGCAGGAGGGACTGGTGCACTATTATTTCCCTATTTATCCCTCTGGTTCCCACATGGTTTTGTGCGTGTTTGTTCTTTGATTTGTGTCATATACTTATGTGAGCTGGTGTGTTTTCCCTGCGTGGAAATTAGTGTTGTTTATTTTTCAGAGTAAAGTACGTCGTTATCTCAGTTCTGTGTCCTGTGCCTGACTCCGTCCTACCGCTGCACATTTGACACTTGACAGAAACACGCACCAAATATGGAGTCAGCAGGTGCAGCCAGTCCTCCAGTACCAGTGGAGGAGCGCGTCCAGCAGCATGCGACGATGCTCCAGAATCTTGGCACAGCCATGGATCGCGTGTTGCAGACCATGGAGCGATGGGAGAGAGGGGGTTTTCCCACAACCCCATCAACTTCAGGTCAACCCACAACGATGTCCACCCCTCCGTCACCTGGACCCAGTGGGATTCGGCTCTCGCTTCCGAGGGCATATGATGGGACGGCTGCCAGGTGCCAGGGGTTCCTGCTCCAGGTGGAGCTCTACCTGGCGACCATCCACTCGGCTCCCTCGGGATACGAGAGTGTTTCCGCCCTCATTTCCTGTGTGTTGGGGAGAGCGCTTGAGTGGGCCCACGCCGAATGGGGAAGAATAGACGCAGCGTTGGTTCGCTATGAGGATTTCACCCGCCGCTTCCGGGCGGTCTTCGATCATCCACCTGAGGGGAGAGGCGGCGGGGTAACGCTTGTTCCACCTCAGACAGGGGAAGAGGAGCGCACAGGACTTCGCACTGGACTTCAGGACCTTGGCGGCCAGCGCGGGATGGAATGTGAGGGCCCTGATCGACCATTACCGGTGTAGTCTACGTGAGGACGTTCGTCGGGAGCTGGCATGCAGGGACACCACCCTTACCCTCGACCAGCTGGTGGATCTATCTATACGGCTGTATAACCTGTTGGCCACCCGCGGACATTTGGATCAGGGTCCGTCCATTCCATCCCCCAGCACCTCCGACCCTACCCCTATGGAGTCGTCCTTTAGGGTCGGGCCTGATTAGGGAGGTCACAGCTCCACTATGTATGAAAACGCAGGAGGGTCATGAGGAGAGAATTAGTGTCTTCCTGATCGATTCTCCTGCGTTTTCTGTGGTGTTGGGGCTTCCCTGGTTGGCCTCTCATGACCCCACTATTTCGTCAGTGATCAGGGAGGTGGAGAGTCCAAACCAGGTCTCCACTATGCACATTCCCCCCGAATATGCTGATTTGGCTCTCGCCATCTGTAAAAAGAAGGCGACTCAACTACCACCCCATCGACAGGGGGATTGTGCGATAAATCTCCAGGTAGACGCAGCACTTCCCAGGAGTCACGTGTATCCTCTGTCTCAGAGGGAGACGGCGGCTATGGAAACATATGTCTCCGAATCTCTGGGACAGGGATACATTCGGTCTTCCACTTCACCTGCCTCCTCAAGTTTATTTTTTGTGAAGAAGAAGGATGGAGGTTTACGCCCGTGCATTGACTATCGAGGTCTAAATCAGATCACTGTGAAGTACTGTTACCCACTGCCTCTCATAGCTAGTGTGACAGAGTCCTTGCATGGGGCGCGCTTCTTCACCAAATTGGATCTGAGGAGCGCTTACAACTTGGTGCGTATCTGGGAGGGGGATGAGTGGAAGACGGCATTCAGTACCACCTCTGGGCACTATGAGTACCTCTTCATGCCATACGGGTTGATGAATGCTCCATCAGTCTTCCAATCCTTCGTAGACAAGATTTTCAGGGACCTGCATGGGCAGGGTGTAGTGGTGTATATTGATGACATTCTAATATACTCTGCTACACGCATGTACATGTGTCCCTGGTGCGCAAGGTGCTTGGTCGACTGTTGGAACATGACCTGTACGTCAAGGCTGAGAAATGTCTGTTCTTCCAACAGTCCGTCTCCTTCCTAGGGTACCGCCTGTCCGCGTCAGGGGTGGAGATGAAGAATGACCGCATTTCAGCCATGCGTAATTGGCCGACTCCTACTACGGTGAAGGAGGTGCAGTGGTTCGTAGGGTTTGCCAACTACTTCCGGAGGTTTATCCGGGGCTTTGGTCAGATAGCGGCTCCCATTACCTCCTTGCTGAAGGGGGGACCGGTGCGACTGCAGTGGTCAGCTGGGGCGGACAGGGCTTTTGGTCACCTGAAGGCTCTGTTTAGCTCGGCTCCCGTGCTGGCTCATCCTGATTCCTCCTTGGCATTCATAGTAGAGGTGGACGCATCCGAGGCTGGGATAGGAGCTGTGCTGTCTCAGCGCTCGGGTACGCCACCAAAGCTCCGCCCCTGTGCTTTATTTTAGAAGAAACTCAGCCCGGCAGAGCGAAACTATGATGTGGGGGACCGGGAGCTGTTAGCTGTTGTCAAGGCTCTGAAGGCGTGGAGGCATTGGCTTGAGGGGGCTAAACACCCTTTTCTCATTTGGACTGACCACCGCAATCTGGAGTACATCCAGGCTTCTTGTGTATTAGGTTATCAGCCGGTCCAGGCACCATGGCATCAGAGCAAGATCGAGGCACCTGCGGTGGATGAATGGTTTTGGCGCTCGGAGGAGACATGGGACGCTGCCCATGTGCGCCTGCAACGGGCCATCAGGCGACAGAAGGCGAGTGCCGACCGTCACCGTAGTGAGGCCCCGGTGTATGCACCGGGGGACCGGGTCTGGCTCTTGAACCGAAACCTGCCCCTTCGCCTGCCCTGCTGGAAGATGGGTATGTGGTTTGTGGGGCCATTTAAAGTCCTGAGGAGACTGAACGAGGTATGCTATAGGTTACAGCTCCCCCCTGATTACCGTATTAACCCCTCGTTCCATGTGTCTCTCCTCAGGCTGGTGGTGGCAGGTCTGCTCCAGCAGTCTGAGGTGCGGGAGGTTCCTCCGCCCCCTCTGGATATCGAGGGGGTCCCGGCGTATACTGTACGAGCCATCATGGACTCAAGACGTCGGGCGAGGGGCCTTCAGTACCTCATGGACTGGGGGGTACGGTCCGGAGGAGAGTTGCTGGGTGCCGGTGAAGGACATTCTGGACCCTTCCTTACTGCAGGAATTTGAGGCTGCCCCTCCTCCTTGCTCGGGCAGGCTTCGGCGTTCGTCGTCACCGGAGTACTAGCTGCCACCGATCGATGTTTCTGTGTTACACTAGTCTTGTCTTCATTAATCACACCTGTTATCCATTATGCTTATTTGTGTCCCTATAATTACCTCTGTTTTCACTCCTGAGTTTGTGCGTGATTGTCCGTTGTTTTACGTTGTTTGGTGAGCTGTTGTTCTGCTCTTCCCTGTGTGGAGGGTTTGTTATGGTTTACTTTTGTTTAGTAAATCCATTCATTTTCTCAGTTCTGTGTCCTGCGCCTGATTCCGTTTCACCACTTCACCCAGACGTTGACACAGAGCTGGTTTAACTGAGTCAGGTTTGTAGGCCTCCTTGCTCGCACCTGCTTTTACAGTTCTGCCCACATATTTTCTATAGGATTGAGGTCAGGGCTTTGTGATGGCCACTCCAATACCTTAACTTTGTTGTCCTTAAGCCATTTTGCCACAACTTTGGAAGTATGCCCCCTTTTTCCTCCAAACATAATGATGGTCATTATGGCCAAACAGTTATATTTTTGTTCAATCAGACCAGAGGACATTTCTCCAAAAAGTACGATCTTTGTCCCCATGTGCAGTTGCAAACCGTAGTCTGGCTTTTTATGGCGGTTTTGGAGTAGTGGCTTCTTCCTTGCTGAGCGGCCTTTCAGGTTATGTCGATATAGGACTCGTTTTACTGTGGAAATAGATACTTTTGTACCTGTTTCCTCCAGCATCTTCACAAGGTCCTTTGCTGTTGTTCTGGGATTGATTTGCACTTTTCACACCAAAGTACGTTCATCTCTAGGAGACAGAACACGTCTCCTTCCTGAGCGTTATGACGGATGCGTGGACCCATGTTGTTTATACTTGCGTACTATTGTTTGTACAGATGAATGTGGTACCTTCAGGCGTTTGGATATTGCTCTAAAGGCACAGTCAACTTAGTGTATGTAAACTTCTGACCCACTGGAATTGTGATACAGTGAATTATAAGTGAAATAATCTGTCTGTAAACAATTGTTGGAATAATTACTTGTCTCATGCACAAAGTAGATGTCCTAACCGACTTGCCAAAACTATAGTTTGTTAACAAGAAATTTGTGGAGTGGTTGAAAAACGAGTTTTAATGACTCCAACCTAAATGTATGTAAACTTCCGACTTCAACTGTACCTCTATCGATCCAGTATCCCTGCACATTGTAAATATGGTACTGGAACTGACCCTGTATATACTGCAGAATGCTTACTTACTTTATCGTGTTAGTCTTATTTTTATATCTTGTGTGTTTTTGTTCTACCTTGTAATTCTTTCTCTTACACTGTTATTGATTACTACATTGTTGGGGTTAGAGCTTGCAACTGTACTTGTGCATGTGACATTAAAACTTGAAACTTATGAAAATAATGTACTTTTTACTCCATACATTTTCCCTGACACCCAAAAGTACTTAAGTACTCACATTTTGAATGTTTAGCAGGACAAGAAAATGGTCCAATTCACGCACTTATCAAGAGTACATCCCTGGTCATCCCTACTGCCTCTGACTTGGCGGACTCACTAAACACAAATGCTTCATTTGTAAATTATGTCTGACAAAAAAACAAGAAAATTGTGCCATCTGGTTTGCTTAATATAAGGAATTTGAAATGATTTATACTTTTTTTAGCGATTACCTTTACTTTTGAGACTTGAGTATATTTAAAACCAAATATTTTTTGACTTTTACTCGAGTATTATTTTACTGAGTGACTTTCACTTTTACTTGAGTCATTTTCTATTAAGGTATCTTTACTTTTACTCAAGTATGACAATTGGGTACTTTTTCCACCACTGTCTGTGGCAGTGTAGGGTTGAAATGCCGGAAATGGGTTAACGAGATATACCGAGATTTCCCTGCACAAACCCACTCCCTTTTCCCGGGATAAATAACTGTGAGAAACCAGTAAATTATAATAAATTAAATCTATGAACAGCATGACATGAAATTGAACTGTTAAATTATATAATATGTCTAAATCTGGCTTCTCTATGGCCTTCTCTTTGCTATCTGCATGATCAATCAACACTCAGGGTGGGAGCAGACAGCATATCTCAGTAGGAGCACATACCACAATAGATGTATCATCTCATCATGGTAACTTTTTTTCTTGACAAGTAGGCCTACACTTCCTGCAGCATAGCCTATGCTATAGTAATATAAGGACTGAATGCGCGTCTAATTGACAATCTTTATCAGGTTTTCGGGGGTCATTAGATTTTTTTATTGTACATTAGAAATATTTTTTATTGCAGCCCTCACTTGAATATAGTTGCTTTAATTCATTGCATACGGGAGCAAGCTCTCGCAATCTTTCTCTCTCTCCATCAATTACATTCAAATTGCATCTAAAATAGATAATCCTTTTCATATATATGTCCTAGCCTACCCCTTTCAGGTAATAAATTCAATGCAGTATTAGCCATATATCTAATAAATGATGGGTTATGCATAAGTGTATAGCCTCTGTCTCTTGTGCAATACGCACCGGTGCACCGCTGGCCTAAAAAAACGCTCCTTAGCTCTTAGAGTCCAATGAAAAGCTAGATTAGAATACCTTGCTGGATTTTTTTGTGTGCATTCATTATAGCCTACTTATAGACTATTCGAAGGGGGATGCAAGCAACCTCTTATTTGCTGAATGTTGAATACAGCAGCAGCCAATAGAACTCACAGAAGGAAGAGAGAATGCGTGATGGCGGTAGGCTACATCAGTTATTTATTTAGACCCATCACCCATAACCATTGAATCTTCTTGAAGAGAAGTGAAAGCCGTCTGCATGTTATTTTAGTCCTAAATTATCCAAGCATGTCAGTACAATGACGAAGATAAGGACAACGAAACGTATTACATTTAACTGTTGAAATTAGGAAGGAATGAAGCAACAATAGCGAGAGAATAGGAAGCTAATACACACGTCACACAACAAAAATAATAATATGAAAGGTAGCCTATGTGTCAGCCTACGAATTATGAAAACAATTATTAGGCCCCATTATACACTCCACACAACATGCAACAATTTCAAAGATTTGACTGAGTTACAGTTCATATAAGGAAATTAGTCAATTTCAATAAATTCATTTGGCCCTCACCTATGGATTTCACGACTGGGAATACAGATATGCATGTTTGACACAGATACCTTAAAAAAAAAAGGTAGGGGCGTGGATCAGAAAACGAGTCAGTATCTGGTGTGACCACCATTTGCCTCATGCAGGTCGACACATCTCATTCTCATAGAGTTGATCAGGCTGTTCATTGTGGTCTGTGGAATGTTGTCCCACTCCTCTTCAATGGTTGTGAGAAGTTGCTGGATATTGGCGGGAACTGGAACATGCTGTCATACACGTCGATGCAGAGCATCCCAAACATGCTCAATGGGTTGCATGTCTGGTGAGTATGCAGGCCATGGAAGAACTGGGACATTTTCAGCTTCCAGGAATTGTGTACAGGTCCTTGCGACATGGGCCGTGCATTATCATGCTGAAACATGATGTGATGGCGGCGGATGAATGGCACGACAATGGGCCTCAGGATCTCGTCACGGTGTCTCTGTGCATTCAAATTGCCATCGATAAAATACAATTGTGTTCGTTGTCCATAGCTTATGACTGCCCATACCATAACCCTACCGACACCATGGGGCACTCTGTTCACAACGTTGACATCAGCATCCCGCTCGACCACACGTCCACATGACGCCATCTGCCCAGAACAGTTGAATACGGGATCTATCCATGAAGAGCACACTTCTCCAGCGTGCCAGTGGCCATCGAAGGTGAGCATTTGCCTACAGAAGTCGGTTACTATGCCCGCAGACGAGCACGCAGATGAGCTTCCCTGAGACGGTTTGTGACAGTTTGTGCAGAATTTCTTCGGTTGTGCAAACCCCCAGTTTCATCAGCTGTCCGGTGGCTGGTCTCAGAAGATCCCGTAGGTGAAGAAGCCGGATTTGGAGGTCCTGGGCTGGCATGGTTACATGTGGTCTGCGGTTTTGAGGCTGGTTGGGCGTACTGCCAAATTCTCTAAAACGACGTTGGAGGCGGCTTATGGTAGAGAAATTAACATTCAATTATCTGGCAACAGCTCTGGTGGACATTCCTACAGTCAACATGCCAATTGCACGCTCCCTCAAAACCTGAGACATCTGTGGCTGTCACGTTGTATAATGATTAGAAGACAGTCGCAGGAATACGTATTAGGGCTTTTATTTACTCCACCCAACACAAGGTACATCATGAAAAACGACGGGGACGAAGCCCAAAACAAACATGTATATATGTAACAAAGGGATGTAACCCAAACAAAAGAGTGAGTTGTAACCTCTACACAATACACAGACCCGTAAACACAAGAGCACAATACATGGTATTCACAAGACCAACAGACATGGGACAATAAAGGACAATGGGGAACAGAGGGAACATATATATACATACTAATCAGGGGGAATGGGAACCAGGTGTGCATAATGAGACAAGACAGTCCGGGGTTGGTGGTAATGAACCAGGTCAGTGAACCAGGTCAGTGACATAGACCTCTGGAGCTGGTGAACGGAATGAGCAGCAGTACCGGAGGGATCCGTGACAGTGGCATTGTGTGGCATTGTGTTGTGTGACAAAACTGTGGCCTTTTATTGTCCTCAGCACAAGGTGCACCTGTGTAATGATCATTATTCATGCTGTTTAATCAGCTTCTTGATATGCCACACCTGTCAGGTGGACGGATTATCTTGGCAAAGGAGAAATGCTCACTAACAGGGATGTAAACAAATTTGTGCACAATATTTGAGAGAAATAAGCTTTTTGTGCGTATGGAAAAGTTCTGGGATTGTCACACCCTGATCTGTTTCACCTGATTTTCTAGTTTCCCCGGTTTTGACCATTCTTCCTGCCCTGACCCTGAGCCTGCCTGCCTGCCGTTCTGTACCTTGTCACACCACCCTGGATTATTGACCTCTGCCTGCCGTTCTGTACCTTTTCGACTCTGATCTGGATTACTGACCTCTGCCTGCCCTTGACCTGTCATTTGCCTGCCCCCTGTTTTTGTAATAAACTTTTGTTACTTCGACACTGTCTGCATCTGGGTCTTCTCCTGAAACGTTATAGGGATCTTTTATTTCAGCTCATGAAACATGTGACCAACACTTTACATGTTGCGTTTATATTTTTGTTCAGTGTATTTCCAAATGAAATCAGATTTGCTAGCCTATAATTGTAACTTTGTAGGCCGCATGTGTCACATCCTGGCCTTAGTTATCTTTGTTTCATTTATATTTTAGTTAGGTCAGGGTGTGACATGGTGAAGTATGTGTTTTGGTTTGTCTAGGGGTTTGTAAGTTTATGGGGTAATGTCTTGTCTAGGTGTTTGTATGTTGATGGCTGCCTAGATTGGTTCTCAATTGGAGACAGCTGTGGTTTATTGTCTCTAATTGGGAGCCATATTTAAGGCAGCCATGGGCATCATGTGTTTGTGGGTAATTGTCTATATTGAACGTTTGTTGCTTGTCTGTGCACTTACGTTATTTAGCTTCACGGTCGTTTGTTGTTTTGTAAGTTTTGGATAGTGTTCGGTTTCGTGTTTTTCTCTCTTCCAAAATAAAGAGATGTATTTTGCACACGCTGCGCCTTGGTCCGCTTCCTTAGACGATCGTGACAGAATTACCCACCAAAGGACCAAGCAGCGGGTTCAGGAATCGGCAGCCTGGAAGTGGGAGCAGCGTCGGAGGGATGAGAGGCACCCCCAAGAATTTTTTAGGGGGGGGCACAGGGCATGGACGACGGGGCTGACGGAGGCAGAGAAGGGGCGAATTCAAAAGGCCACCAGGTTACGGGGGCTACTGGTCCAAGTAGGGAAAGGAGGTTTGGAGGCACGGCGAGAGGTACTGGGGTGTGTTGCCAGTCCGGTCCGGCCCGTTCCAGTTCCCGGGGTAGAGCCAGTGGTGTGTGTCCCCAGTACGGTCCGGCCTGGTACGGCCCCTCGCACCAAATGGACGGTGCGCGTCTCCAGCCCGGTCCGACCTGTTCCTGCCTCTCGCACAAGGCCTACGGTGTGCTTCGCCAGCCCAGCCCGGCCTGTTCCTGCTCCCCGCACTATCCCTGAGATGCGTGTCCTCAGCCCGGGACCACCAGTTCCGGCACCACGCACTAGGCCTTATGTGCGTCCCCAGGGTCCAGCATGCCCTGTTCCTGCTCCCCGCACTAGCCCTGAGATGCGTGTCCTCAGCCCGGGACCACCAGTTCCGGCACCACGCACTAGGCCTTATGTGCGTCCCCAGGGTCCAGCATGCCCTGTTCCTTCTCCCCGCACTAGACCTGAGATGCGTGTCCTCAGCCCGGTACCTCCAGTTCCGGCACCACGCACTAGGCCTTATGTGCGTCTCGGCCGGCCAGAGTCTGCCGTCTGCCTAACGGCGCCTGCACTGCCCGTCTGTACTGAGCCTGCTAAGCCGCCCGTCTGCCATGAGCCTTTAGAGCCGTCCGCCAGACAGGAGCCGCTAGAGCCTTCCGCCAGACAGGATCCGCCAGAGCCTTCCGCCAGACAGGATCAGCCAGAGCCTTCCGCCAGACAGGATCAGCCAGAGCCTTCCGCCAGACAGGATCAGCCAGAGCCTTCCGCCAGACAGGATCAGCCAGAGCCTTCCGCCAGCCATGAGCAGCCAGATCCGTCAGCCAGCCATGAGCAGCCAGATCCGTCAGCCAGCCATGAGCAGCCAGATACGTCAGCCAGCCATGAGCAGCCAGATCCGTCGGCCAGCCATGAGCAGCCAGATCCGTCAGCCAGCCATGAGCAGCCAGATCCGTCAGCCAGCCATGAGCAGCCAGATCCGTCAGCCAGCCATGAGCCGTCCAGCCAGGATCCGCCAGAGCCGTCCAGCCAGGATCCGCCAGAGCCGTCCAGCCAGGATCCGCCATTGAGTCCGGTGCTGCCCCTTAGTCCGGTGCTGCCCCTTAGTCCGGTGCTGCCCCTTAGTCCGGTGCTGCCCCTTCGCCCGGTGCTGCCCCTTATCCTGGTGCTGCCCCTTAGTCCGGTGCTGCCTCTTAGTCCGGTGCTGCCCCTTAATCCAGGTGGGTTAAGTTGGAGGGTGGTCATTTGGAGGAGGCTACGTAAGCGGGTAGTGACTATGGTGGGGTGGGGACCACGACCAGTGCCAGAGCCGCCACCGTGGACAGACGCCCACCCAGACCCTCCCCTAGACTTTATGCTGGTGCGCCCGGAGTTCGCACCTTAAGGGGGGGTGTTATGTCACATTCTGGCCTTAGTTATCTTTGTTTCATTTATATTTTAGTTAGGTCAGGGTGTGACATGGTGAAGTATGTGTTTTGGTTTGTCTAGGGGGTTGTAAGTTTATGGGGTAATGTCTTGTCTAGGTGTTTGTATGTTGATGGCTGCCTAGATTGGTTCTCAATTGGAGACAGCTGTGGTTTATTGTCTCTAATTGGGAGCCATATTTAAGGCAGCCATGGGCATCATGTGTTTGTGGGTAATTGTCTATATTGAACGTTTGTTGCTTGTCTGTGCACTTACGTTATTTAGCTTCACGGTCGTTTGTTGTTTTGTAAGTTTTGGATAGTGTTCGGTTTCGTGTTTTTCTCTCTTCCAAAATAAAGAGATGTATTTTGCACACGCTGCGCCTTGGTCCGCTTCCTTAGACGATCGTGACAGCATGTCCTGCACCATCTTTGCATGTTCTCTCCCAGCTTGATGATTTGAACGAGGTGCGTAATTTCAGTCATATAATACAGTTTAATACAATACAGTACAGTAATACAGTCCACCCTCAAAAAGAATAACCTACTGGAGCTTGTATTATTTATTTACCAAAGAAAGCATAGCTACACCTATGGGCTTTTATGTTTTTTTTCTGTTGTAACTTGTGCGTAATGTGCGGTAGCCTATATATTATAGGCTATGTAGGCCTATTGGATAATGGCACAATCATTTGGGCTTTTTTGGGCTTGGTCTCATAAAAAGTATTAAATGTATGGCTCATCAGGCTCAGGTAGCATCAGGCTTGAAATTTCAAGCCAATAAAAGCTCTAATCATTTCCAGACATATTTACTGTATATGCTTTATATGTTTTAGAATGACACTTCCGATTTTGTCGGGAAATACCGGGTTACCCGGGAGAAAAGTGATTTATTCTCGGGATGGAACATTTGTAAAATACCAGGAAAATATTCAACCCTATGGCAGTGTGTGTGTTCGTACATGCATGCATACGTGCATGTGTGTGTGTGTGTGATAGAGATCGGCAGTGACTGAGTATTATGAAGGACAGTCCAGAGTCATTGCTGGGAGGGGAGCACATAAGCAAGCTCCATTGAGATGTGAAGATGACTGATAATGCAGGAACAGTGGGACCCCTTGCTGAGCTCATTGGCCCCTAAGTGCTCCTTTGCTGAATGTGTCCCTTATCTTGCTCTGACAGCACTAATAGAATATGCATAGCTCTATTAGCATACAAGATAATGGCACCCTTGAGGGGAGCAGTGACATAAAACTTTAAGTAGAAATCAAAACATTGGGCAGGAGGAGCCTTGTCACTCAGTGCCAAAAGGGCCTGGGTCTTAGGCCTTATACACTCCAGGTGTCTGTACATGCGCACACACACACACACACACACACACACACACACACATACCCATATACAAGCACAAGTGCAAATACCAAACACACCATCACACCCCCGACACACACGGTCATGCACACAGTATGAAAACACATTATGCACACACACACATATCAATAAAACACCACACACAGCATCAACTCTTCCATACCCCAAGGGCTTCAGAGAAAATTAAAGGGAATAGGATGCAGTAAATGCCATTGTGGAAATAACATTGTCTTTATGACAACATAAACACATTTGCCAACATTGTAAATGATTGTCTTGGGCAGAATGGCACGCTGTAGAGACGATGAGGAGGCTGTGTAGAAAATGTGAATTTGTGATGGGTTCTATTTTGTCTGGCTTTACTATAGAGTCATGTCAATTCCCCTCTAGAGCCATAACTTGAGCTGAGGCACTAAATCACCTACTAAACAGTAAGGTATAGAAAGCAAAAGAGATATACAGTTATGGTCAAAAGTTTTGAGAATGACACAAATACTAATTTTCACAAAGTCTGCTGCCTCAGTTTTGATGATGGCAATTTGCATATACTCCAGAATGTCATGAAAAGTGATCAGATGAATTGCAATTCATTGCAAAGTCCCTCTTTGCCATGAAAATGAACTTAATCCCAAAAAAACATTTCCACTGCATTTCAGCCCTGCCACAAAAGGACCAGCTGACATCGTGTCAGTGATTCTCTCGTTAACACAGGTGAGAGTGTTGACGAGGACAAGGCTGGAGATCACTCTGTCATGCTGATTGAGTTAGAATAACAGACTGGAAGCTTTAAAAGGAGGGTGGTGCTTGAAAGCATTGTTCTTCCTCTGTTAACCATGGTTACTGTTGTGGAAAATAACCACCATACTTTATTACAAATACGGTCTTACAGAGTTTTTGTTGCATCAAGAAATGACTTTATTAAAGTTTTCAACAAAGCCGACACCCATCTGCAGAGGGGCACCAATTCTTAAGGTCTCCCTCCTTATATAGTCCTCTTCAGTTTTCCCACTCTTTTATTGCTCCGCCCACTTCCTTTGTCCCTGAGGATGGCTGAAGTATTACTCCAACCAATCACCCGCTCCCCTGTACCTCACCCCCTCAAGCTGCAATCAATCAAGAAGATACCAAGGAGACAAAGGTCTAGTCCAAACTCTATTCAACCTTGGTGCCGCTCCCTTCACTGTGTTTGAAGAGAGAGACAAAAACAAACGGCCCAATTCAGTTAGCCACAAAGAATTTTAACTATATGTTCATGATTAACTCAATTTCATCTGATAATCCATTAAAACTACACATCATTACCTGCAAGGAAGCACGTGCCGTCATCATTGCTTTACACAAAAAGGGCTTCACAGGCAAGGACATTGCTGCTAGTAAGATTGCACCTAAATCAACCATTTATCGGATCATCAAGAACTTCAAGGAGAGAGGTTAAATTGTTGTGAAGAAGGCTTCAGGGCACCCAAGAAAGTCCAGCAAGCACCAGGACCGTCTCCTAAAGTTGATTCAGCTGCGGGTTCGGGGCACCAACAGTGCAGAGCTTGCTCAGGAACGGCAGTAGGCAGGTGTGAGTGCATCTGCACGCACAGTGAGGCAAAGACTTTTGGAGGATGGCCTGGTGTCAAGAAGGGCAGCGAGGAAGCCACTTCTCTCCAGGAAAAACATCAGGGACAGACTGATATTCTGCAAAAGGTACAGAGATTGGACTTCTGAGGACTGGGGTAAAGTCATTTTCTCTGATGAATCCCCTTTCAGATTGTTTGGGGCATCCGGAAAAAACCTTGTCCGGAGAAGACAAGGTGAGCGCTACCATCAGTCCTGTGTCATGCCAACAGTAAAGCATCCTGAGACCATTCATGTGTGGGGTTGCTTCTCAGCCAAGGGAGTGGGCTCACTCACAATTTTGCCTAAGAATACAGCCATGAATAAAGAATGGTACCAACACATCCTCCGAGAGCAACTTCTCCCAACCATCCAAGAACAGTTTGGTGATGACCAATGCCTTTTCCAGCATGATGGAGCACCTTGCCATAAGGCAAAAGTGATAAGTAAGTGGCTCTGGGAACAAAACATCGAAATATTGGGTCCATGGCCAGGAAACTCCCCAGACCTTAATCCCATTGAAAACTTGTTATCGATGCTCAAGAGGCGGGTGGACAAACAAAAACCCACAAATTCTGACAAACTCCAAGCATTGATTATGCAAGAATGGGCTGCCATCAGTCAGGATGTGGCCCAGAAGTGAATTGACAGCATGCCAGGGCGGATTGCAGAGGTCTTGAAAAAGAAGGGTCAACACTGCAAATATTGACTCTTTGCACAAACTTAATGTAATTGTCAATAAAAGCCTTTGACACTTATGGAATGCTTGTAATTATAATTCAGTATACCATAGTAACATCTGACAAAAATATCTAAAAACACTGAGGCAGCAGACTTTGTGAAAATTAATATTTGTGTCATTCTCAAAACTTTTGACCACGACTGTGGTCAGTTCAGCGTTGTATACATCTACATGGAGTTTGGCACATTTCAGAGCTGGATACCATGTTGCAGACTTCAAAAGAACTTCTGTGAGCTCCAATTTGTTAATTTTGCCAGGGATACAATTCCATGGCAGCCATGTTCTTGACATCAGTTGCCGATGGTCTAAGATCAACAGAATGCTTTTTGGTTGAAACTCCCGACGGCCCAACTGTCTTTCTATTGTTCAGGGTCAGTCCAAACTGGCCAAATTAGGTTAAAGAGGTTTGAAGTCGTACAAATCTACCTCAGGCTGGCATAAACACAAGCGCCAACTTCCTGGGGCAGACAGGAGAGGTACAGTAGCCTGAAAGCCGACAAAAGAACAGCTCTCTGTGTAAGTCTGGAGGATTGCACAATCTTTATCTGTCCGAGGGAGGTTTCACCCGGCCCTCTCAGCTGTGCTACATTTCCAAAAACCCAAATCAGATAAATAACAGAAGGCTGGCCAGGACCGAACACAGCACATAAGAAAGCAATTTGCTCCCAAACGACACACAAAATAGTAAGACGAAAAAAGAAAAAAAAGGGGCCAGTTTAGTCACGTCTTTCGAGCCCCGGAACGGGCTGATAACTCCGAGGTCGACGGCCAGATTTAGCCCGCTGCATTTCCACTCATACATTTTTATTAACGATATGTTAACCGTGGGGATGAGCCTGAGGAAGCTGTGTCGGAGGAGGTTAAGAATTAACAACTGGAGGGACAATTGTTTAAGGATGAAATTGCTCACTTTTTTTCTTTGTGTTTATTTTACAAGCCAGCTACAATAAGTGTGCAAAACAAATTCAACAGTAATAAAGCAATAATAAAATAATTTCCTCCTCCATTATAATGATGGTGATTACGGAGACCTCCTTGATGTGCATGTCTGTCCTACTGTCGATATGAGTCATATGAGAACACAAGCAATTATGCTAATCATTCCTCGGCCTAGTGTGTAATGCTAAAGTGGAATAAAGTTCAGCTGCCTGAATAGGAAACACCACTGACGCATGTAAGGAGCAAGCTGAACCAATGAAGTCTGGAGATACTAAGAGGTAAACAATCACTTGTGTAGGTATTGGGAAGGAGGTGTTTCAGAGTTGCTGACCATTGACTGACTGGATTTGCTCATTACAGCTGTAGAAAACCAAACATGTTGATATTACCTTCTGACGCGAGCAATGACTCATTCCCAATATCAAATATCTAATATTACAAGGCTGACACATAATCAGGCTATGCACAACTTTTATGGGCTATATTGAATCTTTAACAGCTCTGTGCTCTGACTCAAACAGACCAATAAAATATTCCCTGCATTGTAACCGAGGCGTTATATATATATATATATTTTAAGGCAGACACTATTAAGGGCTATCAACTTAATTTCTAGCTGGGCACCAAAAAACTGGTGGAGCAAAGACATGCGATTGAAATGTGATGTATTTACTGTGTTTATTGCATGGTTGGCCAGTTTAACAGGTTGCCTCTGCACTATGTCTAGTAACGTACCTAATAGGATCGTTCCAGCACAAGGTGCAGACTGACTGACAAAGCTATATTTGGACATTTCTGACCCCTGGAAATCAAGCCATTTACAACTGTTCAAGATGGCTGAAATGACAGACTCTACTTTGTGGATTTCAGCGATGATGACATGGAAGGCACTGACCAGTAAAATGAAAAGAAAATGCTGTAAATTCTTAAGACCATTGAAAGTCCAGGTCTTGAACTTGAGCAATTGAGACTATTGATACTATTGAGTTCCGCCTCAACAATCTTAGCGCAAGATGGATCGGAGTAGTACGGCTGGATTGTAAAACATCTCGAGGTTCCCTCTGGTCCATACAGATGGTTTGGCAGGGTGAAAAAATAAACTGGGCCTGGCACCAAACTCCAACCTCTATTTCATGGTGGCTTAGCACTTTCCCTTTCACCAGATTACAATTGATGTGCTTTAAAGGGATACTTCGGGATTTTGGAAATGAACCCTTTATCTACTTCCCTAAAGTCAGATGGACTCGTGGATACCATTTGTATGTCTCTGTGTCCAGTAAGAAAGAAATTAGAGGTAGTTTGTGAACCAATGCTAACTAGCATTAGCATACTTATCGGGAGTCTATGGGTATCTGCTAGCATGTTAGCAGATACCCAAAGACTTCCAGTCATTGCGCTAACGCTAGTTAGCACTTTTGCTAGTGCTAGTTAGCAACTTCCTTCAAACCGCACGCAGACACATAAAAATGGTATCCACCAATTAATCTGACTCTGGGGAAGTAGATAAAGAGCTTAATTGCCAAAATCCAAAAGTATCCGTTTAAGGGCCTTGTCCTTCCTACTGTCTTACCAAGCCAATATCCAATCTGTTTGGCCAGATATCACTGGATTATAATACGAATCGATATGAGAGAACAAGAAATCAACATCATCATCGTCACCTTGGACCAGGCGGCTCAATCAGTCCAGATACTTTATTATTTAATGCGACTGCAATTCATTTGGAAGGCGCAGCGTTAATGCAGAGAATGATCTGATGATTAAAACCATAAGTGCTACACGAGTGCAAGTTTGACTCTGGGAGCGTTGACTACGAAGTGTGTGAATGTGCAAGTGTGTGTCCCCAAGGCTTCCTAGAGGCCTGGGCTGCAGTTCGCTGACACACACAGTACATGCACACTCATAACACACACTATAACTGGGACCTGAGCCCAGGATTTCCTGGATTTCTCTCCAAGCCTCTCTCTCCCCCACACACTAGCACAGCGACAGGCAGAGGGATGAGGTGATCTCCAACTGGTCTATTTTCTGTACTGCACCACAGAGCAGAGTGGCGGGGCTTCACTTCAGTTTCTCTCTGACAAACACAGTATAGCTGGAATTGAATCAAACCTGAGAAACCTACACTTGAGAAAAAACATTATCGAACAAAAGCATGTTTATTCTGCAACAAGTGGCAGTGGGCTTGCGTGAATCCTCACTGTGGATTTCTGTAGTGCGGGATTGATTGAATTCGACCCTATGTCTCTCAGCCGCTCTATTCTCACCTGCAATAAAGTGTCCAGGGGGGGACTCTACAGAGTCCGGCCCTGTCCTAGTTCCCTGCCGTGGCTCACTTAACCATGAAATTGAGTGGAGGGGCATACATAGAAGGAACCGTCCTTGATGACTCATTACTTAACCTGTAATGTGTTCTGCCCCTCTGTCTGCATGTCATGCTCCTTTCTTCCCCTCTCCCTTTCCCCCCACCCTTCTCCTAAATAAATTGACAAATATTCGCTGCCCTGGGCTACCGGTGACCTTCTCACTCTCTGCATCCAATTTGGAGCAACACCCCCATGATGTGGCAGGAAAGACAGAAATAGTGAGGGAAAAGTATAAAGATGGGAAGGGAGGTTTGGGTGGTGGTGTAGGTGGTTGGAGGGGTGAAGATGGTAACCTTGAGACGTCCAAGGTCGCAGTTCTTAACCCTGGTATTTAAAATCCAATAACACTTTATGAATGTTTTAGTTAGGAGTCATTAATGCAGCCAAGCATCTGTTTCCAAAAGAATACAAATGAGGTGCTGTCCCCTGCTCATTTCTTTCCCCTCTCTCCCCATCTTTCTCTCTCTGCCTCCAGGCATCCATGTCCTGGTGTGTTGGGAGAGCAGTGACCCCCAGGACCTGGGGCTAAAGTGCAAAGCCGCAACAATCTCCACTGACCGTCTGAACCAAAGCATACAGTCAAGGAGGAGGTGGACATCATTCAGGCTCACATCTGGTCTTTCAAACTCAAAAGGTAAGGTGCTCCTTCATGCAGGCATTTCATTGCGCTTATGAACTCCTACAGATTTGAAGTTAAAATCTCAGGAACGGGTATGGACCCACTCCAATTTGCATACCACCCCAACAGATCCACAGATCACGCAATCCCCATTGCTCTACACACTGCCCTATCCCACTTGGAGAAGAGGAATACCTATGTGAAAATGATGTTCATCGACTACAGCTCAGCATTGAACACCATAGTCCCCCTCTAAGCTTAAAACTAAGCTCAAGGCCCTGGGTATGAGCATCTCCTTCTGCAACTGGATCACACACAACTGGACACGCACAAGATGGCACCGATAGAGATGGTCGCCCTGTTCATGGCTCCTAAGCAACTTTGCAGTATTTATTTTTGTGTAAATGTTATTTTGTCACATTATTAGCTCAAAACATCTTTTGCACTATTACATACAGCCGGAAATAACTTTTGGCTATTAGAGCGGTGGTAACTCACCAGCATTTTGACCAGAAATACGACTTTCCTGAATTGGATCCTTTGTTCGTAGCCCTCAAGGAAATTCCACTTATCCTAGAGACTGCTCCAAGACGCCGCCGGTGGAGAAGAGATATTCGGAGTGGACTTTTAGTCCGACTCAGGAGGCGTGCATACCATCCACCTCTTCCAAGTATATTACTCGCTGATGTTCAGTCCCTGGACAATAAAGTAGATGAGCTCAGGGTGAGGATCACCTTCCAGACAGACATAAGGTACTGTAACATATTCTGTTTCACGGAATCATGGCTCTCTCCGGATATACTGTCCCCGTCCATACAGGCAGCAGGGTTCTCAGTACATCGCGCAGACAGGAATAAAGAATTATCCGGGAAAAAGAAAGGCGGAGAATAACATTGACGTATACACTTACACGTGACTGAGCTCATCAATCCAAAGAACGTGGATGAATGGCAACATTCGGGCAAAACTGAAAGCCCAAACCATCGCATTTAACCACAGCAAGGTGACTGGGAATACAAACAGTCCAGTTATACCTTTGTAAGACAATCAAACAGGCAAAACGTCAGCACAGAGACGGAGTGGAGTCACAATTCAACGGCTCAGACACAAGGCGTATGTGGCAGGGACTCCAGACAATCACGGATTATAAAGGGAAAACCTGCCACGTCACGGACACTGACGTCTTGCTCCCGGACAAGCTAAACACGTTCTTTGTCCGCTTCGAGGAAAACACAGTGCGGGCCACCACAGCTCACATGGACTGTGACCTCTCGTTCCCTGTGGCCTACGTGAGTAATACATTTAAGCATGTTAACCCTCGCAAGGCAGCCGGCCCAGACGGAAACCCTAGCCGCGTCCGCAGACCAGCTGGCTGAAGAGTTTACAGACATATTCAATCTCTCCCTATCCCAGTCTGCTGTTCCCATTTTCTTCAACATGTCCACCATTGTTTCTGTACCCAAGAAAGCGAAGGTAACTGAACTAAATGACTATCGCTCCATAGCACTCACTTCTGTTATCATGAAGTGCTTTGAGAGGCCAGTTAAGGATCATATCACTTCCACCTTACCCGACACCCTAGACCCACTGCAGTTTGCATACCGCCCCAATAGATCCACGGATTACGCAATTGCAATCGTACTGCACACTGCCCTATCCCATTTAGACAAGAGGAATATCTATGTAAGAATGCTGTTCATTGCTTACAGCTCAGCCTTTAACACCATAGTACCCTTCAAGCTCATCACTCATCATTAACTCCCGAGTGGCGCAGCAGTCTAAGGCACTGCATCTCAGAGCTTGAGGCATCACTACAGACCCCCTGGTTCGATTCCAGGCTGTATCACAACCGGCCGTGATTGGGAGTCCCATAGGGCGGCCCACAATTGGCCCAGTGTCATCCGGGTTTGGCCGGAGTAGGCCGTCATTGTAAATAAGAATTAGTTCTTAACTGACTTGACTAGTTAAATAAAGATCTGAAACACGCCCTGTGCAACTGGGTCCTGGACTGTTGGCCGCCCACGTGGTGAAGGTAGGCAACAACACCTCCACTACGCTGATCCTCAACACATGGCTCCACAAGCGTGCATGCTCAGTTCCCTCCTGACTCTCTGCTCACCCATGACTGCATGGCCATGCACGTCTCCAACTCAATCATCAAGTTTTCAGACGACACAACAGTGGTCGGCCTGATTACCAACAACAACAAGACAGCCTACAGGGAGGAGGTGAGGGCCCTGGCGGAGGGGTGCCAGGAAAATAATTGCGCTAACATCCAGAAGGTGAGGTCAGTACAGGTGCATCAAAGCTGGGACTGAAAAACAGTTTCTACCTCAAGGCCATCAGACTGTTAAATAGTCACCACGAGCCAGCCTCCGCCCAGTACCCTGCCCTGAACTTTAGTCACTGTCACTAGCCGGCTACCACCCGGTTACTCTACCATTCACCTTAGAGGCTGCTGCCATATGTACACAGTCATGGAACACTGGTCACTTTAATAATGTTTACATGCATACCCACTTCATTTGTCTATACACCTAAGTGAGAGAGAACAGCTCACTGAACCTTACTCGCCCTAGCAGAGCTGGTTAGGCTGTTATGTTATCCAGAGCATTGGTGACTGCAACTGTGCTGTTAGAATGTCAGTTCGTAAATTCAGAGCGTTTCGCGTTCAGGAGTGCACACTCTGGCCGATGAGTTTACTGACGTTTGCTGACACCGGCCATATTCAACAGGTGTTGAGCGTTCGTAAATTCATCAGTTATTCTGTGCTCTCAGGCACACTCAGACGAGAGTGCTCTGAAATCGGAGTAGATGGCCAGAATGAATTTATGAACGCACCCAAAGTATTTTGTTAAGACATGAATCTGCAGGTAGCTAACCAACCAGGTTCAATGTTAGCTAGCTAACATTAGGCTATTGCTAGCTAAGCAAATGGCTCTGAGATACGAATAATAAGGTCATACACGTAATGTTAGCTAGGGATCCAGTCAGCTAACGTTAGCTAGCTAGCTAGCTAGGTAAACAATGAACCATAATCACAACTCATGACGTTACTACCCTGCATGGATCTGCAGGTAGCTAACCAACCAGGTTCAATGTTAGCTAGCTAATATCAGGCTATAGCTAGTTAAGCAAATGGCTCTGAGATACGAATAATAAGGTCATACACGTAACGTTAGCTAGCGAGACAGCCAGCCAGCTAACGTTAACTAGCTAGCTAGGTAAACAATGAACCATAATCACAACTCATGACATTACTACCCTGCATGAATCTGCAGGTAGCTAACCAACCAGGTTCAATGTTAGCTAGCTAACATTAGGCTATAGCTAGCCAAGCAAATGGCTCTTTCTGTCAAAATTAGAAACGTGTAATATCTGAAAATATTAAGCTAGCTAGACTATCTTACCCGTATACATCATTCATGGTTGGAAGCGTCTCCTGTCGGATGCCATGGTTGCCCTTAGTTTGAAGATGTAATCTGGAGACAGGTGTTTCTCCATCTCCTTAGCTATCATACTCGAATTCCACTGATTTCAAAACTCACTTCTCCAGAAAGTGAAGAACAACACTTATGCAGTTTTAATACACAATAAAAAATGTTTTAAAGCCGCGTTAGACAGGATTACCTAGACATACTGACCAGCTCAAATAGACAGAATCGTGCTATAAGGCAGACCAATCCAAACTCATCCCTCGCCATATCCAGCCCACTCATTACCTCAGCCAATCATGGCTAGCAGGAAGGTTGCTGTCTTTTCTTTGGCTAAAACAACTAGGCTCGTAATTTAATAATTTTGTTCGGATTTACAGATGGAATACAAGTTTGTTATTAAGGCACATGAAAGTTCACATGTTCGAGAAGGCATTTCTGCCAAAAAACGGATTTTGATAAAAACAAATGTTTACTTTCAAACGGCTCTCCTGTGAAGTAGTGACCCACGACATACGCCTAGTTTCCTGAAACGGGTCACATATACTACATTTTCTATCCATATACTGTCCATATTGTCTATACATCCCATCACATCATATATTTACAGTATATATATACTCCAGACTCCGACATTGCTCGTCCTAATATTTCTCTTTTTCTTAATTCCATTCTTTTACTTTTTAGATTTGTGTGTATTGTTGCGTATTGTTAGATACTACTGCACTGTTGGAGCTAGGAACACAACCATTTTGCTACACCCGCAATAACATCTGCTAAATATGTGTATGCGACCAAATGTAATTTGATTTGATTTGGATCCTGGACTTCCTGACAGGCAGACCCCAGGTGGTGAGGGTAGGCAACAACACCTCCGCCACATTGAACCTCAACACGGGTACCCCCCAGGGGTGCGTGCTCAGCCCCCTCCTGTATTCCCTGTACACCCACGACTGTGTGGCCACGTATGACTCCAAAACCATTATTAAGTTTGCTGATGACATGACAGTGGTGGGACTGATCATCGACGGCTACGAGGTAGCCTACAGGGAGGAGGTTAGGCAGTGTTGTGCCAGGGAAATAGCCTCTCTCTCAACGTCAGCAAAACCAAGGAGCTGATCGTGGACTACAGGAAACAGGGAGGAGCACGGCACTATTGTCATCGACAAGTGGAGAGGGTAAAAGCTTCAAGTTCCTTGGCATGCACATCACAGAGAACATGGTCCCAATAACACCACTACCATAGTGAAGAAGGAGCAGGAGCACCTCTTCAACCTCAGGCACTTGAAAAAATGTGGATCCTTCCTAAAGAAGTTCTACAGCTGCACAATTGAGAGCATCTTGACAGGCTGCGTCATCGTCTGGTATGGCAACTCCACCACCCTCAACCGGAAGACCCAACTGAGGGTGGTGTGTACGGCCCAATAAATCACTGGGGGCGAGCTCCCTGCCCTCCAGGACATACACACCAGGCGTGTCTGAGGAAGGCTGAAAGATCATCAAGGACATGGGCCGTGCATTATCATGCTGAAACATGAGGTGAAGGCGGCGGTTGAATGGCACAACAATGGGCATCAGGATCTCGTCACGGTATCTCTGCGCATTCAAATCACCATCGATAAAATGCAATTGTGTTTGTTGTCTGTAGCTTTTACCTGCCCATACCATAACCCCACCATCACCAAGGGACACTCTGTTCAGCAAACTGCTTGCCACGACACCATACACACTGTCTGCCATCTGCACGGTACAGTTGAAACCGGGATTCATCCGTGAAGAGCACACTTCTCCAGCGGGCCATTGGCCATCGAAGGTGAGCATTTGCCCACTGAAGTCGGTTATGATGCCGAACTGCAGTCAGGTCAAGACCCTGGTGAGGACGACGAGCACGCAGAAGGGCTTCCCTGAGACGGTTTCTGACAGTTTGTGCAGAAATTCTTCGGTTCTGCAAACCCACAGTTTAATCAGCTGTCCTGGTGGCTGGTCTCAGATGATCCAGCAGGTGAAGAAGCTGGATGTGGAGGTCCTGGGCTGGCAAAGTTACACATGTTCTGTGGTTG
Organism: Coregonus lavaretus; assembly: GCF_964263955.1. Classification (NCBI taxonomy): domain Eukaryota; kingdom Metazoa; phylum Chordata; class Actinopteri; order Salmoniformes; family Salmonidae; genus Coregonus; species Coregonus lavaretus. Next base: position 43,206,633 of record NC_140009.1, on the reverse strand, counting down.
TGAGGCCGGTTGGACATACTGCCAAATTCTCTAAAACGACATTGGAGGCAGCTTAAGTTAGAGAAATTAACATTAAACTCTCTGGCAAAAGCTCTGGTAGACATTCCTGCAGTCAGCATGTCAATTACACACTCCCTCAAAACTTGAGACATCTGTGGCATTGTGTTGTGTGACAAAACTGCACATTTTAGACTGGCCTTTTATTGTCCTCAGCACAAGGTGCACCTGTGTAATGATCATGCTGTTTAATCAGCTTCTTGATATGCCACACCTGTCAGGTGGATGGATAATCTTGGCAAAGGATTAATGCTCACTAACAGGGATGTAAACAATTTTCTGCCCAAAATTGGAGAGAAATAAGCTTTTTGTACGTGTGGAACATTTCTGGGATCTTTTATTTCAGCTCATGAAACATGGGACCAACACTTTACATGTTGCATTAATATTTTTGTTCAGTGTAATATGTACTATTGATCCCACTACCCACTTTATACAGTGTAAATACAGTACATTATTACTATGCATACTACCTCTTCTATTACTTCTACTGCTTGTTATTTTTGACTAGACTCTTTTTGTTATTATTATTGACTAATGTACTACATTGTTGAGAGAGCTAGCACATAAGCATTTCACTGCACCTTTTATACATGCTGTAAACTTTGTATGTGACGAATGCATTTGATTTGATTTGATTGTTTTGTGCATGCTCATCTTAACAGCCGCTGTTAAAAACGTGTGAATATGAAAATGTCATTGCCTCATGATAAATCAATGAACATGAATCAAGAAAAGCAGAGCGACACAAAATAAAACTCTGTCAAGGTCAGGTTATATATTCAGCCATAGAAAACATCCGACCGGCTTGAGTGCCACAGGCTTCAGAAACAGATCTACCTACTGCACAACTCAGAGTGGATATTTTTGAGATTGGGCAGCTTCTGAAGAATGACTCAATACAAAACCCTAACACAGTCCACAAGCTGAATTCTCTGTTGAATTGGCAGAAATGAATCCAATACAACGCAGCAGAAGAGAGAGCAAGAGGGAGAGAGAAATAGAGAGCGAGAGAGTCACTGCAGCAAAATGTGAGTGAGAATGCACTGCTTAAATAACAAAACAGGGTTCCATACTCTCCCATTTGACCAACGATGGGAGCCGGTCACAGGAGAGAAAAAGGCCACGGAAAAATGGGGAATAGAGGTGTCGCAGCGGTGATGAGGATGATGGAGTGTCTACAAATATGACTCCAAACAGGTAATTTTCGAGTTGGCGGGCTCAGTAAAGACTGGCCTGTTAACTCGTGACCTTTTGAGTCTGACCCATGGGGGCAGGGCTCCACTGTCGGGGACGTAGAGAGAGAAAGGGCTGTGCAGTGTCAGGCCCATTATGATCCGATACAAACTCTTGCTGCTCTCCAGTGAGGGGCCATCCATCATCAGGGCCTCTCTAATCAGCATGTTTGTCACTGTAACTAAATAGTGGGCTGAGCCACGCCACCACGCTACTGGCTGTGACAGGGAGAAATAAATCTGCTGCTGGTCAATGGGCTGCGGGCAGCCGAGCGTGACAGGAAAGGTGACAGTCCTCTCCAGGTTCTCGACTAGCAGAGAGACTCTGGGGCCAATGAAGCATTTGAACAGTTTTACTGTTCTTCAGGAAGTAGTTGGGAGTAGAAATGGGGCTGCTGCTGTGGTGTGTAGGTGTGAAAGTGAGAACGCTTTGTCCCCCCCTGCACAGACAGGTTCATTTGTTCAGTTAAGAGTGACTAAATAAATAGTAAATAAATATGACTACTGCTGCTACTACTACAAATAATTGACTCCTTTTAAAAGGAGAGTATAGTTGTTGAAATACATCTTACTTCTATCTCAAATTCTCACTAACATGTCCAGTATTTCATGCTATCCCCAGTATTATTCATCTAAATGTAAATCCATCAAGTCTGGTCCTGAAGCGAAAAGTTATTTGAACATGTCAAGCGGGATATAAATAAGCGTTATATGGGGGGGGGGGGGGGCGGGGGATTGGGTCTGTTGGTTTGGTTCATGGGCTTGGTTTTGTTTTGTTTTTTCCTGCCCCCTGCTTAAATCTCCCTGGCCACACGGTGAACAGAAGCTCAGAGCTGGAGCTGTTTGACAACTTGGCCGGGGAGCTTTTTACACACAGGCTTCAGCAGCAGTTGTAGGTCGGACGACGACAATATTTAGAATGCTCCCAGCACTTGCTCCTCTGCACTATACGAGAAAATCCCTGTGAGATTTCAGGAAATCACAACTGGCACTGTTATGGCCTACATCATGACAGTGGACATCCATCTCCTCTGGTCTTTAGCTGGGGGGCTCGAAGGTCCTGGATCACTCCCAAACAGTCCATCTGCTTGCAGTCTTTCCTTTACAACCCAGAACAGAATATACTGTACATTAGACTGTCAAAGCCTTGTAGTTCTCAGATTTTCGGCTTTGCTCCCCCATACACTTCACGGAGAGTCAGAGGATTAATACGAGTAGAAACAAAGCCAAGAAGGAGCTGAGAAGTTAGGAGAGAACGTATAATTTGTCATTTCAATTATGCCTAGGCTATAGATTACAATAAAAAAATATCAATTAGTGAAAACATTTCCTCACTGCCTTAAAATTCTATGTTATGTCCATTCACTCAGAAAATCAAGTTGACAGCATTAAAGGAGCATTATGTAGAATTTTTGCATTATAATGTTATAAAATGTCCATAATATATATTTTTTACAGATCAACAGCTGATCTTGAGTCCTACCAGAACCATATTCTGATGTACGCCAGCAGGCGTTTTTCCTTTTCAAACACCAGTCTATGAAGCCAGAACACTGCAGACCTCAGAGTGAGTTATAACAAAGCCTGTAGGAGATGATACCTATGCAGTCAATGAATAGTTGTATTTTTATAATTTCACGTTATCGGTACACTAAACCTCCACATTCCTCATTCTTTCCCTCCCCCCTAGTGTTGGGTGAACCTGGAGACCATGCAGGAGTTCCAGAAACCTCCTCCAGCTCAGCAACCCTGTGAGAAACCCAGGTAACGACCCATATACATACAAACCATTTACATCAAGTACATTACAATGACAGAATTTGAAAGCGGTGTCATTTAATTTTTGCACTACAGAATTCTTTGCCCCTCATAGTAACAATTTCATTTTTTCTGACTTATCTGTTTGGAATACATCTCTATATTAACAGTAAAGGCCCTAATGGACCAAGACCCCTGCTGCTGGACCTCTCTTAAGAAACCTCTGAAGCCTCCACTATCAAGCGACTAGGGGGAGACCTCCCTGCCTCCCTCCCAGTCCCAACCCCAAAACTGATGCAGCACTTTCTCCATGTACCAGGCCACACACACAGACTGATGACAGGAACATACACATGGACAGCTCTATGGCTGGCTGGCATAGTGAGGGAATGGGATGGAATTAGCACTGATCTAATGCTGTGCGGAGGACCTACACTCCCAGACCATTTTCATAAGTTTACTTTGCTCTGTAAACATGGCTTTATTTTTGAGAGTACATTACTTAATTAAAAGCCCACCGTCATCACGTGATCACACCATTCAATTTGCCGGGCAGCTCCTCCTAAAAGGCTCTTCACAAAAAGTGACATCACACATCCCAAGTTGCCAACGAATCATTGGTTTAGAAGACAAAATAAGAGTGACAAGGTTATTCTAGCCTATTGAAACAACACAGAGCAGACCATCCCCCTCCCCAAACCCCTTGCTTCACACCTGAACCTTATTTTGATTTAGATTGTGGTCGGTGGTGTACATGTGAGGTCATTTGAATGGGGTGATCATGTGATGACAGTGGGCCTTTAAACAGTTAGTTCAGATTATATCTATAGAAGTCTTTACACAGCTGGATCCATTGATCCACCGATGCTGCTAAGTCTTACCTTGATCACCTGTCAGCCATAGCTCTATTAAAATATATTGTTGGCCTCTTTTCCCTCCTCTAATCCTCCCATCCCTGTGTTCATGGGGCTCTACCTGCCTCTAGGGGTGTATATTATGTCTGGGCTGACACACACACATTTTATTTCTTGTTAGGTAACAAGTGACACAAGGTTCTCGATCATATGTGTTTTTGATCTGGTTATATTCTGAGTTTCTGTTTTAGCCATTTATCAGTTGACCATGTTTCTTGTTAGCTAAGGGTTAACTTGCGTTTGATCATGTTCACATTGCATCTTAACTCCTTAAAGCTGGAATCAGCGAGTCGTCTGCAACCCCCAGGACGTACCTCTTTTGTTATTTCATTTGTAACTAAACCTTGCTACCACCTTGTCCTTGCTACCATAACTGTTTATCTACAACTAACTAGCAGCTGACTACTCTGCTGTTTACATTCTAGCTCTCTCACGCACTGTCACGCCCTGGCTCTGGGGACTTTTATATGTTGAGCCAGGGTGTGGATTTTCTATGTGTTATTTTCTATGTTTTGTTCTAGTTCGTGTATTTCTATGTTGGCCAGGGTGGTTCCCAATCAGAGGCAGCTGTAGCTTGTTGTCTCTGATTGGGGACCATACTTAGGCAGCCTGTTTGGCACTGTTTATTGTGGGATCTTGTTCCGGAAGGTTTGTGTATTTAACCTAGGACTTCGCGTATCGTTTATTGTTTTGGTTCATTGTGTGTACAAGTAATAAAGATGTACGCTTATCACGCTGCGCCTTGGTCCGCTTCATCGGTCGACGATCGTGACAGAAGATCCCACCAAAAGAGGACCAAGCAGCGTGTCCAGGAGCAAACACCGGAGGTTACGTTAGTAGATGTCCTCCTCGGTTGGGGGAGAATCACGGAGGAGGAGGCCGTCCATTACCAGAGGGCGATGAATGAAAATGCCCAGGCAGGAGAGGAGAAACGGCGCCAACCATGCCGACGACGGACACGCGAAAGGCAACCCCAATAAAACATTTTGGGGGGGCACACGGCATGGACGACGGGGCTGCTGGAGGCAGCTACAGGGCGCATCGGTGATTTAGGAGAGGCCGCCACCAGGTTTGGGGGGCTGGAAGGGTGGTTGGCGGAGCCTAGAGGTAGAGCAGAGCCAACTCCCCGTACTCAGGCTAGGCAGCGTGAGACTGGGCAGGTTCCGAGTTATGCGGAGCTACGTACTGTGCCGCGAGTGTTCCGGCACAGTCCTGTACGTCCTGTGCTAGCACCACGCACGTGTCGTGCTAAGGTGGGCATGCAGCCAGGACGGAGTGTGCCGGCTCAACGCTCGTGACCTCCAGTACCCCTCCTCGGTCCCGGATATCCTGCGCCAGTGCCACGTGCTGTAGTGTCAGTACAAGTGCACAGCCCTGTACGTCCTGTGCTGATGCCTCACACAGAGTGTGTGGAAATAGGCATTCAGCCAGGACGGGTTGTGTCAGCTCTCCGTTCCAGACCTCCAGTCCGTCTCACAAACGCGTAGGCAGCATGCCGGTACTCCTGGGTGTCATCTCCAGGCTCTGCTGCATCAGCACTGCCAACACGTCAAACCTATACCGCCTGTGCAAACGTAAATATCCGTTGTCTAGGCAGTAATGGACGAAATGTAGCAGCTGGCTTACACAGGGGTCTGGTCCCTGACCGCAACACTTCCTCTCTCTGTCTGTAGGCATCTCCCTGCAGTTGCCACAGGTGCAGGTGGTACATGTGCGGATGGTGGCTCACCATTCTGCCGCCGGTAAATCTCTAGGACATCAAAAACCAACCCTGGCTCTCGCTGAAACATCAGCCTCACCACCTCACTGTTGTCTGTATCATCCAGCTCCCTGATGAGGAATTCCTGAATGAACAGATGCACACACAGCCTATTATCAGTAAGGCAGAATGTGATATTTCTCTCCACACCCCACTAAAGGTATTTCTCATGTGTATGGTCAAGGTCTATGATTCAATCAAAGCCAATTCAAACACTACTTCCTATTCCAAATTGATGAAACTAGATCATGTTTTTATTGAAACTAGTATGTGTGCAGAAACACTAAAAAACAAAATGTATTCAGCCACCAATTATTCTGTTCATACATTAACTATTCAAGAAAAAATACAATAGTCATTTTCAACATAATACAAACCTGTGTGGCAGCCATTCTATCAAGTCGGAGAGCAAAAAGCCTCTCCTCATCCTCATTTCTGTCTGTGCTGCCTGCCTCTGACTGTCTGTCCTCTGCCCATGGCTCTCCCTCTACCCCTGCCTCTTGCCCTGCTAGTTGAACTGCCATCATCATCAACATTGTCCAACGCAACCTGCGCATACAGTGAATGACGTTAGCTAGATGTTAGACATCCTGGTATATGAAATACTTTCTTACATACAGTGCATTCGGAAAGTATTCAGACCCCTTGACTTTTTCCACATTTTGTTACGTTACAGCCTTATTCTAAAATGGATTAAATAAAATAAAATCCTCATCAATCTACACACAATACCCCATAATGACAAAACGAAAACAGGTTTTTAGAAATGTAGCACATTTATAAAAAATTTAAAACAAATACCTTATTTACATAAGTATTCAGACCCTTTGCTATGAGACTCGAAATTGAGCTCAGGTGCATCCTGTTTCCATTGATCATCCTTGAGATGTTTCTACAACTTGATTGGAGTCCAACTGTGGTAAATTCAATTGATTGGGCATGATTTGGAAAGGCACACAGCTGTCTATATAAGGTCCCACAGTTGACAGTGCATGTCAGAGCCAAAACCAAGCCATGAGGTCGAATGAATTGTCTGTAGAGCTCAGAGACAGGATTGTGTTGAGGCACAGATATGGGGAAGGGTACCAAAAAATGTCTGCAGCATGGAAGGTCCCCAAGAACACAGTGGCCTCCATCATTCTTAAATGGAAGAAGTTTGGAACCACCAAGACTCTTCCTAGAGCTGGCCACCCGGCCAAACTGAGCAATCAGGGGAAAACGGCCTTGGTCAGGGCGGTGACCAAGAACCCGATGGTCACTTGACAGAGCTCCAGAGTTCCTCTGTGGAGATGGGAGAACCTTCCAAAAAGACAACCATCTCTGCAGAACGCCCCCAATCAGGACTTTATGGTAGAGTGGCCAGACGGAAGCCACTCCTCAGCCCGCTTGGAGTTTGCCAAAAGGCACCTAAAGACTCTCAGCCTATGAGAAACAAGATTCTCTGGTCTGATGAAACCAACATTGAACTCTTTGGCCTGAATGCCAAGCATCACGTCTGGCGGAAACCTGGCACCATCCCTACGGTGAAGCATGGTGGTGGCAGCATCATGCTGTGGGGATGTTTTTCAGTGGCAGGGACTGGGAGACTAGTCAGGATCGAGGGAAAGATGAACGGAGCAAAGTAGAGATATCCTTGATGAAAATCTGTTCCAGAGCGCTCAGGACCTCAGACTGGGGCGACGGTTCACCTTCCAACAGGATAACGTCCCTAAGCACAAAGCCAAGACAACGGAGGAGTGGCTTTGGGACAAGTCTCTGAATGTCCTTGAGTGTCCCAGCCAGAGCCTGGACTTGAACCCGATCGAACATCTCTAGAAAGACCTAAAAATAGCTGTGCAGCGACGCTCCCCATCCAACCTAACAGAGCTTGAGAGGATCTGCAGAGAAGAATGGGAGAAACTCCCCAAATACAGGTGTGCCAAGCTTGTGGCATCATACCCAAGAAAACTCGAGGCTGTAATCGCTGCCAAAGGTGCTTCAACAAGGTACTGAGTAAAGCCTCTGAATACTTACAGTGGGGGAAAAAAGTATTTAGTCAGCCACCAATTGTGCATGTTCTCCCACTTAAAACGATGAGAGAGGCCTGTAATTTTCATCATAGGTACACGTCAACTATGACAGACAAAATGAGGAAAAAAAATCCAGAAAAACACATTGTAGGATTTTTTATGAATTTATTTGCAAATTATGGTGGAAAATAAGTATTTGGTCAATAACAAAAGTTTCTCAATACTTTGTTATATACCCTTTGTTGGCAATGACACAGGTCAAACGTTTTCTGTAAGTCTTCACAAGGTTTTCACACACTGTTGCTGGTATTTTGGCCCATTCCTCCATGCAGATCTCCTCTAGAGTAGTGATGTTTTGGGGCTGTCGCTGGGCAACACGGACTTTCAACTCCCTCCAAAGATTTTCTATGGGGTTGAGATCTGGAGACTAGCTAGGCCACTCCAGGACCTTGAAATGCTTCTTACGAAGCCACTCCTTCGTTGCCCGGGCGGTGTGTTTGGGATCATTGTCATGCTGAAAGACCCAGCCACGTTTCATCTTCAATGCCCTTGCTGATGGAAGGAGATTTTCACTCAAAATCTCACGATACATGGCCCCATTCATTCTTTCCTTTACACGGATCAGTCGTCCTGGACCCTTTGCAGAAAAACAGCCCCAAAGCATGATGTTTCCACCCCTATGCTTCACAGTAGGTATGGTGTTCTTTGGATGCAACTCAGCATTCTTTGTCCTCCAAACATGATGAGTTGAGTTTTTACCAAAAAGTTATATTTTGGTTTCATCTGACCATATGACATTCTCCCAATGATCTTCTGGATCATCCAAATGCACTCTAGCAAACTTCAGACGGGCCTGGACATGTACTGGCTTAAGCAGGGGGAAATGTCTTGCACTGCAGGATTTGAGTCCCTAGCGGCGTAGTGTGTTACTGATTGTAGGCTTTGTTACTTTGGTCCCAGCTCTCTGCAGGTCATTCACTACGTCCCCCCGTGTGGTTCTGGGATATTTGCTCACCGTTCTTGTGATCATTTTGACCCCACGGGGTGAGATCTTGCGTGGAGCCCCAGATCGAGGGAGATTATCAGTGGTCTTGTATGTCTTCCATTTCCTAATAATTGCTCCCACAGTTGATTTCTTCAAACCAAGCTGCTTACCTATTGCAGATTCAGTCTTCCCAGCCTGGTGCAGGTCTACAATTTTGTTTCTGGTGCCCTTTGACAGCTCTTTGGTCTTGGCCATAGTGGAGTTTGGAGTGTGACTGTTTGAGGTTGTGGACAGGTGTCTTTTATACTGATAACAAGCTCAAACAGGTGCCATTAATACCGGTAACGAGTGGAGGACAGAGGAGCCTCTTAAAGAAGAAGTTACAGGTCTGTGAGAGCCAGAAATCTTGCTTGTTTGTAGATGACCAAATACTTATTTTCCACCATAATTTGCAAATAAATTCATTAAAAATCCTACAATGTGATTTTCTGGATTTTTTTTTCTCAATTTGTCTGTCATAGTTGACGTGTACCTATGATGAAAATTACAAGCCTCTCTCATATTTTTAAGTGGGAGAACTTGCACAATTGGTGGCTGACTAAATACTTTTTTTCCCCACTGTATTTAAATGTAATATTTCAGGGTTTTTTATGTAATACATTTGCAAAGATGTCTAAAAACATGTTTTTGCTTTGTCATTATGGGGTATTGTGTGTATATTGATGCTGAGGTAAATTGGCTATTACAAAACAATTTCACAAGGTTGAAACTATTGCTAGCTGCAATTGTGTCAAACTAGCTTTGGTTTAGCAAACATTAGCAAGGCTAGCAAGGGAACCGACAGAACACATCACGGAAACTTGACAAATTGCACAACGTTGCCATATGGTATTACAATAAAAATACTTTTTGGAGTTTAATGTTTTATTTCACCTCCTCACTCCACATTCTGTGTGTCCAGTGGTTAGCTAGTAGACTGCTGCTGTAGCTGTATGAAATGTCTGGCTAGTTAGCTAGCTATGCCTATGTTAACAAATCCACACGTTTTAGAATTCAAGGGAGAGAGCATGCAAAGGGGGAGTGACTCTAGGCTTGTTGAGAAAGGGGGTGGGGAGGGAGGAGAGTTGTTTGAAAATAGCCTAACTGTTGTTGTAATTCGCCAAGCTTCCACGACGTGGGCGAAACATTGGGATTTCTCCTTTAAATACTAGTTAGATTAGACAATCAATAGAACTTAACATTTTCAGTCAGAGGTGTAACAGTGTGGGTGTGAAATGTTTTCTGACTTCCCCTAACTGACAACAAATACTACATCCCTCTGGCGTCAACATCCATCCTGTGCTAGTACATCTTGGAGAGGCTACACGCAGCGTACGGAGTATACAGTTCACACAACGTTTGTGCAGGACACATTCTTCCCCTCTGTTCTATGTAAAAGTATACAAGACATGAGAGCTATCCTGCTGTCTTATCAGTGTCAAAACATGCTCACTGAGACAGGGGTAGGGGAGGAGAACTTATGGTTTAAGAGTGGCTACTCCAGACCTCCAATCCACAACCTCCTTGTGTCAGTAGATAATGGTTTAATAAGAAGTGTGTTTTTTATTTCTAACACTGGTAGTAAGCCTGTATCACATTTCACACTCTGTAGGTCAGGCTGGAGGGGGGAGGGATACATATACTCATTTCTGCAATGTAAAATGACACTATATCAAATCAAGCATTTCCATATGTTGGCTGCTGCTGCACTGGGTTGTGCGAAAGACAGACAGACAGACAGACAGACAGGCAGACAGGCGAGCAGCAGTAAATGTTTGGGGCAAGGAGAGGAGATTCAGTGGGCTCTGGAGCCTCCTACTGAGACAGGAGAGGAAGTGCCTCAGTGCTGACTATCTGGAACATTACACTGCATGGAGGTTTAAGTCAGGTCAAAGATCTTTAAGAGGAACTCCAGCAACTCCAGCATGAGCTACATACATAATATGACTAATCATTGTCTTGATCTAGCACATACAGTCAACATTCTATTACTGTAACTACTTAAGCAGAGTGATCAAGAGGTTGTGGTGACTGTGGCTCTACAGGGCCAGGTTACCCATCCCAGCCTCAAGCCTCTGAGCTAAGCTTCTGCAGACCCAGGGAGCAAGGGGGACCGCGTTGTGTGAGACAGACTTACTCTCTGCTGCTGAACATTGACAGGTTAATGACTTTGACTTCACCATTATGGAAGGGAATTCTTCACATAAATCTAAAGGGCACCAAGACCTTGTCTGGGGGCCAGCTCTGATAATTGCACAGTGCACCGCAGTGTCAGGTTTTATGACATATAAGAGGATGTTCCACTATATAAAGGAGACACATTTTGATCTGCCATCAGGGATTATGGGAATGGTCAAAAACTGCTAAGAACTGTAATCGAAAGTTAAACAGTTTCTCAAAAACATCCCAAAGAACATTTGAAAATCCCAATTTTTCCAAGAATGCTCAGCACGGTAGAGAGTTCTGCCATAATGAAAACATTGCTGCTTCCTCCATCTTTTAAAAGAAATCAAATTAGCCACTCTCAGTGGCTCAGGCTGTGGCCTTTACTGGAAGCTCCCCTTTGCCAAACATGTCTTTACAGACATAAATTAGCCAGGGAGTTCTTGTCTAGAACATGTCAGGGCTAAACGAAGATTGAGCGATGAGGTCGAACAGGGGAGATTCTGGACCAGGGGGACTGGCGGGAGCGAGAAACTCTAATTTACCTCCCCCTCGTCTGAAACCCCCCAACATTTTAAAGAGGAAAAACCCCCAGTACATGAGTTGGCACAAGCTAGAAGTCAGGAAGTCCAGGAGACGCCTCTGCCTGCCCTGAGAGTGAAACCCAAAACCAGTGACATAGCCAATACATGTCATATTCTCCCAGTCATGAACAGTTTATTTTTCAAGGAGGAATTTCAACCTAAAACCTGCTCTTCATAATTATCCTGATTTCTTTGAAAAACCATGGTGGATAGCCCTGGTCCTAAAACAATGCCGAAAAACATATCTAGTTCTTCTCAGGACAGAGTAAATACCTTTTCAGTGAATGTCGGTGGCTGAGCCAAAAATCAACAAATATGGTAACGAGACAGAACCTTCCCTGAGTTCCCTCAGCACCGAGCATGCCATAAAAGCAGCCACAGTCACATATATTCAGTCTCTGCACCTAAGGGTGCTTGGAGCAGCTGCAGGTGCAGTTCTCAGTCTAAATACTGTAAGCTCAGTCATTGGAAAATGCTTCAGCGAGTCCAAGTGATCCCTGCTTTAGGCAGAATAACTCTCCGTGTCTCTGGAGGAACAACAAGAATTACTCTGTCTTAAAACTGGAAAATCTCCCAGAGCTGTGTTGAAACAGATTGTAGGAAACATATTTAAATTGGTACAACTGAAAGGTTTAAATTGTCTGCAAAATCAGATTTCTCCCTTTTTTTTAAACGAATAAACAAAAGTATTGGTATAGGGTCTAATTATGCAGAGGAGGAGATTGACAAAAACAGAGGGTCACAGATTCAAATCATGCAATGCAATGTAATTAATCGTTGTCAGTGCTGCTAGAGGAAGAAAATGCTGGAACTTTACAGTGAACACTCACATTTAAAAACAAATGGAAATATTTCTATGGTGATGTTCAATATTTGTTGATGTTTATAATCAATATTTAGTCAAATTATCTGTTTTCTTCCACTTTAATCTTAATTCCCAAAAAAATCTTACACTGCAAAAACATTTAAATCATAATATCTTAAATGTACACAATTCAGCTTGGCCGTCATTTATCAATCTTGTCCCATGTTTAATTGTCTGAAGTAAGTGTGAAAGTAAACATCTAGCTATGTCCATATACAAATGCACTTAACAAAAAATGGGGATTGTGCCTTTAAAATTCTAAATGTAATGTATGGTACACACCAACTTGGTGAGGCTTGGAGAAAAAAACAACCTTTCTCAGTGTTTGTTCTGTGTGGAAAAAACCCTGCGGTATTAGAGTGCACTAATCTTTAAAAGGTTAATTTATTCATAGAGATTTTGACAGAGATGTATGGCCAAGCCAACATCTCAGGCAGCTCTTCCCAGAGGGAGATGGCTGGTGTGAAGAACAGAAGGGGGGAAAGGGAGGAGGGAGAGGGAGAGTGGGAGAGAGGGAGGGGGGAGAAATGGAATGCGTGAGAGAGAGACTCAAAGTAGGGAGTCAACATTCTATAAACACAAAGACATAATTACCAGACTGTTTAACACCACACAATCATTGCTTAAAACTTTGTTTAAAACTATTATATCAAACTAATGGACTGTCAAATTCGTCCAAGTTTGAGAGTGGTTGTATTTCCCCAGCCCCATCCCTCAGCTAACCAAACAAAGTGGCAGGGTCAGGCTGTTGAAATGACAGATTGTGCCTTTATTAACATGTAATCAACCTTTCAACAATTAGGTTTAAGGCAAAGATAACCATTAAAATGAGTTATTTAAGTGATTCTTTGTGAAGCTTGGTTTACACCATCCATAGGAGGGTTCCGTACATAGCCGCATACATGGCTTGGTTTTTGCTCTGACACACACTGTCAACTGTGGGACCTTATATAGAACGGTGTGTGCCTTTCCAAATCATGTCCAATTATTGAATTTACCACAGGTATGAAATAACACATATGAAATTATGTAGTAACCAAAAAAGTGTTAAACATATCAAAATATATTATATATTTTAGATTCTTCAAAGTAGCCACCCTTTGCCTTGATGATAGCTTTGCACACCCTTGGCATTCTCTCAACCAGCTTCATGAGGAATGTTTTTCCAACAGTCTTTAAGGAGTTCCCACATACGCTGAGCACCTGTTAGCTGCTTTTCCTTCACTCTGCGGTCCAAATTATCCCAAACCATCTCAATTGGGTTAAGGTCGGGTGATTGTGGAGGCCAAGTCATCTGATGCAGCACTCCATCACTCTCCTTTTTGGTCAAATAGCCCTTACACAGCTTGGAGGTGTGTTTTGAGTCATTGTCCTGTTGAAAAACAAATGATAGTCCCACTAAGCGCAAACCAGACGGGATGGCGTATCGCTGCAGAATGCTGTGGTAGTCATGCTGGTTAAGTATGCCTTGAATTCTAAATTAATCACAGACAGTGTCACCAGCAAAGCACCCCCACACCATCACACCTCCTCCTCCATGCTTCATGCTGGGAACCACAAATGCGGAGATCATCCGTTCACCTACTCTGCGTCTCACAAAGACACAGAGTTTGGAACCAAAAATCTCACATTTGGACTCATCAGATCAAGGGACAGATTTCCACCGGTCTAATGACCATTGCTCGTGTTTCTTGGCCCAAGCAAGTCTTCTTATTATTGGTGTCCTTTAGTAATGGTTTCTTTGCAGCAATTCGACCATGAAGGCCTGATTCACGCAGTCTCCTCTGTACAGTTGATGTTGAGATGTGTCCGTTACTTGAACTCTGTGAAGCATTTATTTGGGCTGCAATCTCAGGCTGATAACTCTAATGAACTTATCCTCTGCAGCAGAGGTAACTCTGGGTCTTCCTTTCCTGTGGCGGTCCTCATGAGAGCCAAGTTCATCATAGCGCTTGATGGTTTTTGCGACTGCACTTGAAGAAACGTTCAACGTTCTTGAAATGTTCCGTATTGACTGACCTTCATGTCTTAAAGTAATGATGGACTGTTGTTTGTCTTTGCTTATTTGAGCTGTTCTTGCCATAATATGGACTTGGTCTTTTACCAAATAGGTCTATAATAATAATAATATGCCATTTAGCAGACGCTTTTATCCAAAGCGACTTACAGTCATGTGTACATACATTTTTACGTATGGGTGGTCCCGGGGATCGAACCCACTACCCTGGCGTTACAAGCACCATGCTCTACCAATTGAGCTACAGAGGACCACAACCACGACCATAAATCAACATAATTTGAGAGTATCTTCTGTATACCACCCCTACCTTGTCACAACACAACTGATTGGCTCAAACACATTAAGAAGGAAATAAATTCCACAAATTAACTTATAACAAGGCACACCTGTTAATTGAAATGCATTTCAGGTGACTACCTCATTAAGCTGGTTGAGAGAATGCCAAGAGTATGCAAAGCTGTCATCAAGACAAAGGGTGGCTATTTGAAGAATCTCAAAAATAACATATATTTTGATTTGGTTAAGACTTTTGTGGTTACTACATGATTCCATATGTGTTCTTTTATAGTTTTGATGTCTTCACTAGTATTCTACAATGTAGAAAATAATAAAAATAAAGAAAAACCCTGGAATGAGTAGGTGTGTCCAAACTTTTGACTGGTACTGTATATACAGTGCATTCGGAAAGTATTCAGTCCTCTTGACTTTTTCCACATTTTGTTATGTTACAGCCTTATTCTAAAATTGATTAAATCGTTTTTTCCCTCATCAATCTACACACAATACCCCATAATGACAAAGCAAAAACAGGTTGCAGAGTTTGGTTTTCGCCAGGCATTACTGGAACCATGTCGTCCAAAAAGTTATACTTTTGAATCATCTGTCCATAGAATGTTCTTCCCAGAGTCTTGATGATCATCCAGGTGCTTTTTGGCAAACTTGAGTCAACTTTTTGGATGAGATGGGTCCCATTATGCCTGGCGAAAACCAAACACTGCATTCCACAATAAGAACATCATACCAAAGATCAAGCATGGTGGTGTGATGGTTTGGGGATGCTTTGCTGCCTCAGGACCTGGACGACTTGCCTTAATAGAAGGAACCATGAATTCTGCTCTGTATCAGCGAATTCTACAGGAGAATGTCAGACCATCCGTCTGTGAGCTGAAGCTGAAGCACAGCTGGGTCATGCAGCAAGACAATGATCCAAAATAAACAATCAAGTCTACATGAAAAAAGCTAAAAAGCAACAAATTGGAAGTTTTGGAATGGCCTCGTCAAAGTCCAGACCTAATCCCAATTGTAATGTTGTGGCAGGACTTGAAACGAGCAGTTTATGCTTGAAAACCCACACGTCACTGAGTTCTGCATGGAAGAGTGGGCCAAAATTCCTCCACAGCGACGTGAGAGACTGATCAACAACTACAGGAAGCATTTGGTTGGAGTCATTGCAGCTAAAGGTGGCACAACCAGTTATTGAGTGTAAGGGGGTAATTACTTTTTCACACAGGGGAATTGGGTGTTGCATAACTTTGTTTATGAAATAAATATGTAATTGTTGTGTTATTTGTCCACTTATGTTCCCTTTATCTAATATTAGGTTTTGGTTGAAGATCTGATAACATTCAGTATCACAAATATGCAAAAGTAGAGAAAATTAGAAAGGGGGCAAATACCTTTTCATAGCACTGTATGTAAATAAGGTATTTCTGTTTTTAATTTTTTTATAAATGTGCTATATTTCTAAAAACCTGTTTTCACTTAGTCATTATGGGGTATTGTTTGTAGATTGATGAGGAAGAAATTGTAATTAATCCATTTTAGAATAAGGCTGTAAAATAACAACATGTGGAAAAAGTCAAGGGGTCTGAATACTTTCCGAATGCACTGAATATATATATATGTATTTATTTATTTCTTTATTTATTTCTTTATTTATTCATAAACCAGGTGGTTAGAGCCCTGAATGCTGATTGACTGAAAGCTGTGGTATATCAGACCGTATACCACGAGTATGACAAAATATTTATTTTTACATCTCAAATTATGTTGGTAACCAATTTATAATTGCTATAAGGCACCTCGGGTGTTGTATTGGCAAAATACCACAGCTAAGGGCTGTATCCAGGCACTCCACATCGCGTCGGGCATAAGAACAGCTCTTGGTATATTGGCCATATACCACACCCCTCGGGCCTTATTGCTCAAATACACTATATATACAAAAGTATGTGGACACACCTTCAAATTAGTGGATTCGGCTATTTCAGCCACACCTGTTGCTGACAGGTATATACAATTGAGCACACAGCCATGCAATCTCCATAGACAAACATTGGCAGTAGAATGGCCTTACTGAAGACCTCAGTGACTTTGAACGTGGCACTGTCATGGTATGCCACCTTTCCAACAAGTCAGTTCGTCAAATGTCTGCCCTGCTAGAGCTGCCCTGGTCAACTGTAAGTGCTGTTATTGAGAAGTGGAAATGTATAGGAGCAACAATGGCTCAGCCGCGAAGTGGTAGGCCACACAAGCTCACAGAGCTTAGCGTAGCGCGTAAGAATTGTCTGTCCTCGGTTGCAACACTCACTTCCGAGTTCCAAACGGCCTCTGGAAGCAACGTCAGCGCAATAACTGTTCGTCGGGAGCTTCGTGAAATGGGTTTCCATGGCCGAGCATCCGCACACAAGCCTTAGATTACAATGCGCAATGCCAAGCGTCGGCTGGAGTGGTGTAAAGCTTGCCGCCATTTGACTCTGGAGCATTGGAAACGCGTTCTCTGGAGTGATGAATCACGCTTCACCATCTGGCATTCCGACAGATGAATCTGGGTTTGGCGGATGCCACGAGACCTGCCCCAATGCATAGTGCCAACTGTACATTTTGGTGGAGGGGGAATAATGGTCTGGGGCTGTTTTTCATAGTTCGCTCGAGGCCCCTTAGTTCCAGTGAAGGGAAATCTTAACGCTACAGCATACAATGACATTCTAGACAATTCTGTGCTTCCAACTTTGTGGCCAAAGTTTGGGGAAGGCCCTTTCCTGTTTCAGCATGACAATGCCCCCATGCAAGGTCCTTATAGAAATGGTTTGTCGAGACCGGTGTGGAAGAATTTGACTGGCCTGCACAGAGCCCTGACCTCAACCACTTCGAACACCTTTGGGATGAATTGGAACGCCGAGCAGGTGTCCACATACTTTTGGTCATGTAGTGTATATACTCTAGGTCCAGACAATATATATATACCAACAATTATTAAGATCTGATCATTTGAACATGTATTCACATGACTTGATTCATGAAATCTGTAAAAAAAAAAAACAGTAAGCCATGTGTCCAAAGACTAATTATATAAACTGGGTGGTTCAAGCCCTGAATGCTGATTGGCCGATTGCCGTGGTATATCAGGGGGATGACAAAACATTTATTTTTACTGCTCTAATTACATTGTTAACCAGTTTATAATAGCAATAAGTCACCTCAGGGGTTTGTGGTATATGACCAATATACCACGGCTAAGGGCTGTATCCAGGCACTCCGCGTTGCGTTGTGCATAAGAACAGCCCTTAGCCATGGTATATTGACCATATACCACACCTCCTGGGGCCTTATTGCTTAAATATACTGTAGTACGGTACAGAAACTGCTGTAGGTCACAAACGACAATGATTTGAATAGTATATTTGGGCTAAGAACCGGTCAAATAACAATACTATATGTTTTTAAACAATTTAATTCTGAAATGTATTTCAAAATACATATGCTGAAGTAATTTTAATGATTTTTTTCACATTTTCTAAAAATCACATCTTTGATTGACACTGGAAGTATGATAGATAATCACAATCGTAGAATGTCAATGTGGCCTGTCTAGACACTTTTACTGACTATGTTGACACCAAATTTCATGCATTTATACCAAACAGAATTTTGATATTGTACTAAATATAGTAAGGGAGAGTGAGGTAAGTTGAATTCATTTTTTACATTCAGCATCCCTCCGTCAAGGGAAATACAGTATAGTATTCTTTCTAACAAAGATATCTACATATCTTTTTATTTCAGGATGTATCCCTGGAAATATCAGAATTCAGTTTTGAAAACATAGCTTGTCCAAAAAATTTACCCCGGGTATGGGGTAAGTTGAGCCACGGGACAAGGTAAGTTAAGCCTCCTACAAATGTCTATACCGAATGAAATATTACCACTACCTTTTTAAAACCATGTCTATCTTTATTTCCCAAACACAATTCAACACCATCAAAATCACTTTTTTGTCTTTTAGTCATTTTAAGCATGTATGTATCTTTCAACACAGGCTTAACACTTAACAAACACTTTGTACTTTTTGAAACACTTTTAACATAGGCCGGTTGTTACCTCATATCTCAGCGATAATGCCTTGCATTACTGCTGGGAAGAAAACACTTCAATTTGGATGCACTTTCAAGCTAGGTTTAGGATGTCATATTGAAGCTTATAGAGACCGCAACTGATGTATAGAACAATACAATTATCTACTTTGGTTTAGATAAAAGCATCATGAAACCTCTAACACAATAAATTCATTACAAAATCAGTTTTTTGGACCTAACAGACTCCATGACATGATGACCTCTTTCAAAATATTTGGTCAAATTATACATTTTGTGTATGGTTTCCTAGAAACAAGGGTGGCTCAACTTACCCCTTAGGCTCAACTTACCCCACGCTCTCCTACAAGGACGTGAATGGGTTAAATGCATAGAAGTAGAATGAATAGAAAGGGAGTCCCCATTCAAGTCAATGATTTGTCCATTCTATTTCTATGCATTTAATCCTATCCGATAGCCGAAATCCAGATAGATAACTTTTTTTAAAACTGGGCCCAGGTGTCTCTCTAGCACTAGAGGTAGAGATTGGGGATTACTACTATACATTGGGCAGCTTGCCTGTAATATGCTTAAATGACATTAGTGAAATGTTCCAGTGCCTCCAACCCTTGTCAGTTCTATTCTTGGTATTCAGATTGAAAACCGCATGATAAGACTGGCATGGAAAACCAGCACAAATGCGAATGTGCCATCTCTGATTATGTTTCAGTTGGCCATGTGAAGCCACACTGACACAAGCAAGTATTCATTAGTCCTTGCCTCCTCCTCTACCCACTCCAAAAGCATACAGAGCCCTTTATATGGTATGTTCTCTAAATGAATATAGGGTGGAAACGCGACATGCCCTCTCTCTCTTTCACCTCACTCCAATCTTTGGCCAGGTTTCCCATTCTCCAAAAACCTCCATTGCCCTGAGCAAATCTAATTGAAAGCAATCTCTGGGCTGAGAGAGTTCAGTTTCTTCTCTAATCCCTCCACTGGGGGAGGCTCACATGGTCTCAATTACCCCTGCAGTACCCCAATTACTCCACAGTACTCTCTCCCTCTCTCCCCACTCTCTCCCCTCCTGCTCCAGCCTGCTCCTTTGCCAGCTAGCGCACCGGCCCGGGCCCTAATTCAGCAGTTTCTGTTATTAACCGTCTGCTGCCTAGTTCCTGTCCATCATGGGGCTTGGAGATGTTATCGCCGCCGTATACAGTTACCTCCAAAATATTCCATAAATTAGATTGGGATTGGCAATTCGGAATATGGAAGTGGGGTTTGGGGAGTGGGGGATGGGGGATGGACAGAGGGGGGCTGGTGTTGCAGAGGGAGGCTGCGGCGCGGTGTAAGTAATAGCAGGAGAGGATCTCCCAGTGTTCACATTGGACGGAGAACCAGCTGGGAGCAGTGGAGGCTCCTCAGAGGAGGAAGGGGAGGACAATCCTATTCAGTGAATTTACAAAAATACAAATAGAAATAGAAAAAAATAGAAATATGCCATTTAGCAGACGCTTTTATCCAAAGCGACTTACAGTCAAATAGTATACATTAAAAAAGTTATCCTTTTTAGACAAAACTATACTAAATATATTCACATCACCAAATAAATGATTAAAACACACTGTTTTGCAAAGGTCTATAGTAGCCTCAACAGCACCCTTTAGGGTAGCACCATGGTGTAGACGCAGGACAGCTCTTTTCCGTCCTCCTCTGCGTAAATTGAGTCCAATGTAAAACCTAGGGGGATTATGGTTCTCACCCCCTTCCATAGATTTACACAGTAATTATGACAACTTCCAGAGGACGTCATCCAACCTATCAGAGCTCTTGCAGTATGAACTGACATGTTGTCCATCCAATCAAAGGATCAGAGAATGAATCTAGTACTGAAAGCGTAAGCTACAGCTAGCTAGCACCGCAGTGCATGAAGTGTGGTGAGTAGTTGACTCAAAGAGAGAGATAAATACAATAGCTGAACAGTTTTGAAGAAATGTATTTCTTCAAGAATTAAGGAGAAGCAGCAGAGAGAGAGAGATAGCTATAGTTCGTTGTATTTTTTTTTCTTCTTAGTTTACCTTTCACTTACTTAGCTAATACAGCTTATTTAGCCTACTCAACAACCTGATTGGAACAGAGAGGAATGCTATTTATGTTAGCTAGCTGGCTAAGGCTATCCAGAACTGCAACTCTTCCAAGTCAAGGTAAGCTGTCAGTTTTATACATTACGGGGGCCACTGGTATAACTGTTAAACTGCTTGCTATACACTGTACTGCGTGATTGTACACAATGATTGGATTGTGGGTTTACTAACGCGTTAGTTCTAGTTTGTTGACTATAACTTTAATATGGTGACAAGGATGTAGGCTGTGTGGCTGTTAACGGTTATGGTATGAAGGTTTGGCTTGGAGAGGTTTTTGCGCCTGGTCACAGACAGCTGTTGTGTTGTGCATTGAAGTTCATAAGCGAAGCGAAAAGGTGAGAGGAGGATAGCGAGTAGATGCGAAACGGAATTATACAACGAGCAAAGTGATTATGCAGAATGTGACTGCTATGAACGTGAACTGTGTGTGCAGGTGATCAAATTTTGTTGCAAAACTTTTCTTAAAAGGAAGTTAACGGAACAAAATGGGGAAGGACCTACATTAATTTGTCCAATAGAAACTCTAGTTTTAGTTGCAAAATCAAATGTTTTGCAACTGTTTGGACTAATGATTACACCCCAGATCAGCTAGATGCAGGCAAGAGTCTGCAGGTGTAAAGGACGTCAGTGAGTACCACTTCTTCCTGAGGCTCCGAGTACCGCTTCCTCCTGAGGCTCAAACCCAGGACCTCTGCTTTGCTAGCACATGTGATCGTCCTCCTGAAGCATCTTACTAGCCAGCGCCACGCGAAAAGCTAGCTAGTTGCTTGTGCAAGTGGGGACACTTCAAGCTGAGGAGTACGTTTCACACTTCCCCATGTGCTACACAAGGTGATATTGAATGTGTCACTGTTTACTCCAATATGTCTCTCGACCTGTGCGCCTACGTTATAAACTTTCATTTGTAGGTTGTAGCAACTTCACGATGGGTGTAGGGCAAATTCAAATATACAGGGGTCGTGTTAGCTTTCAGAAATCTGCATTTTCAAAAAGCAGACCATAAGAAAAATCTGCCTTTTAAACCATTTCACCTGCGTTTTATATTGAATGTCAGTGTTCTTTTGGTTCATTAGAGTGCTCCCGAGTGGCGCAGCGGTCTAAGGCACTGCATCTCAGTGCTAGAGGTGTCACTACAGACCCTGGTTTGATTCCAGGCTGTATCACAATCCGGCCGCGATTGGGAGTCCCATAGGGCGGTGCACAATTGGCCCAGTGTCGCCGGGGTAGGCCGTCATTTTAAATAAGAATTTGTTCCTAACTGACTTGCCTAGTTAAAATAACAAATCATGGGCGTGCAACTGTAGTATTCAACCCTACAAGGTCCGGAGCCTGCTGGGTTTCTACCTGATAATTAATTGCACACACCTGGTGTCCCAGATCTGAATCAGTCCCTAATTAGTGGGGGAAAATGTAGTGGAACTGGCTTTTGAGACAAGGTAAAATCCCAAAGTTGCAAGATATTAATTGGCTAAATGTCATGCTAATTTCTAAAGTTAAATATTGACATATTACTATCTTAAAACATGTTTAATCTACAAAAATGACAAGTTAATCAGTGGGTGATGGTGATTTCCTATACAAAAGTGTGGTTTCGGAGGACGCATGACTCGACCTTCGCCTCTCCCGAGCCAGTTGGGGAGTTGCAGAAATGAGACAAGATCGTAATTGGATATCACGAAATTGTGGAGAAAAGGGTGGTAAAAAACAAAAAAATACATATATATAAAGAAGAGAAAGCAAAGTGATTTCTGTTGTTGTTATTTTGAGGGCATGCCTGTTGGGGTGGAGGTGCCCTCGGAGTGCCTACTGAGAACAGTTAGAGCTCTGAAAGGGCCTGTTTCACTGTTGGGAGGATGGAGGAAGAATGAGAGAAAGAGAGGGAGAGAGGAAATGAGTAACTGTTTAGTCCCCTGCTCAAGCGAAAGCAGGCAGGCCGCTCGAATAAGTAAAGCAAACACGAGTGGGCCGCAGAAAGGGGGTCAGGGGTTCCTCTACCGCCCGGGGCCAGACGGATCTAAATTCTGTTACCTGCTTGACTGTAACTCCATGCATGGCTAATGTGCCGCGGGTGTCCCTTTAATAAGGGCTGACCTCCTGCAGAGTCACTGGAGTTTTAAAGCCGAGCATCTTGAGAATGATGGGCCGCTTCACATTTAGCGAACACTTGGGTTTAAATTGTTAATCTGCATATTGTGCATCTACCTGGCTAGGCTAACCTCTGTGAGGGGAATCATCGTAAAACCCTTTATTTGACTGAATGCAGAGGCATCATGGAACAGCAGCAAACCATTAGCTTTTGGGGATTTCTCAGCACGTCAGTTTTACAAGTTAGTTAAGACAGCGGACGTTAAGCACAAGCAGCAGGATAGGAGGAATAGTTTAACTTGAAATACTGTGCAAAGTACATTTAAAATGAATTTACATTAAGATTATAATCAATAAATTATAGTTTAATCTAGCAACATACGACATTACTGAATAGGTCAAATATTCATGCCTCGATAAATTGCCTACATATACTTAGGTGAAGAGCAAGGCATTAAGGCTAATTGCCTCTGACTTCAGATCTACACTGGGGAAGTGAGTGGGAGCAGAAGATGTCAACCAGTGAGGTTCATGTTTCAGTAGCAACTGCAGGCCTGTTCCCAGAGGACAAATGACTACTTGAGCATTTAGGCATTTGTCTTGTGTGAAACCAGGCCATTTACAAGTGATGGCCCTATATATATCTGTTGTTGTGTTCATTTTGACTTTAAAACGGCTAACAGACGCATGATGATGATCGTAACTGTATTTGTTAAAAATGATGCTAGCTGACATTGAATAAATTACATTTAGCCTAGAAACTGGTACGCTGAAGCCAAATTATTTTGCACACTTCAAATGTTTTGGTTCGTCGAATGGACTGTTGTTGAGTGGTATTTTGGTGAATTATAGGAAGTGTTTTGATTTGGCTTGACCTGGGAAGTGCATCAGAGAATACAAATGCCACAACAATGTGAAGAAGTAAATAGGTCATTTACACTACGAGACATAATGTGTCATTGAGATCATCGTTTGTCAAGCTACTATTTATTTAAATGTGATTTGCAACATTTGTCCTGACCTTATATTACAACATTGTTTCACATTCTTTAATAACAGACTCATAAACACAATCACACAATAGGCTACAGCTCGCTTCACAGCTTTCCCAGTGCTTCACAGCTTCCCCGCAAAACTCAACGTATTGGGGGAAGGAGTTCGCTTCTGCTGCAGTGTTTGCGGTAAAATAATACGCGTTACGGCGGTGCTTTGTTATATTACAGATCCATTATATTACTGATCCAGGGGCATGATTTCACTGGAAATTCCATTCCATGATAATGTTCATGTAAAAGTTACACACCTGCGAAAGGCAGCACCTGCCTCTGAAATATACGACAGACTAGGAAGTGTTCCATTCTGTTAATAATCCAAACTCATTGTGGTAAAAAATACCCGGCTACCGTTGAAGAAAATAGTACATATTTTACTAGTCAAAACATTCAGCTGTAACCGACATGTTCAATTGTGCTTCAAAATATTTGTGCTAAAAGTGTGATTTGCATTGTTGCCAAGACAATATGTTCTTCATTTTGTTTTTCCTGATCCATATGAAATGCACAATGTCTAGCAAGAGTGTCAAAGAGCCACACAGTCCCAGATAGGGCAACAGCTCCCATCTGCTATGTGGAGTATAGGGGTCTGCCTGCGTCTGTCTGTCTGTCCTCCACTCTGGAACATGTGGTTCTGGTTACAGAATGTTTTACTGCTGAACAATGTTTCTGCCTTGGAGCTCAGCACACCGTATAAAGGGCACTTTGTCCCCGGTGCCCACACAGTAAGAAGTCTGCCCCCGTGCTGGTGAAGCCTGCGCCGATGCAGCCTTTTTCACCCGCCCATCAGGGTGAGTGTGTTAGTGCCTTGAACCTCGCATTCTCACAAATCCCCCCCTTTTCCTTTGTCTGACTGACTACTGTGCGCTGGTGTGTCCGTTTCCCAGTGAGGTCATGTTAAGGGAAGTTTGTCTGCTGCCTACAGCCCCTGCTGCACCAGGTCCTGGTTGTAAAAAGGACTGAGCACAACTACCCAATCCCTGCTCTATGACAGATGGATCATTAGATCAAAGTGAGAACAGAAGAATGCTGCAGAGAGCCAAGCGCCCTGGACTGAAACTAACAAAGATCAGACATACTGAGTGGTAGGATCATAAAAAAAATTATGAAACAAGAACAAAAAAGTGGAATTACATACACTACCGGTGAAAAGTTTTAGAACACCTACTCATTCAAGGGTTATTCTTTATTTTTTACTATTTTCTACATTGTAGAATAATAGTGAAGACAACACTATGAAATAACACATATGGAATCATGTAGTAACCAAAAAAGTGTTAAACAAATCAAAATATATTTTACATTTGAGATTCAAGTAGCCACTCATTGACTTGCTGACAGCTTTGTACACTCTTGGCATTCTCTCAACCAGCTTCATGAGGCAGTCACCTGGAACGCATTTCAATTAACAGGTGTGCCTTCTTAAAATTTTTACTTCTTAATGCGTTTGAACCAGTCAGTTGTGTTGTGACAAGGTGGGGGGGGGGGGGGGGGGGGGGGGTATAAAGAAGATAGCCCTATTTGGTAAAAGACCAAGTCCATTATGGCAAGAGCAGCTCAAATAAGCAAAGATAAACGACAGTCCATCATTACTTTAAGACATGAAGGTCAGTCAATATGGAGAATTTCAAGAACTTTTAAAGTTTCTTCAAGTGCAGTCGTAAAAACCATCAAGCGCTATGATGAAATTGGGTCTCATGAGGACCGCCACAGGAATGGAAGACCCAGAGTTACCTCTGCTGCAGAGGAGAAGTTCATCAGAGTTACCAGCCTCAGAAATTGCAGTCCAAATAAATGTTTCACAGAGTTCAAGTAACAGACACATCTCATCATCAACTGTTCAGAGGGCACTGTGTGAATCACGCCTTCGTGGTCGAATTGCTGCAAAGAAACCACTACTAAAGGACACCAATAAGAAGAAGAGACTTGCTTGATTAGATCGGTGGAAATGTGTCCTTTGGTCTGTAGTAGAAATGTGAGGTTTTTGGTTCCAACCGCCATGTCTTTGTGAGATGCGGTGTGGGTGAACGGATGATCTCTGCATGTGTATTTCCCACCATAAAGCATGGAGGAGGAGGTGTTATGGTGTGGGGGTGCTTTGCTGGTGACACTGTCTGTGATTTATTTAGAATTCAAGGCACACTTAACCAGCATGGCTACCACAGCATTCTGCAGCGATACACCATTCCATCTGGTTTGGGCTTAATGGGACTGTTATTTGTTTTTCAACAAGACAATGACCCAACACACCTCCAGGCTGTGTAAGGGCTATTTTACCAAGAAGGAGAGTGATGTAGTGCTGCATCAGATGACCTGGCCTCCACAATCCCCCGACCTCAACCAAATTGAGATGGTTTGGGATGAGTCGGACCACAGAGTGAAGGAAAAGCAGCCAACAAGTGCTCAGCATACGTGGGAACTCCTTCAAGACTGTTGAAAAAGCATTCCAGGTGAAGCTGGTTGAGAGAATGCCAAGAGTGTGCAAAGCTGTCATCAAGGCAAAGATGACAGCTTTCTCAAATATAAAATATATTTTGATTTGTTTAACATTTTCTTTGGTTACTACATGATTCCATGTGTGTTATTTCACAGTGTTGATGTCTTCACTATTATTCTACAATGTAGAAAATAGTAAAAATAAAGAAAAACCCTTGAATGAGTAGGTGTTCTAAAACTTTTGAAAAGGTAGTCTAGGCGCATGTAAAAGCAAACAAAACTTCAAATGGGAACGACAAATTATAACAATGAGATCTCAGCCATATATTGCACAAAGTCACGAGACTTTGAATGAAATCTCGGATGATGTTGGGGTCCACGCTGTCATCCACCGGGACCCAAGAGCGCTCCTCAGGACCGTACCCCTCTCAGTCCACCAGGTACTGGAGCCAACCCCCACGACGTCGGGAGTCCAGGAGGGACCTAACAGCATAGGCGGGGGTCCCCTCTATGTCCAGGGTAGGTGGAGGAGTGTCGCAGCGGACAGCATCTGCCAGGGGACCAGGAACCACCGGCCTGAGGAGGGAAACATGAAAGGAGGGTGAGATCCAGTAGTTGGTGGGGAATTTAAGACAATAGGTTACCTCATTGGCCCTCCGGAGGACCTTGAAGGACCGCACAAACCGGGGGCTCAGCTTCCGGTAGGACAGGTGGAGCAGGAGGTTCCTGGTGGAGAGCCAGATGCGATCACCAGGATGGAACATGGGAGCCTCACTGTGGTGGTGGTCTGCCTGATCCTTCTAATGGCGGAACTCTGGCTCAGAGTCCATGGAGCCAGGGCTGGCTGATATCCCAGGACGCACTGTAAGGGAGTGAGCCCAGTGGAGGAGTGACGAAGTGAGTTCTGGGCATATTCCGCCCAGGGAAGGAACAGGGCCCACTCCTTAGGAACCTCCCCAGCGCCTGGTTGGTCCTCTCCACCTGCCCGTTGGACTGAGGCCGGTACCCGGATGTGAGGCTGACCGTGGCCCCCAGCTTCTCCATAAAGGCTTTCCAGATCCGCGACATGAATTCGGGACCACAGTCGGAAACAATGTCCTCCGGAAGGCCATAGTGCCGGAAGACCTGCTGGAATAGTGACTCAGCGATCTGGAGAGTGGTAGGTAGATCAGAGAGAGGGATAAAATGGCAGGATTTAAATAATCTGTCAACAACAACAATAATAGTGGTAAAACCATGAGAAAGGGGGAGATCAGTTACAAAGTCGATGGACAGATGCGACCAATGCCGCTGAGGCATGGGAAGGGGAAGTAGTTTCCTTGCTGGAGCGTGCCAGGGAGATTTGGTTTGGGAACATACAGAGCATGAGTTTACATAGTGGGTGAAGTCCTGCGCAAAGGAGGGCCACCAGTACTAATTGGAGAGGGTTTTGGATGGTGCGGGTGATACCTGGGTGTCCAGCAGCAAGGGATTTGTGTGCCCAGGTCAACAGCCAATCTCTCACCCCCGTGGGGACGTAAATGCGCCCTTGAGGGCAGGTAGCAGGAGTGGGTTCCCTCTCCAGAGCCTGGTAGATGTCCACACCTATGTCCCAAAGCACGGGCCAACAATACCGGGGGACAGATTGTTGGGCTGGAGGACACTCACAGGACCCTCCACCGACGTGGATCTACAGGGGGTCCCCTCTATGTCCAGGGGAGGTGGTCCTCCGGCATCCTGGTCCCCAGGCGGTGATTATCATTCTTGACCAGGAGATGCCGAGGATGACTTTGTGTACGGGTGTGGTGATGATGAGGAAGGGAAGGCTTTCTTGGTGCATGGGTCCCACGGTGAGGGTGAGTGGTGCTGTGATGTGCGTAATTGTTCTGGATCCCAATGGTAGCATATCCAGGGCTTGGACAGGAAAAGGAGAGAATAGTGGGAATTAAGTTACAGTCCCTTGCAAAAGTATTCATCCCCCTTGGCGTTTTTCCTATTTTGTTGCATTACAACCTGTAATTTAAATTGATTTTTATTTGGATTTTATGTAATGGACATACACAAAATAGTCCAAATTGGTGAAGTGAAATGAAAGAAATCACGTATTCCAGAAAAATTGGTGCGTGCATCTGTTTTCACCCCCTTGTCTATGAAGCCCCTAAATAAGATCTGGTGCAACCAATTACCTTCAGAAGTCACATAATTTGATAGATTGCACACAGGTGGACATTATTTAAGTGTCACATGATCTGTCACATGATCTGAGTATATATACACCTGTTCTGAAAGGCCCCAGGGTCTGCAACACCACTAAGCAAGGGGCACCACCAAGCAAGCGGCACCATGAAGACCAAGGAGCTAACCAAACAGGTCAGGGACAAAGTTGTGGATCAGGGTTGGGTTATAAAAAAATATCCGAAACTTTTAACATCCCACGGAGCACCATTAAATCCATAATTAAAAAATTGAAAAAATATCGCACCACAACAAACCTGCCAAGAGAGGGCCGCCCACCAAAACTCACGGACCAGGCTAGGAGGGCATTAATCAGAGAGGCAACAAAGAGACCAAAGATAACCCTGAAGGAGCTGCAAAGCTCCACAGTCAATAGGACCACTTTAAGCCGTACACTCCACAGAGCTGGCCAGAAAAAAGCCATTGCTTAAAGAAAAAAATAAGCAAACACGTTTGGTGTTCGCCAAAAGGCATGTGGGAGACTCCCCAAACATGATGAATAGTTATGCACATTCAAGTTTTCAGTTTTTTGTCTTATTTCTTGTTTGTTTCACACACAAAAATATTTTGCATCTTCAAAGTGGTAGGCATGTTGTGTAGTGGCGTTGCTGACTCTGGGGCCTTTCAGAACAGGTGTATATATACTGAGATCATGTGACAGATCATGTGACAGTTAGATTGCACACAGGTGGACTTTATTTAACTAATTATGTGACTTCTGAAGGTAATTGGTTGCACCTGATCTTATTTAGGGGCTTCATATCAAAGGGGGTGAATACATATGCACACACCACTTTTCCGTTATTTATTTGTTAGAATTTTTTGAAACAAGTAATGTTTTTCATTTCACTTCACCAATTTTGACTATTTTGTGTATGTCCATTACATGAAATCCAAATAAAAATCAATTTAAATTACAGGTTGTAATGCAACAAAATAGGAAAAACGGCAAGGCGGATGAATACTTTTGCAATGTACATGTCTATCTAGGCCAGAACCCACATAGCCCATCACTGTGTCCATCTGACTTTCTCCATGGGACTTTCTGCATGTGATGAGAAGCATCGTCTGATGGAATACCACAATACTCTCAGGCCAAAAACATGTGACACACACACACACATTCTGCCCTCCTAACCCTGAACACGTTAACAGCTGGAGCCAGGTCAGAGCAGAGCAGCAGAGCCACAAAGGGATTCTGCAGCACAAAGAGAGGAGTGCCAGAATACATCTCAACTCAGCTTGGGAGAAGCTGAAAGGTGACATTTGTTCAACATTACTGCATGTTGAGTGCCTGGATGGGAAGCCTCACACCTAGTGTCCACAGCTAAGCCATTGTTAGGACTCCAGGCTTCCTCTCGGGAGGTAAGCGCATGATTTCAACACAGACCACTATGCTTCTGCAAGGGCATTACATTTTCATATATTCAGCTTGACATCTGTGCAGTTGCTTTAGTTTTTACAGATGTAACAAATCAAACATGAATGTGAATAAAACTGACATGATTCTGTTTTATCACCCTCAAAGCTTGTTATCCACTGACATGTGAACAAATGCAGCTGAAATTTCTGTGATGTGATAAGCACTGCCTCTCTCATGCATTGACATGCAATCTACTATAAAGTCATATTTAAAGTAGGGCCTAGGCCTACATTAAATGCACAGGGTTTTACAATTGTTATGGGTTGGACCTTGCCCACTCAACAAAAGTGAATTGGCGAAGCTCAAACCCCAATCCCTACCACAACAATCTGTGTGTATTATCAAATTGATAGCATAGCTTTTCTAATCCACCATCAAGGAGAGGGTGAATACATTAGCCCAAAGGCCGGCAGATGGCAATATTGAGTCCAAAGGGAATGTATGCAGCCAGCTATACACTTGTATCCCCCGTGGACTGGTTCGTACATAAAACATTCTCCATTCAAGCTGCAAAGGCGTTGATTTCCTCTTTACTTCGATTTAATGGCGAGAAGGCAGAAAAAAGTGGGAAATATGCATACTTTCTTTATGAAACACCATTTCCCACCAACATACTAGAATGGCTAAATGCTAGTCCTGGATGTTGTGTATCTCGTTCATCCAATCATATTGCAACTGTCTGTTGTTTACCCTTGGTCTGAACGCTGTACACAATGTCAGGGAGTAGCATTAGCCACCCTAGCATTTTTTCTGCCTTCTCGCCATTAAATCAAGTTAAAGAGGAAATTGACACCTTTGCAGCCTGAATGTAGAATGTTTTATGTATGAACTGGTCGAGGGGAGATACGAGTGTATAGCCTGCTGCATACATTCCCTTTGGACAGTAAGATGAAACGACTCAATATCGTCATCTGCCGGCCGTTGGGCTGGGTGAACATTAAGGTGGACAGGGGTAAAAGGTCCAATATAGCCAGACTAGGCTTAGTAGGCCTGCTCCTAGAGAGAACTCTCAAGAGAGAACGACCTGAATGGATTATCCATTAAGCAGTTAATACAATGAAATTAGTGATATTTCAATTAAGGTTTCAACATTTGTCAGAAAAGTATATCTAATGATCAAATAAAAATCATTACTCACCCTGTCTGGCGCTTGTCGAGTCGGTCTTGCGCGAAGGGTTTTCGTTGTCATTTGAGTGGCTTTTCATTAATTGGAAACGTACCTACTACTACGGTCACTGACATATACATTTTCCAAATCTAGACAAAACAAAATAAGCTAGACAAGGTGGGGTCTTTTTGTGTCTGTTAAATTAATTATTAAAGAAGTGGCAGTGGAAAAGCATTGATGCACAAATATTGATATAATAACCATCAAATTGATGTAAACTTGAAGTCACGCGATGATACAGTTGAAGTCGGAAGTTTACATATACTTAGGTTGGACATCTACTTTGTGGATGACACAAGTAATTTTTCCAACAATTATTTACAGACAGATTATTTCACTTATAATTCACTGTATCACAATTCCAGTGGGTCAGAAGTTTACATACACTAAGTTGACTGTGCCTTTTTAAACAGCTTGGAAAATTCCAGAAAATGATGTCATGGCTTTAGAAGTTTCTGATAGGCTAATTGACATCATTTGAGTCAATTGGAGGTGTACCTGTGGATGTATTTCAAGGTCTACCTTCAAACTCAGTGCCTCTTTGCTTGACATCATGGGAAAATCAAAAGAAATCAGCCAAGACCTCAGAAAACACATTGTAGACATCCACAAGTCTGGTTCATCCTTGGGAGCAATTTCCAAACGCCTGAAGGTACCATGTTCATCTGTACAAACAATAGTACTCAAGTATAAACACCATGGGACCACGCAGCCGTCATACCGCTCAGGAAGGAGACGTGTTCTGTCTCCTAGAGATGAACGTACTTTGGTGCGAAAAGTGCAAATCAATCCCAGAACAACAGCAAAGGACCTTGTGAAGATGTTGGAGGAAACAGGTACAAAAGTATCAATATCCACAGTAAAACAAGTCCTTAATCGACATAACCTGAAAGGCCGCTCAGCAAGGAAGAAGCCACTGCTCCAAAACCACCATAAAAAAGCCAGACAACGGTTTGCAACAGCACATGGGGACAAAGATCGTACTTTTTGGAGAAATGTCCTCTGGTCTGATGAAACACAAATAGAACTGTTTGGCCATAATGACCATCGTTATGTTTGGAGAAAAAAGGGGAATGCTTGCAAGCCAAAGAACACCATCCCAACCGTGAAGCACGGGGGTGGCAGCATCATGCTGTGGGGGTGCTTTGCTGCAGGAGCATCATGTTGTTGGGGTGCTTTGCTGCAGGAGGGACTGGTGCACTTCATAAAATAGATGGCATCATGAGGAAGAAAAATTATGTGGATATATTGAAGCAACATCTCAAGACATCAGTCAGGGAGTTATAGCTTGGTCGCAAATGGGTCTTCCAAATGAACAATGACCCCAAGCATACTTCCAAAGTTGTGGCAAAATGTCAAAGTCAAGGTATTGGAGTGGCCATCACAAAGCCCTGACCTCAACCCTATAGAACATTTGTGGGCAGAACTGAAAAAGCGTGTGCGAGCAAGGAGGCCTACAAACCTGACTCAGTTACACCAGCTCTGTCAGGAGGAATGGGCCAAAATTCACCCAACTTATTGTGGGAAGCTTGTGGAAGGCTACCCAAAACGTTTGACCTAAGTTAAACAATTTAAAGGCAATGCTGCCAAATACTAATTGAGTGTATGTAAACTTCTGACCCACTGGGAATGTGATGAAATAAATACAATTTACTATTATTCGGACATTTCACATTCTTAAAATAAAGTGGTGATCCTAGCTGACCTAAGACAGGGAATTTTTACTAGGATTAAACGTCAGGAATTGTGAAAAACTGAGTTTAAATGTATTTCGCTAAGGTGTATGTAAACTTCCGACTTCAACTGTATGTTGTGTTGTGCTCCCACTATAACTCGGGAAAATATTCAGTTTCTTAGGCTACAGCTTAAATAAGTTATGATGAACTTCACAAGGTGGTGAACAGTTGAGGTCGGTGCCGTTTAAGACTAGGGAGGACATATTTTTTTCATGAGCATGGCAGTATTTCTATTACAGAATATTGGATGACTGTCATTCATATTCCATTCACCCAGTTCAATGTAACATCGATAGGTTTAGGGTAATAAATGATACTCAAATTTGCCCTGTAGCCATCATGAGGTTGCTACAACCTAGCTTACAAATTAAAGTTTATAACGTAGGCGTAAAAGTCAAGAGACAAATTGGAGTAATCAAGGTGTCAAACAGCGACACATTCAATACCACCTTGCACACTCTTGCTTGCATCTAGCTGATCTGGGATGTAATCATTGGTCCAAACAGTTACAAAACGTGTGTTTTGCATGGTAGTTTGGCTGCAAAAGTTGTTTGTTTGTACAATGCGTCATCGTGCACAGCCTTTTGTGCACAGCTGGTCGGTTTGATGGAGCCACTTCTCCAGTGGGAAGATGTGCATATTGTTTTGTGCACATTTTGGAATGTTCGCATGGGGGTCTGTTGCCAATTGGATGGAAACCTAGTTACTGTAACACAAATTATTTTCTAGACGAAGACCAGCACCTCAAATATTTGGCAATGGATTGATGTAAATTATCTATTTTTTTTTAGTTTCGTTTGTCACATTCACAGGTGTATGTATAATAAATGTGTTGGTTTAAATGGGGGCTCGTCCGAGATTTAGTTTCACATGAGTATTGTAGTCGCTCTAATCACCTACTCTGAATCTCTGCTGTGCCCAAATATTTGAGTATTCAAAAGACACTTTTGTGTAGAGTTTCTGTCACTAACACTTGTACCGCCTTTCAATGAAAGGGAGGTGGATGTATATTTTACTATGTTAGAGCAGATTGCCACATCCCTAAAATGGCCACGGGATATTTGGTCACTGCTCCTCCATAGTGTTCTGGTGGGAAAGGCTCAGACAGTGTACGCTGCTTTATCTCTTGACCAGAGTTCAGATTATGACACTGTTAAAGGTGCTATCCTTTGAGTTGGTCCCAGATGCATACAGACTACAGTTCCGTACATTACGAAAGACAGAATCACAAAGCCATGTTGAGTTCGCAAGGGAACATGCATGTCTTTTTGATTGGTGGTGTGGTTCTCAAGAGATCAAGGACCTTGAGGATTTAAAGACACTTGTACTTCTCGAGCAGTTCAAGAATTGCCTTCCCGAAAGGGTTGCTACCTACATTTATGAGCACAAGGATCTCACTCTTGAGAAAGCTGCAGTCCTTGTAGATGAATTTGTGTTAACACATTAAACTACATTCATAAACAAAGCACTCAGTAGTTATCCCTACGCAAAAAGCAATCCAGAGAAGTTACCTCCTACTGCAAGATTTCAGTCCTTTTCTATAGTGCCCAAACTGATATGTGACATGTATTAATGCCACAATAACATGCAAAACAGGAAAGGCCACCTGCCCTGAATGACGGGTCGCCACTTGCTGAGGTATAGACCTTGATCTGCTTTACACAACAACAAAAAAACTGTTATACATTATAACCTAGCCTACTTTAAATAATATAAAATCTCTTAATTGTTGCAAAAAACCTTCCTGTATAGATCACTGGTATGGTGCTGGAAACAACTGCCGTGAGAAAAGACACGTTGTCTCTCAGTGTCCTAAATTGAAACAGAAAAATGAGAGAGAGAAAAAGCTATTTCTTCTTGTGGGAGCACTCCAGCACATTAAGTCTCTGGTTGGGACTGGTGTATCTCCTAAACAAGATTTTGGATCAGATGGGTATTAACCCTTTGTTTCAGACAGGTTCGTGTCTCTGCAAAGTGGCGATGCTGTTAAGCAGCCGGTGAAAATACTGCGAGACAATGGGGCAGCCCAGTCCTTCATTTTGGAGGGTGTTTTGCCTTTCTGACACTTCAGCAACTGGTTACAGTGTGTTAGTACAAGGCGTGGAGATGTGATGCATGGAAGTTCCTTTGTATAATGTGGAACTCGAGTCTGATCTTATTTCTGGTTCCATTGTCGTTGAAGTGAGGCCTAGCCTATCGGTGAAGGGGGTCTCATTCATTTTGGGAAACGATTTGGCTGGAGGGAAGGTCGTGCCAAATCCTGTCGTTTGTAAGGAACCCAGAGTAGAGGAACCTGATGGGTTATCAGAAAAATACCCTAGTGTTCCCAACGTGTGCTGTTACACGTGCTATGTCTAACAAAGTCGCCAGGAGCAAGTCTAGTGTTGAGGAGGATGTCAGCGATTCCACCATGGTCGATCTGTCTGAGAGGTTTATGGGTGATCCTGATTTCTGTAAACCTCCTGAGTTGACCTCTCCTTTGAAAACCCCAAAGCTGAGTGAGTTTGTAGGACCGCTGAAGGAAGAGAGGATCCCTACAGTTGTCTAGGAAGCAGCTGATTGCGGAACAGAGTAAAGATGTTTGATTAAGTTTGTGTGGGTTACTTTGACAGAGCTGGTGTTCTAACGAGGAAATGGCGTTCTCGCGCCACTTCTGGGCAAGACGATTGGCCCAGTGTATCTCAAATTGTCGTTCCAGTTACGCTTCGACAAGAGATACTGAGGTTGGCTCACGATGGTAGTATGGCATCTTGGGGTCAACAAGACGTATGACCGTATCTTGCGTAACTTCTTCTGTCCTGGTCTGAAACAGGATGTTGTGGCTTACTGTAAATCCTGTTGCGTTTGCTAGCAGACAGGTAAACTGAACCAAGCCATGCCGGTTGCACCTTTTGCAGCCTATTCCTGCTTTTGATGAACCTTTCAGCAGGGTTCAAGTGGCTTGTGTTGGTCCTTTGCCCAAAGCAAAGAGTGGTAATCGGTTTGTCTTGACCATCATGTACACTGCCAATCATTTATTTTATTCTTTATTACTTTAAATCGCATAAAAACTGTGGATGGAAACGTGGTTACAGACAATAATATTTTTAACCACAGAACATAGAAATGCGCTGTTGTCATATACATAGACACTGGTATGGTGCTGGAAACAATGAATGAGGTTAAAAAGTTACGGAATTGCCCTTTAAGTTATTTGAAATGTCTGTGATTTGAAAATTAAGCTTCAATCCTAAAAACAGTAGCATGCCCTAATCAACCGTTACATTGAAGTTTACCGTAGTAAAAATGATCAAAATATGATATTTAAATGCAAGTTGATCATGTTCTTAAAAAATAGGCTTGTGTTGGACATTGGACAAATGTTGCTTCTTGACGGATGGAGAACATCGAGAGTGTCCAAAAACTAGATTTTGTCGCCCTCCGCTGGTAAGTGTGGACCACTCCCCCCAACAGACCACTAAAAGAAAGAAAAAAATCAAGACATAAACTAAAGGGTTGTACAGTAGCCTACAGTAATATGCATATTATTTTACACTTCATAAACACACACATTTAAAAAAAATCTATATGATCCAGCTGTTTCTGTAGAAAAAGTGTTTCCTAACTTCTCAGACCTTGATGGCTTAGATATAGAGAATGTATTATTTATTCTCAGACTACTATTACTGAAATGCAAATGTCACAAAGGTTTTGTCTTTTCATTAAGTTCCATTAAAGGTTGTTTGCTCCAAAGCACAATTAGGAGATATACTGTAGCTTATAGAGAATGAATTATGGGGAAATTACTGCATGTAATAATGTTGACCTCTGAGCCTTCCAAAACAATGGCAACCAAGGTCATAAAACCCTAATCTGACTTTTATACATTCCTGGGGCTAACTGCAAACCCTTAAAACCTGAGAGAAATGTTGGTGGAGAGACTGATGAAGTTGCTAGTTTAGCTGTTGGGTCTTGTTTACCCCACCGCTAATGATAATTAACATGCAAATGAGTCTGGGGATCGTAAAGGACGCACAGTGGTCCTCTGTTCATTACTGACTTAATTACTGTTTGAACAGTGGAACATCATGGTTATAAATGGGAGCATTTCAGGTAATGGACAGAACAATAATTAGGGTTATGACACCAAGAAAAATGGTGGTGCACCAGCCGCGGGTAACTGATGCCACAACCCTGTAGTGCTTTGCTTACTTGGCTCGATATACTGTAAAGGCTAAATAGACCAGTACTGTACCACCAACAACATTTTGCTCATCCCGAAGTGCCCCTGAAGTACCCCCTATGTGCATTTTACCAATAAACCTATGGTCTCATGAGCGTTCTCAAGTACCCCCAGGTGTCCTAGTACCCCTGGTTGGGAAGCACTGAAGTAGACAGTGTATATTACATGCAGATTCTCCAAAATGACAGCTATACTGAGGTTTGATGAGACAAATGTCACATTCACTTATTAGGTGCTCAAGTGAATGTCCAGTCAGTCTTACAATATACGTAGTACTCACAGCATAGACAGGACATTATATTCTATCTGGTATAGTAACGTTATACACTTGGTAAAGAAACTGTTCTATATAGAACACCTACCCATTCCAGGGTTTTTCTTTATTTTTACTATTTTCTACATTGTAGAATAATAGGGAAGACATCAAAACTATGAAATAACACATATGGAATCATGTAGTAACCAAAAAAGTGTTAAACAAATCAAAATATATTTTCTTAAAATAGCCACACTTTGTCATGATTACAGCTTTGCACACTCTTGGCATTCTCTCAACCAGCTTCATGAGGTAGTCAACTGGAATGCATTTAAATTAACAGGTGTGCCTTGTTAAAAGTTAATTTGTGGAATTTTTTCCCTTCTTAATGCGTTTGAGCCACTCAGTTGTGTTGTGTTGTGACAAGGTAGGGGGGTATACAGAAGATAGCTCTATGTGGTAAAAGACCAAGTCCATATTATGGCAAGAACAGCTCAAATAAACAAAGAGAAACAACAGTCCATCATTACTTTAAGACATGAAGGTCAGGCAATATGGAACATTTCAAGAACTTTGAAAGTTTCTTCAAGTGCAGTCGCAAAAACCATCAAGCGCTATGATGAAACTGTCTCTCATGAGGACTGCCACAGGAATGGAAGACCCAGAGTTATCTCTGCTGCAGAGGATAAGTTAATTAGTTACCAGCCTCAGAAATTGCAGCCCAAATAAATGCTTCAGAGTTCAAGTAACAGACACATCAACATAAACTGTTCAGAGGAGACTGCGTGAATCAGGCCTTCATGGTCGAATTGCTGCAAAGAAACCACTACTAAAGGACACCAATAATAAGAAGATACTTGCTTGGGCCAAGAAACACGAGCAATGGACATTAGACCGGTGGAAATGTGTCCTTTGGTCTGGAGTCCAAATTTGAGATTTTTGGTTTCAACTACCGTGTCTTTGTGAGATGTGGTGTGGGTGAACGGATTATCTCCACATGTGTATTTCCCACCGTAAAGCATGGAGGAGGATGTGTTATTGTGTGGGGGTGCTTTGCCGATGACATTGTGATTTTAGAATTCAAGGCACACTTAACCATCATGGCTACCACAGCATTCTGCAGCGATAGTGGGAAAATCATTTGTTTTTCAACAGGACAACGACCCAACACACCTCCAGGCTGTGTAAGGGTTATTTTACCAAGAAGGAGGTTGATGGAGTGCTGCATCAGATGACCTGGCCTCCACAATCCCCTGACCTCAACCAAATTGAGATGGTTTGGGATGAGTCGGACCGCATAGTTAAGGAAAAGCAGCCAACAAGTGTTCAGCATACGTGGGAACTCCTTCAAGACTGTTGGAAAAGCATTCCAGGTGAAGCTGGTTGAGAGAATACTAAGAGTGTGCAAAGCTGTCATCGTTTAACACTTTTTTTGGTTACTACATGATTCCATATGTGTTCTTTCATAATTTTGATGTCTTCACTATTATTCTACAATGTAGAAAATAGTAAAAATAATGGAAAACCCTGGCATGAGTAGGTGTTCTAAAACTTTTGACCGGTAGTGTATGTTCAACAGCAATGTAAGTCCTATAGGTAGTTCTTTAATTAAGCCTTATATTTCCATATGCAGCTCCTGACAGGTGTCAAGAGGAATCATTACAGTGATTTACAGCCAAGAATAAAAATGTATCTTAAAACAAAGGGGCAAATTGGACTATACATTTAATTATCATGTGTATTCAATTATGCTCCCCTGAGCTGAAACTAATGTTATATCAACAAAAGTCTCTGGTTTTACAATTATGCAGGTTCCCTCAACTCAAAGAATTACACAAAATAACACATTTTCCATACACACTTTGTTGTTCCTCGTTAACACTGCTTTAATAACACTGGCCCGGTGTAGCTCAGTTGGTAGAGCATGGCGCTTGCAATGCCAGGGTTGTGGGTTCATTTCCCGCGGGGGGCCAGTACGAAAATGTATGCACTCACTAACTGTAAGTTGCTCTGGATAAGAGTGTCTGCTAAATGACTAAAATGTAAAATACACTGTAATTTTTTTTTTTTACATTAACGTTTAACAAGACAAATTACAACAGTCACTGCATGCAGGTCTACACATTTTATTTGATTTCTGGCTTTGTAACTGGGGAAAAAATAAACTAAAAGCCGAATTGTCAAGTACAAAAAAATTTACAAAACAGAGGCAGTGAAGTATAAAGTACACCTTTTCATTCTGAAGAACTCTTCAGACCCCTTTCCAACTCGCTTGGCACAACCCAACACAAACACATAGCCATACACCTGAAGGACAACTGCCATTAGTGACACACTATTCAGAGACCTTGAGGTTTTGAGATGCATTTCAATGGTAGTGCTGATGCCTTAACATGTGCCTTTATCAATCTAAAATCTTACATATTAGGGGGCAAGGCCTTGGGGTGCAAAGGTTTGCTCATGAGAAATAACGGTGATGTTTCCACTATAACGATCCTTCAGAGTTGCTGTGACTATGAGATGTAAGAGTAAAGGGTCTTGGACCACACACACCATACACCCAACGATGTGTCTACCAGTAAACAAAGTCTAAACAGCTATGACTTCTCAACCATGATCGCCGAAGTGCTACAGGCATCAGCTCAGACAGAGCGTGATCCACTCTGTCCCACATTGATTAACACTGAGTTGAGGACAAATCAAGTGAGCATGAGTGAGCATGAGTACATGACCAAGGCATACGAATACATTCAGAACGGACATCGGCTAACCTCTATCTTCTAGCATGCTAGTCTACTCGGTTTCATATAGCCAGTGTCATTTCATTGTCAGAATAATAGACCAAAGCTTATAGTAAGCTTATAGGAATACATTATTTTGCATTTCTGCTGCACTTTTGGATGTTCCCTGGTATTTACAACAGGTTTTTTTCTTTCCGTGACCTCCTTCAGATTGCCATTATTTCAGGGTGGCACTTAATCATCTTCTGTGTTCAAAGGCATGTAACGTCAAATCAAATATACAAAACACAAACTATAAATTATGCAATCTTTTTTGACAACATGTCGTATAGTAGAATGGTATTTGGTATCAAATAAATTAGCCTTCTATAAAAAGCACTGTCAAATATGTTATCCTTAAATTAATACTAGCACCAAAAAAAAATAACGAAAATGTCCCAAAGGAGAGAGTGAATCATTTGAGGAGGGGTGCATGTCTAGCAGGGTTGGAAGTCTATTTTAATTTTCAAGTCAGTCCACTTCGGTAAGCAAATTTAAATTAATATTCTGAAAACAATGTGCCATTTTTTCAAATGTATCCATTGACTTTCAGTTCACTTCCTGATT
This sequence comes from Coregonus lavaretus, assembly GCF_964263955.1. Taxonomy (NCBI): domain Eukaryota; kingdom Metazoa; phylum Chordata; class Actinopteri; order Salmoniformes; family Salmonidae; genus Coregonus; species Coregonus lavaretus. Next base: position 43,165,810 of record NC_140009.1, on the reverse strand, counting down.
TGACTGCATTGAAAACCAAATTAACCCTGTTGTCTAGGTTGCGAGAACTCCCTCTCTCAGGTTAACACAGGACAGTCTTGGTCTTTTCGCAGTCAACGTTCTCTCCACGGTTCATCTCAGGGTTCACCTGTGGTCGACGGTCACTACTATCGGCCCTGCTGTAGGTACTGCTGGGTGAACATGTTCAGCTCACTGTCCAGCCAGCCAGCCTTATTCCTGCCAGGGAACAAGACAACACCATACTCAGGTGCAGGGATGGGTACACAACTTCAAGACAAGTAGTAGTGCCTTGTCTGCAATAAAAACAGATGGGACTTTAATACCTCAGAAGTAGTTATGGCTAATACTACTTTTTCCTTTACTATGAGCCCACTGAGAATTGAAGTTATTGAGAATGTAGTGCACTCCCTTTGACCAGATCCCTATGGGCACTAGTGGCACTAGGGTGCCATTTAGGACATAACCAGTGTATTTTCTAGCCTCATGTCTTACCGGAGCAGTCTGGCCTTGCTCTGCATCGCGTCCAGCAGCTCGATCTTAGTGCTCATGTCGGTGATCTCATCCTCCAGGTTTTGCCTTGTCACGTCCACCTGCTGACACAGCTGGGCAAAGGTGCCCGCCAGCTCTCTGTGCACACAGGCAGACAGAGACACACCAGAGGATCAGGGCTACGCCGTCTCAACTCTACTTAGTGACCTCACTGAACAAGATTCCTATGGAGCTATTTCCATGTCCGGGACAACTTCAGCACTTCCTCAAGCGTTCAGGCATTTTGAGGAATAGTGCTTGGAGATTCAGGGGCCGTATTTATCAAGTATTTCAGAATAGGGGTGCTGATCTATGATCAGGTCGCCCTTGTCCATGTAATGTTACGTCTTGTAAAATAAAAGGCAAAACTGATCCTAAATCAGCAGTCCTACTCTGACGCTTGACACAATGACATTGCTTACTTGGGTCCTACTTATGTGTTATGGCAGCTTTGTTTTCAGAATGATCTACAACTGCAAAAAGCAATAGAGCTCGCCAGCTTGTAGTCCTAAAAACAGGAAATTAGTTAGCATTTTCTACCTCTGGTTCATTGGCCATTCCTTTGGGGGAAATTAATGGGAAAATAATGGGGCTTTGGGATAAACGCCGAAAATAAAGTCTGAGGTTAAGACAGGCTAACAGGAGATCTTATATGTTTTGTTCTATGAGATAATATCAATCAGTTAACATGATCTTTATGAATGAGCCTTTATGTGCTTGTTTTGATTAACATAAATGTTTCAAAATTCTAAAAGTTAGCTGATGAAGATAATCTTGTAGAACAAAACATGTAAGATCTCCTAAGCCTGTGTTTACCACATACCATATTTTCGGCGTTTATCCAAAAACCCTCCAATAAACCCATTAATTTCCCCATAGGCTTTGGTCAACGAGCCTTGGCGGAGTTACTCTGTTAGTGCCTACAAAAAGACGCCATTACTATTGCTCCCTAAATGCTCAGGAGGTAGCGCATAGGCAAACCGTATCCCACTGCATGTCCCTCCTCTCACCACTAGGGGGCCTCAATGAGGCGCACCTCAGTCTGTTCAGAGAATGCCCACATGACATGAGACAATCTATTTATTTAAAGCATATTTAACGTTGTGTGACAGATTGACTGGCCAGTGGTTCTATGAAGCGGCTTTAGCAAATTCAACACTAGCTGCCTGCTAACAAACGCGCAGAAAACAAATTATGCAGAGTGGCAGTGTGGAGCCCTGCCAAACATGCCATCTCAGTGTGAAGGGGATTATATTGGCCTTGTAAGACAGTTGTTGTGGCATAGGAGGGCAGAATGCAGATAGTGAAATAGATGGAGAGGATGGATAAACAGAGATGGTGAGAGTAAATTAACAAAGGAAAAAAGTGAGATGGAGTGTAAGTGAGGGATAAATATGAAGAACGAGTAAGAGTGTGACAGAGGAGATTGAGTGACAGACACAGAGACAGACACAGAATGACACACACAGACAAATTGACAGACACTGAAAGAGACAGAAAGACAGACACACAGGCAGACACAGACTGACTGACTGACACAAACTGACACAGGCTGACACAGACAGACACAGACAGACACACAGAAAGAGACAGACACACAGACAGAGAAACAGAGACACATACACACAGAGACAGACTGACACACAGAAACACACAGACACAGACCGACAGACAACACACAGACAGACAGAGACGACACAGACAGACAGGGACGGACACAGACAGACAGACAGACACAAACAGACAGACACAGACATACAGAGACAGAAACACACACAGACCGACACAGAGGCAGACAGAGAGACACAGACACACACATAGCCAGAGAGACAGACAGAGACAGAGAGACAGACACACCCACACACACAGACAGAAACACTGACATACAGAAAGACACACACAGACAGACAAACAAACACAAAGACAGACAGACGGACCGGGGCAGACACAGACAGACAGACACCCAGAGACAGTCACAGAGACACAGACAGACACACAGGCACACATACAGACACACACAGAGAGACACACACTGACTGACAGACTGACACAGACACATACAGCCATATAGACAGACAGAGGCAGACACACACACACACACACACACACACACACACACACACACACACACACAAGCAGACACAAACACACACAGACAGAGACACACAGACAGAGAAGCACAGAGAAACAGAGACAGACAGGCACAGACGGACCGGGACATACACAGACAGACAGACACCCAGAGACAGTCACAGAGACACCGACAGACACACAGGCACACATACAGACACACACAGAGAGACACACACTGACTGACAGACTGACACAGACACATACAGCCATATAGACAGACAGAGGCAGACACACACACACACACACACACACAGGCAGACACAAACAGACACAGACAGAGACACACAGACAGAGAAGCACAGAGAAACAGAGACACACAGACACAAAGAGAGACAGACACACACAGGCAGACACAGACAGACAGACAGACAGACACAAAAAGACACAGACACACAGATGGACACAGACCGGGTTAGACACAGACAGACACACAGACAGACAAAAACAGTTGACAGAAAGAAAGAGACACACAGAGACAGAGCGACAGATATAGACAGACAGCGAGGCAGGCAGACACACAGGCACAGGCAGACACACACACAGACAGAAACACACAGAGAAACAGACAGACACACAGAGACAGACAGAGACAAAGACAGACAGACAGAAAGAAAGAGACACACAGACAGACACAAAAAACACACACACACAGACAGAGACAAACAAAGAGACACAGACACACAGACAGAAAGAGACACAGACAGCCACACACACACAGACAGAAACACACAGAGACAGACACATACACACAAAGAGAGACAGACAGAGACACACAGACAGATACAAAAAGATAGACAGACACACAGATGGACACAGACCAGGTTAGACACAGGCAGGCAGTTGACAGAAAGAAACAGACACACAGAGACAGATAAACAGACAGATACACAAACACACACACACACACACAAGACAGAGACATACATACAGACACAGAATCACTGACATACAAACAGACAGACACGCACAGACTGACAGACACACACAGAGACGACACAGACAGACAGATACAGACACACTGACATACACACACAGACATAGACAGACACACACACACACACACACATACAAACAGAGACACACACACACACAGAGACAGACACACATACACAAACAGGCAGACACACACAGAGACGACACAGATGGACCAGTACAGACACAGAGACAGACAGACAAAGACAAACTGAGACAGACAGAGACAGACACACAGACAGACAGAGACACAGACACAAGCAGACAGAGACAGACACATAGACACAGCAACAGACAGACACAGACAGACGGACTGGGACAGACACAGACAGACAGACAGACAGACAGAGAGACAGACATACACACACACACAGGCAGACACGGACATACACACACAGAAAGACACAGGCAGGCAGACAGATAGACCGGGACAGATAGACAGACAGACAGACAGAACGACACAAACACACACAATATAGGCAGAGACAGACACACAGGCAGACAGACACAGAAAGACAGACACAGACAGACAGACACAGACAAAGCAACACACAGAGACAAACACAGACAGACAGACAGACAGACAGACAGACAGACTTGTGGTTTTACTTAATTTTCTGTACTGGCCAATGATTATAACAGTGCTTTTGATCCAACCATAAATTCATACATTGTGCCCCTGGCCTGAGAGGATGGAAGTTCAACATGTAGCTAGATGTAGTATGCTAATGTTAGGTAGCTGGCCTGGCGCATCGTTGCCCAGGAAGTTAGGCTAGTTGCATGGACTCACTGTCTGTGTAATAATAGTGGTTAACATGATTTTTGAATGATTATACCATCTCTGTTTTTTGTTTTGTTTTTTTTACCTTTATTTAACTAGGCAAGTCAGTTAAGAACAAATTCTTATTTACAATGTCGGCCTACACCGGCCAAACCTGGACGACGCTGGGCCAATTGTGCGCCGCCCTATGGGACTTGTGATACAGCCTGGAATCGAACCAGGGGGTCTGTAGTGACCCCGCAAGCACTGAGATGCAGTGCCTTAGACCGCTGCGCCACTCGGGAGCCCACACATAGAATTATCTGTAAGGTCCATCACTCGATTAATGATTTATTCTTATTTATTAAATTTTTTTCTCGATCTTGTCTCATTGTTGCAACTCCCCAACGGGCTCAGGAGAGATGAAGGTGGCGTAATGCCCTCCTCCGAAACATGACCCGCCTAACCGTGCTCCTTAACACCCACCAGCTTAACCTGGAAGCCAGCCGCACCAATGTGTCGGAGGAAACACTGTTCAACTGGCGACCGGGGTCAGCCTGCAGGCACCCGGCCCGCCACAAGAAGTCGCTAGAGTGCGATGAGCCAAGTAAAGCCCCCCCAGCAAAAGCAGCAGCTACTCTTCCTGGGGTCCACACAAAACATGAAATAATACAGAACATTAAGACAAGAACAGCTCAAGGACAGAACTACATATATTTTTTTTAAAGGCACACGTAGCCTACATATCCTTCCATGCACACAAACTATCTAGGTCAAATAGAGGAGAGGCGTTGTGCTGTGAGGTGTTGCTTTATCTGTTTTTTGAAACCAGGTTTGCTGTTTATTTGAGCAATATGAGATGGAACGGAGTTCCATGCAATCCTGGCTCTATATAAAACTGTACGCTTTCTTGAATCTGTTCTGGATTTGGCGACTGTGAAAAGACCCCTGCTGGCATGTCTGGTGGGGTAAGTGTGTGTGTCAGAGCTGTGTGTAAGTTAAGTTGACTATGCAAACAATTTGGGATTTTCAACACATTGTTTCTTAGAAAAATAAGTAGTGATGCAGTCAGTCTCTCCTCAACTCTTAGCCAAGAGAGACTGGCATGCATAGTATTTATATCAGCCCTCTTATTACAATGAAGAGCAAGACGTGCCGCTCTGTTCTGGGCCAGATGCAGCTTAACTAGGTATTTCCTTGCAGCACTCGACCACTCAACTGGACAATAATCAAGATAAGACAAAACTAGAGCCTGCAGAACTTGCTTTTTGGAGTGTGGTGTCAAAAAAGCAGAGCATCTCTTTATTACGGACAGACCTATCCCCATCTTTACAACCCTTGACTCTATATGTTTTGACCATGACAGTTTACAATCTAATATAATGCCAAGTAATTTAGTCTCCTCAACTTGTTCAACAGCCACACCATTCATTACCAGATTCAGCTGAGGTCTAGAACTTAGGGAATGATTTGTACCAAATACAATGCTCTTAGTTTTAGAGATGTTCAGGGCCAGTTTATTACTGGCCACTCATTCCAAAACAGACTGCAACTCTTTGTTAAGGGTTTCAGTGACTTCCTTAGCTGTGGTTGCTGATGTGTATATGGTTGAATCATTAGCATACATGGAAACACACACTTTGTTTAATGCCAGTGGCAGGTCATTGGTAAAAATAGAAAAGAGTAGAGGGCCTAGAGAAGCTTCCATTAAAGAAAACTCTTTGAGTTCTACTAGATAGATAGCTCTGATTCCACGATATGGCAGAGGTTGACAAGCCAAAACACATACGTTTTTTCAACAACAGGTTATGGTCAATAATATCAAAGGCTGCACTGAAATCTAACAGTACAGCTCCCACAATCTTCTTATTATCAACTTCTTTCAACCAATCATCAGTCATTTGTGTCAGTGCAGTACATTTTGAGTGCCCTTCTCTTTAAGCATGCTGAAAGTCTGTTAATTTGTTTACAGAGAAATAGCATTGTATTTGGTCGAACAATTTTTTCCAACAGCCTGCTAAGAGCTGTCAGCAAGCTTATAGGTCTGCTGTTAGAACCAGTAAAGGCCGCTTTACCACTCTTGGGTAGCATAATTACTTTGGCTTCCCTCCAGGCCTGAGGACAAAGACTTTCCTCTAGGCTCAGATTAAAGATATGACAAATAGGAGTGGCTATAGAGTCAGCTACCATCCTCCGTAGCTTTCCATCTAAGTTATAAATGCCAGGAGGTTTGTCATTAACAATACAATTGATCGATATCAATAAATTTTCCACCTCTCCAACACTAACTTTACAACATTCAAACTTGCAATGCTTTTCTTTCATTATCAGTTTTTTTTATGCATGAATACGATGGCTCACTCTTCATTGTTGGCATTTCCTGCCTAAGTTTGCCCACTTTGCCAATTAAGTAATCATTAAAATAATTGGCAACATCAAATGGTTTTGTGATGAATAAGCCATCTGATTCGATGAAAGATGGAGTTGAATTTGTCTTTCTGCCCATAATTTCATTTAAAGTACTCCAAAGTTTTGTTCTATCATTCTTTATATAATTGATCTTGGCTTCATAATACAGTTCCTTCTTTTTGTTGAGTTTAGTCACATAATTTCTCAGTTTGTAGTATGCCAGCCAGTCAGATGTGCAGCCAGACTTATTAGCCACTCCTTTTGCCCCATCTCTTTCAACCACACAGTTTTTCAATTCAGTTTATGGTTGTGACCATGGTGATTTCAAATGTAGAGAACTTTACAGACCATGAATGGTCACTACATGTAATGAAGACATGAAGAAGGGGTCCTTATGGTGTAGCTGACCCTGCTCATTCCTGATTAATTTAGGATTTCAGACAAATCTGACTGAGTTGACCAAATCTCCGTACACATTTTTTTGGAATCACATTGTTTACAGATTAAATAAGTGAGAGAGGACTATTGCGAGAAACTATATAATATATTTTCTGTTAATATTAGTTATTAACAGTTTTTAGAATTTTAAACACTTTTTAGGAGAGTTTGATGTCGGATGTGGCAGGGCTTGCAAACTATTACAGTCTACAAAGGGAAACCCAGCAGCGAGCTGCCCAGTGACGCAAGCCTACCAGACGAGCTGCATGAGCATGAAGCATGCATGAGAGCACCAGCTGTTCCGGTCAACTGTGTGATCACGCTCTCCGTAGCCGATGTGAGCAAGACCTTTAAACAAATCAACATTCACAAGGACGCGGGAACGAGACAGATTACCAGGACGTGTACTTAGAGCATGCGCGGACCAACTGGCAAGTGTCTTCCCTGACATTTTCAACCTCTCCCTGACCGAGTCCGTAATACCTACATGTTTCAAGCAGACCACCATGGTCCCTGTGCCCAAGAAAGCGAAGGTAACCTGACTAATTGACTACCGCCCCGTTGCACTCATGTCGGTAGCCATGAAGTGCTTTGAAAGGCTGGTCATGGCTCACATCAATAATATCATCATCCCGGAAACCCTAGACCCACTCCAATTCCCATACCGCCCTAACAGATCCACAGATGACGCAATCTCAATTGCACTCTACACTGCCCTTTCCCACCTGGACAAAAGGAACACCTATGTGAGAATGCTGATCATTGACTACAGCTCAGCGTTCAACACCATAATGCCAACAAAGATCATCTCTAAGCTATAATCCCTGGAACAAAACACCTCCCTCTGCAACTGGATCCTTGACTTCCTGACGGGCCGCCCCCAGGTGGTGAGGGTAGGCAACAACACATCTGCCACGCTAATACTCAACACGGGGGCCCCTCAGGGGTGCGTGCTTAGTCCCCTCCTGTACTCCCTGTTCACCCACAACTGCGTGGCCAAGCATGACTCCAACACCATCATTACGTTTTCTGACGACACAACAGTGGTAGGCCTGATCACCGACAACGATGAGATAGCCTATAGGGAGGAGGTCAGAGACCTGACAGTGTGGTGCCAGGACAACAACCTCTCCCTAAACGTGAGCAAGACAAAGGAGATAATGGTGGACTACAGGAAGAGGACGGCCGAACACACCCCCATTCACATCAACGGGGCTGTAGTGGAGCGAGTCGAGACATATTATCCAGAGCGACTTACACCATCATTGTGCATACATAATTTTTTTTCATACCCCCTGTGGGAATCGAACCCATAACCCTGGCGTTGCAAACGCCATGCTCTATCAACTGAGCTACATCCCTGCCGGCCATTCCCTCCCCTACCATGGACGACACTGGGCCAATTGCGTGCCGCCCCATGGGTCTCCCGGTCGCGGCCGGCTACAACAGAGCCTGGATTCGAACCAGGATCTCTAGTGGCACAGCTAGCACTGCGATGCAGTGCCTTAGACCACTGCGCCCCTCGGGAGACTAAGAGAGTTTCAAGTTCCTTGGTGTCCACATCAACAACAAACTATCATGGTCCAAACACACCAAGACAGTCGTGAAGAGGGCACGACAACGCCTTCTCCCCCTCAGGAGACTGAAAAAATGTGGCATTGGTTTACAGACAGATTAATTCACTTATAATTCACTGTATCACAATTCCAGTGGGTCAGAAGTTTACATACACTAAGTTGACTGTGCCTTTAAACAGCTTGGAAAATTCCAGAAAATGATGTCATGGCTTTAGAAGCTTCTGATAGGCTAATTGACATCATTTGAGTCAATTGGAGGTGTACCTGTGGATGTCTTTCAAGGCCTACCTTCAAACTCAGTGCCTCTTTGCTTGACATCATGAGAAAATCAAAAGAAATCAGCCAAGACCGCAGAAAAAAAATGTAGACCTCCTCAAGTCTGGTTCATCCTTGGGAGCAATTTTCAAACGCCTGAAGGTACCACATTCATCTGTACAAACAATAGTACACAAGTATAAACACCATGGGACCACGCAGCCGTCATACTGCTTAGGAAGGAGACACGTTCTAGAGATGAACGTACTTTGGTGCGAAAAGTGCAAATCAATCCCAGAACAACAGCAAAGGACCTTGTGAAGATGCTGGAGGAAACAGGTACAAAAGTATCTATATCCACAGTAAAACAAGTCCTATATCGACATAACCTGAAAGGCCGCTCAGCAAGGAAGAAGCCACTGCTCCAAAACCGCCATAAAAAAGCCAGACTATGGTTTGCAACTGCACATGGGGACAAAGATCGTACTTGTTGGAGAAATATCCTCTGGTCTGATGAAACAAAAATAGAACTGTTTGGCCATAATGACCATTGTTATATTTGGAGGAAAAAGGGGGTTGCTTGCAAGCCGAAGAACACCATCCCAACTGTGAAGCACGGGGGTGGCAGCATCATGCTGTGGGGGTGCTTTGCTGCAGCAAAGGACCTTGTGAAGGTACAAAAGTATCTATATCCACAGTAAAACGAATCCTATATCGACATAACCTGAAAGGCCGCTCAGCAAGGAAGAAGCCACTGCTCCAAAACCGCCATAAAAAAGCCAGACTACGGTTTGCAACTGCTCATGAGGACAAAGATCGTACTTTTTGGAGAAATGTCCTCTGGTCTGATGAAACAAAAATAGAACTGTTTGGCCATAATGACCACCGTTATGTTTGGAGGAAAAAGGGGGTCGCTTGCAAGCCGAAGAACACCATCCCAACCGTGAAGCACGGGGGTGGCAGCATCATGCTGTGGGGGTGCTTTGCTGCAGGAGGGACTGGTGCACTTCACAAAATAGATGGCATCACGAGGAAGGAAAATTATGTGGATATATTGAAGCAACATCTCAAGACATCAGTCAGGAAGTTAAAGCTTGGTCGCAAATGGGTCTTCCAAATGGACAATGACCCTAAGCATACTTCCAAAGTTGTGGCAAAATGGCTTAAGGACAACAATGTCAAGGTATTGGAGTGGCCATCACAAAGCCCTGACCTCAATCCTATAGAAAATATGTGGGCAGAACTGAAAAAGCGTGTGCGAGCAAGGAGGCCTACAAACCTGACTCCGTTACACCAGCTCTGTCAGGAGGAATGGGCCAAAATTCACCCAACTTATTGTGGGAAGCTTGTGGAAGGCTATCTGAAACGTTTGACCCAAATTAAACAATTTAAAGGCAATGCTACCAAATACTAATTGAGTGTATGTAAACTTCTGACCCACTGTGAATGTGATGAAAGAAATAAAAGCTGAAATAAATAGTTCTCCCAACTATTATTCTGACATTTCACATTCTTAAAATAAAGTGGTGATCCTAACTGACCTAAGACAGGGAATTTTTACTAGGATTAAATGTCAGGAATTGTGAAAAACTGAATTTAAATATATTTGGCTAAGGTGTATGTAAACTTCCGTCTTCAACTGTATTATATACTAGGCGGTGTCAGAGGAAGTCCCAAAAAAATGTCAAAGACTCCAGTCGCCCAAGTTATAGACTGTTCTCTCTGCTACCGCACGGCAAGCGGTGCCGGAGCACCAAGTCTAGGTCCAAAAGGCTCCTTAACAGCTACTGAACAATTCTACACCCAAGCCATAAGACTGCTGAACAATTCATCAAATGGCCACCTGGACTATGTACAGTCGTGGTCAAAAGTTTTGAGAATGACACAAATACTAATTTTTACAAAGTCTGCTGCCTCAGTTTTGATGATGGCAATTTGCATATACAGTGGGGAAAAAAAGTATTTAGTCAGCCACCAATTGTGCAAGTTCTCCCACTTAAAAAGATGAGAGGCCTGTAATTTTCATCATAGGTACACGTCAACTATGACAGACAAGTTGAGAAAAATAAATCCAGAAAATCACATTGTAGGATTTTTAATGAATTTATTTGCAAATTATGGTGGAAAATAAGTATTTGGTCACCTTCAAACAAGCAAGATTTCTGGCTCTCACAGACCTGTAACTTCTTCTTTAAGAGGCTCCTCTGTCCTCCACTTGTTACCTGTATTAATGGCACCTGTTTGAACTTGTTATCAGTATAAAAGACACCTGTCCACAAACTCAAACAGTCACACTCCGAACTCCACTACGGCCAAGACCAAAGAGCTGTCAAAGGACACCAGAAACAAAATTGTAGACCTGCACCAGGCTGGGAAGACTGAATCTGCAATAGGTAAGCAGCTTGGTTTGAAGAAATCAACTGTGGGAGCAATTATTAGGAAATGGAAGACATACAAGACCACTGATAATCTCCCTCGATCTGGGGCTCCACGCAAGATCTCACCCCGTGGGGTCAAAATGATCACAAGAACGGTGAGCAAAAATCCCAGAACCACACAGGGGGACCTAGTGAATGACCTGCAGAGAGCTGGGACCAAAGTAACAAAGCCTACCATCAGTAACACACTACGCCGCCAGGGACTCAAATCCTGCAGTGCCAGACGTGTCCCCCTGCTTAAGCCAGTACATGTCCAGGCCTGTCTGAAGTTTGCTAGAGTGCATTTGGATGATCCAGAAGAGGATTGGGAGAATGTCATATGGTCAGATGATACCAAAATAGAACTTTTTGGTAAAAACTCAACTCGTCGTGTTTGGAGGACAAAGAATGCTGAGTTGCATCCAAAGAACACCATACCTACTGTGAAGCATGGGGGTGGAAACATCATGCTTTGGGGCTGTTTTTCTGCAAAGGGACCAGGACGACTGATCCGTGTAAAGGAAAGAATGAATGGGGCCATGTATCGTGAGATTTTGAGTGAAAACCTCCTTCCATCAGCAAGGGCATTGAAGATGAAACGTGGCTGGGTCTTTCAGCATGACAATGATCCCAAACACACCGCCCGGGCAACGAAGGAGTGGCTTCGTAAGAAGCATTTCAAGGTCCTGGAGTGGCCTAGCCAGTCTCCAGATCTCAACCCCATAGAAAATCTTTGGAGGGAGTTGAAAGTCCGTGTTGCCCAGCGACAGCCCCAAAACATCACTGCTCTAGAGGAGATCTGCATGGAGGAATGGGCCAAAATACCAGCAACAGTGTGTGAAAACCGTGTGAAGACTTACAGAAAACGTTCGACGTGTGTCATTGCCAACAAAGGGTATATAACAAAGTATTGAGAAACTTTTGTTATTGACCAAATACTTATTTTCCACCATAATTTGCAAATAAATTCATTAAAAATCCTACAATGTGATTTTCTGGAATTTTGTCTGTCATAGTTGACGTGTACCTATGATGAAAATTACAGGCCTCTCTCATGTTTTTAAGTGGGAGAACATGCACAATTGGTGTCTGACTAAATACTTTTTTTCCCCACTGTACATCATTCATGGTTGGACGCGTCTCCTGTCGGATGCCATGGTTGCCCTTAGTTTGAAGATGTAATACGGAGACAGGCGTTTTCTCCATCTCCTTAGCTATCATACTTTCAAAACTCAGTCCTCTACAAAATGTTTGTTTTTTTAAAGCCGCGTTAAGACAGGATTACCTAGACATACTGACCAGCTCATTCTTCTTCAATGACGTTTAATGGCGGTTGGCATCCAATAAATACTGACCAGCTCAAATAGACAGAATCAAGCTATATGGCAGACCAATCCAAACTCATCTCTCGGCATGTCCAGCCCTCTCATTATCTCAGCCAATCATGGCTAGCGGGAAGGTTGCTGTCTTTTTCTTTGGCTAAACCAACTAGGCTTGTACTTTAACAATTGTATTCGTATTTACAGATGGCATACAAGTTTATTATTAAGGCACATGAAAGTTCACATGTTGGAGAAGTCATTTCTGCCAAAAAACACATTTAGATTTTTAAAAAAAAGTTTACCTTCAAATGGCTCTCCTGTGAAGTAGTGACAGGCCGCAACATACGCCTAGTTTCCTGAAGTCAAGGGGTGTGAATACTTTCTGAAGAGACTGTACATACTTTTCAAAAGTACCCATGTAATCACTACTGCAGATACTTGCACAATAGTTTTGTTGAGTTATATTTAGGATACAAATCTGGAGAAGATATTAGCTATCGAGAAAATGACATTGGTGATGAGGTTGTGAGGCACAGGTCTTCTTTGCTCCATGTCGTATACTAACTCAAATTATCTTTTCCATTTCAGATTTTTCTATATTTATACCTTAATCAAATGTATCGTAGATACCCTGAACAAGACTGCGGCTGAAAAATGCCCGTACAGAGGCGTTTTGAGGTTATGGCACTCCTAATTTTTTATTTTCTTTGTTTTTATACAAGATCAAATGAACCTGGTCTGCTGTCCACGGGTTTTAATATGAGGATTCAGCACCAGACTACTTTTGAGAAAGAATTTGAGGAATCACTTTATCACTCAGTGGACAAAATTAACCAGATAACATTGAAAATATGACATCTTTACCAGGCGTCTTAATGTAGTTATAAAAAACATTTAGTTTATTGTAATCTGGTAATATTGTCACGTCTAGATTCCAACCAATGAAAAAAGAATTGCCACGGTTACGTCAATAGAACAATTTATTTACCCACATGAGAAAATACTGATTCAGACAGGTTATGTGGCAAGTACGGAAAATCTGCAGTTTGTACAAGCTTACGTTTGTCTCCATTTTATAAACCGAATTTGGAATACTATGAATAGTCTATAATAAATATAATATTCTGTGCTTCACGGTGAGCTAAGGATTGGTCAGCCTTAAAGCCTGAATGCAACATCTGAACACCTCTGCATCACTAGCTCACCTTGGTGGCAAATCTTATAACCTTATACAAAATCTTAACAGATTTATTTTCCATCTTTAACCAATATAAAACTTTATTCAATATTTTCTGATTTCCATGAATAAATTATATTTCTTTGTATCAAAAAGAATTTATAAAGAACTGGCCATTGTGTTATGTGCATTTCTGCATATCCACAATGGACTAACATCAAAGACAAGTATGTACAGCCTTTCTTCATCCCCATAGGTCAGTGTTTCCCAACTCCAGTCCTCCAGTACCCCTTTTGTTGTTGCCCCAGACAAACTCGCTTGATTCAACTCATTGTGGGATTGAATCAGGTGTGTTTGTCTGGGGCTACAACAATAATGTGTGTTGCTGTGGGTAGTTAATGACAGGAGTTGGGAAAAACTGACGTAGGTGACTGAATTCGCATTTAAAAAATAGCAACATTAAATTAGGATATTATGATACACATACATTCTGTATATACAGTTGAAGTCGGAGGTTTACATACACCTTAGCCAAATACATTTAAACTCAGTTTTTCACAATTCCTGACATTTAATCCTAGTAAAAATTCCCTGTCTTAGGTCAGTTAGGATCACCACTTTATTTTAAGAATGTGAAATGTCAGAATAATAGTAGAGAGAATGATTTATTTCAGCTTTTATTTATTTCCTCACATTCCTAGTGGGTCAGAAGTTTACATACACTCAATTAGTATTTGGTAGCATTGCCTTTAAATTGTTTAATTTGGGTCAAACGTTTCAGATAGCCTTCCACAAGCTTCCCACAATAAGTTGGGTGAATTTTGGCCCATTCCTCCTGACAGAGCTGGTGTAACGGAGTCAGGTTTGTAGGCCTCCTTGCTCGCACACGCTTTTTCAGTTCTGCCCACATATTTTCTATAGGATTGAGGTCAGGGCTTTGTGATGGCCACTCCAATACCTTGACATTGTTGTCCTTAAGCCATTTTGCCACAACTTTGGAAGTATGCTTAGGGTCATTGTCCATTTGGAAGACCCATTTGCGACCAAGCTTTAACTTCCTGACTGATGTCTTGAGATGTTGCTTCAATATATCCACATAATTTTCCTTCCTCGTGATGCCATCTATTTTGTGAAGTGCACCAGTCCCTCCTGCAGCAAAGCACCCCCACAGCATGATGCTGCCACCCCCGTGCTTCACGGTTGGGATGGTGTTCTTCGGCTTGCAAGCGACCCCCTTTTTCCTCCAAACATAACGGTGGTCATTATGGCCAAACAGTTCTATTTTTGTTTCATCAGACCAGAGGACATTTCTCCAAAAAGTACGATCTTTGTCCTCATGAGCAGTTGCAAACCGTAGTCTGGCTTTTTTATGGCGGTTTTGGAGCAGTGGCTTCTTCCTTGCTGAGCGGCCTTTCAGGTTATGTCGATATAGGATTCGTTTTACTGTGGATATAGATACTTTTGTACCTTCACAAGGTCCTTTGCTGTTGTTCTGGGATTGATTTGCACTTTTCGCACCAAAGTACGTTCATCTCTAGGAGACAGAACACATCTCCTTCTTGAGCAGTATGACGGCTGCGTGGTCCCATGGTGTTTATACTTGCATACTATTGTTTGTACAGATGAACCTGGTACCTTCAGGCGTTTGGAAATTGCTCCCAAGGATGAACCAGACTTGTGGAGGGCTACACATATTTTTCTGCAGTCTTGGCTGATTTCTTTTGATTTTCCCATGATGTCAAGCAAATAGGCACTGAGTTTGAAGGTAGGCCATGAAATACATCCACAGGTGCACCTCCAATTGACTCAAATGATGTCAATTAGCCTATCAGAAGCTTCTAAAGCCATGACATCATTTTCTGGAATTTTCCAAGCTGTTTAAATGCACAGTCAACTTAGTGTATGTAAACTTCTGACCCACTGGAATTGTGATACAGTGAATTACAAGTGAAATAATCTGTCTGTAAACAATTGTTGGAAAAATTACTTGTGTCATGCACAAAGTAGATGTCCTAACCGACTTGCCAAAACTATAGTTTGTTAACAAGAAATGTGTGGAGTGGTGGAAAAACGAGTTTTAATGACTCCAACCTAAGTGTATGTAAACTTCCGACTTCAACTGTACATGTGTCATTACAATATATAACAAGTGGTTTCTAAAACATAAAAATTTTAAAAGTGTAAGAAAAATGGCAGTGATCCATTTATACTGTTTCACAGTTCATATAAATATGAGAAATCTATTTTCCAACCATTTGATTTCTAGGCAGTAGCATTATACAAAAATGGAGGTGTTAATTGAACTTTGATCCAGCCACTGCAGCTACCTGTATCAGTTCTAAGGGGCATCAAGATGGCTCACACAAATAAATACCTCTAATCCTGCTCTTGGAGAACTACAGTACTGCATGTACCAGCTCAGCAGTGAAACACCTGATTCAGCTCACCAGGGGCTTGAAGATCAGTTGATTAGTTGAATCAGGTGTGATGGCACTAAGCTGGGTCAAAAACCTGCAGAACTGCGGCTCTCCAGGAGAAGGTTTGAGGATTACTGACTTAGAGGAAAATTAGGCTCCCTCCTCCCACTAAGTGGGATAAATAGATACCTCTCCATCTCTCTCTATACAGCCTGAAATCAGAGAGTAGTGAGATTAGTGGTTTGGTATAGGGGGCAATGAGGTGCATCGACCCTCAGACACTGCATAGATCTGAAAGAACTAAGAAAGGTGTAACCAGTAGGCATACTCCTTGCCATACACCCATCCAGACCTACGAGGAGTGTCCAGGTAAGCTTAAAGCCATCCAGACCTTTCTGACCTATGATAAGTGTGTAAGGTTCAGTGCTGATTTGGGGCCCGGGCAATAGTGTCTCCCCATCGCTACAGGTAGTTGGAGGTGACAAAGGCTTGGTCGTGGCGCACGCGGCTCTGGTGGACCATGGCGCGGTCGTAGGCCACCTGCACAGACTTGCGGATCGTGGTCTTCCTGCCCTCCATCATGTGCAGCTTGTCAGCCGTGTCGTCCACACCCAGAGGAGTCACCTTGTCCCGTGGTAGCCACTGCCTACAGGGGGCAAGAGATGGGAGGGCCGTTGAAGCAAATTCATTCAATTCACACATGCGTATTAATACACACTTGTACATGTGTGAAATAGGACAAGCACCCACCAAATTATTATCCATTGACTTTGAGCAGGTGTTCCTATGTTCAGGAAAAAGCTAAAGGTGACCTGATGAAGTCCCAAATTCCAATACAATGAACATACTTTTATATGAATCACATATAGTATGTTATAACTAGGGCCAGGACTTTTTTCACAGACTAGGCTATACTTTCTACTCATTGATTGTTAAAAATCAGGTGTATTATAAGCAGAGGAATGTGTCTATCCAACAGTTATTGACCGCAATGAGCTCAAATAGACATTGGACATGGTCATTGAGATTAGACACATGGGCCTTTACACAATAGCAAAACTTGTCAAAGGTTTGTGGGCATGTTCTTCAGTAGAACCCAAAGATATGAAGCAGCCGTAAAATCTAGATAAGAGGTTCGAGAGCTGCTTGTGGTCACTCATCCAAGTGGTAGCCAAACACCGCCCCCGTCTCACCATGTCCTCTTGTTGTCGAAGAAGAGCACCAAAAATAGCTTCTCCCCGGCCTCCTCCGTCCTCTGCTCCCCCAGCTGCAGGACGTCCAGCGGCGGCACGGGGATGGGCACCCCGTTGTGCAACAAGCCCTCCTTGGGCATCTCAGGGTCAATTATCTGGACAATGGGAAAGATGGATTGATTGGTTTTATTTTGACACAAAACACACCAATATTACATAGACAGTAATTGTATTCAACAGCAAATATGTGCCAAAAGGCAAGATGCTTTGTGTTAAATTGGCTTTTAGGGTGGTTTAAGCTTAACTTTTACAGTTAAAAGGCGTCATACACTGAGCAGTATGGGGCATGGTCTACACCCTTCAAACTCAACTCTGGACCTCAAAGCCAGTTCCACTGCTTTTTTTCATTGTTCCCCTCTAATCAGTGACTGATTTAGACCTGGGACACCAGGTAGGTGCAATTAATTATCAGGTAGAACAGAAAACCAGCAGGCTGCAGACCTCATATTTGAATACCCCTGGTCTATAAACTAATTCTGTGTGATTCTGAACTATCCTTTAGAAATTGTCATTCTATTCAACAGCAAATATGCACCAAAATGCAATACGCTTTCTATTAGTGGATTTCTGAGTGGCCTAACTTTAAATCTCCATATTTCAGACCGAAAACCATTTCCAAAATGATAACCCTATGATGATCAGCTCAGGTAACTGCTGCTCTTATCAATTTGGGGCCTGTCTCAGTGTAGGAGCAGATGTTTGCCCACTGCATTCTCTCACCAATGCAGGGTAGGAGGGGTACCCCCGACACTTGGCCCAGACCAAGTCCAGGGATTCCAGCGCCGCACCGTTCTCAAAAGGCATCAGGATACCACTGCCTGTGGAGACAGAGGGGAAAACAAAATACAAATATGCTAACGTCACAAAATGGCTTTTGTAGTAAATGAAGTACAGAGTTTACTTTGTAGAAGCACATTTGGCAGCGATTACAGCTGTGAGTCTTTTGGGGGTAAGTCTCTAAGAGCTTTCCACACTTGGATTGTGCAACATTTGGCCATTATTCTTTTCAAAATTATTCAAGGTCTGTCAAATTGGTTGTTAATCATTGCTAGACAACCATTTTCAGGTCTTGCCATGGATTCTCAAGTAGATTTAAGTCAAAACTGTATCTCGGCCACTCAGGAACATTCACTGTCTTCTTGGTAAGCAATTCCAGTGTAGATTTGGCCTTGTGTTTTAGGTTATTGTCCTGCTGAAAGGTGAATTTGTCTCCAAGTGACGGCTGGAAAGCAGAGTTTTCTCCTATCACAGCCATTAAAGTCACCTTTGGCCTCATTTTTAGGTCTCAAATTTCCTGAGTGGTTTCCTTCCTCTCCGGCAACTGAGTTAGGAAGGACGCCTATATTGTTGTAGTGACTGGGTGTATTGTTACATCCAAAGTGTAATTAATAACTTTACCTTGCTCAAAGGGATATTCAATGTCTGTTATTTTTTATTTTTACCCATCTACCAATAGGTGCCCTTCTTTGCGAGGCATTGGAAAACCTTGGTCTTTGTGGTTGAATCTGTGTTTGAAATTCACTGCTCGATTGAGGGACGTTACAGATAATTGTATGGGGGGTGCTACAGAGATGAGGTAGTCATTCAAAAATCATGTTAAACACTATTATTGCACTATTATTGAGAGTGAGTCCATGCAACTTATTATGTGACTTGTTAAGCAAATCTTTACTGAACTTATTTAGGCATAAAATAACAAAAGGGGTTGAATACTTATTGACTCAAGAATTAAAAACATAACTCCACTTTGACATTATGGGGTATTGTGTGTAGGCCAGTGACCAAAAATGTCAAATGAATCCATTTTAAATTCAGGCTTTAACACCACAAAATGTGGAAAAAGTAAAGGGTGTGAATACTTTCTGAAGGCACTGTATGTCACTGCAAATGTAGTTTTTGTATTTAATTTGAGTTTTCTGAAAATATGAGTTGGGACAAGTTGGAGGTACAAATGTCTTTATTGAGATGTTTTAAATGCACTACCAGGGTTTTATCTGGATAAAAAAGGGGCTTAGGTGGTATGCGTGGCAGGAGGAGTGGCAATGGACGTGCACGTTGCGGCTGAACTTTAGAGAACCTTTTTGAGGCCCCCATCTTGGCAGTGTAGATACATTTTTGAATTTTTAAGCCAGTTTCCTGTGATTCTACATATTCTGCCATGGAGCCGAGAGAAAATGTTGCAGTTTTAAAGCAAATTTCCTACAATTCTATGCATTTTGCTATGGCTAGTGCTTTGTTCTTTTGCTGAAACATAATAAATTGAATACTGCTAAATTAATTTTGGGGGGAATTTTCTATTCTCCCTGACTGTATTGCTTTTATTTAGTTGACTGTTAGTTTTCATTTTTTTTTTTATATCTGGTTTTAGCCGTTTAAGATTACACTGAAAGCGTTTTTCCATCCTGAAAATACATTTCAATTTTACGTTTCACGGATGAATCCCGGTTTCAACTGTACCGGGCAGATGGCAGAGCATGTATGGCGTTGTGTGGGCGAGCGGTTTGCTGATGTCAACTTTGTGAACAGAGTGTCCCATGGTGGAGGTGGGGTTATGGTATGGGCAGGCATAAGCTATGGACAACGAACACAATTGCATTTTATCGATGGCAATTTGAATGCAGAGATACCGTGACGAGATCCTAAGGCCCATTGTTGTGCCATTCATCCGCCGCCATCACCTCATGTTTCAGCATGACAATGCATAAACCCATGTCGCAAGGATCCGTACACAATTCCTTGAAGCTGAAAATGTCCGACTTCTTCCATGGCTTGCATACTCACCAGATATGTCATCCATTGAGCATGTTTGGGATGCTCTGGATCGACTTGTACGACAGCGTGTTTTAGTTCCCGCCAATATCCAGCAACTTGAAGAGGAGTGGGACAACATTCCACAGGTCACAATCAACAGCCTGATCAACTCTATGAGAAGGATATGTGTCGTGCTGCAAGAGGCAAATGGTGGTCACACCAGATACTGACTGGTTTTCTGATACCTAACTTTTTTTAAAGGTATCTGTGACCAGTCATGTGAAATCCATAGATTAGGTCCTAATTTATTTATTTAAATTGACTGATTTCCTTATATGAACTGTAACTCAGTAAAATCTTTCAAATTGTTGCATGTTGCGTTTATATTTTTGTTCAATGTAGATCAATGATGGTGACAGTCACACATGGTATAAGAAACTACTTCTAATAACCATTCAAAGCTAAATCAAAGAAATTACTTATGACTCGTTCTCAATGGATGAGTGCAGTTTCGCTAGGGAATATGGAGGATTGACGGAGAAAAGGCGAGAGGAAAAAGTACATTTAACATGCTTTGCCCAATCAACATGCTTTGCCCAATCGACTTTTTCCACATTTTGTTACGTTACAGCCTTATTCTAAAATGGATTTAAAAATAAAAATCCTCATCAATCTACACACAATACCGCATAATGACAAAGAAAAAACAGGTTTTTAGACACAATATCAAATTTACATAAGTATTCAGACCATTTACTCAGTACTTTGTTGAAGCACCTCTGGCAACGATTACAGCCTTGAGTCTTCTTGGGTATGACGCTACAAGCTCGGCACACCTGTATTTGTGGAGTTTCTCCCATTATTCTCTGCATATCCTCTCAAGCTCTGTCAAGTTGGATGGGGAGCGTCGCTGCACAGCTATTTTCAGGTCTCTCCAGAGATGTTCGATCGGGTTCAAGTCCGGGCTCTGGCTGGGCCACTCAAGGACATTCAGAGACTTGTCCCGAAGCCACTCCTGCGTTGACTTGGTTTTTTGATTAGGGTCGTTGTCCTGTTGGAAGGTGAATCTTCGCCCCAGTCTGAGCTCCTGAGCACTCTGGAGCAGGTTTTCATTAACAAACTCTCTTTACTTTGTTCCGTTCAACTTTCCCTCAATCCTGACAAGTCTCCCAGTCCCTGCCGCTAAAAAACATCCCCACAGCATGATGCTGCCACCACCATGCTTCACCGTAGGGATGGTGCCAGGTTTCCTCCAGACGTGACGCTTGGCATTCAGGCCAAAGAGTTAAATGTAGGTTTAATCAGACCAGAGAATCTTGTTTCTCATGGTCTGAGAGTCCTTTAGGGGCTTTTTGGCAAACTCCAAGAGGGCTGTCGTGCCTTTTACTGAGGAGTGGCTTCTGTCTGGCCACTAAACCATTAAGGCCTGATTGGTGGAGTGCTGCAGAGATGGTTGTCCTTCTGGAAGGTTCTCCCATCTCCACAGAGGAACTCTGGAGTTCTGTCAAAGTAACCATCAGGTTCTTGGTCACCTCCCTGACCAAGGCCCTTCTCCCCCGATTGCTGAGTTTGGCTGGGTGGCCAGCTCTAGGAAGAGTCTTGGTTGATCCAAACTTCTTCCATTTAAGAATGATGGAGGCCACTGTGTTCTTGGGGACCTTCAATGCCGCAGAAATGTTTTGTGTACCCTTCCCCAGATTTGTGACTCGACACAATCCTGTCTCGAAGCTCTATGGACAATTCCTTCAACCTCATGGCTTGGTTTTTGCTCTGACATGCACTGTCAACTATGACACCTTATATAGACAGGTGTGTGTCTTTCCAAATCATGTTCAATCAATTGAATTCTTCTTCTTCTTCAGTGGGGTTTATCTGCGGTTGGCATCCAACGTTATGGTGCATTACCGCCACCTACCGTACTGGAGTGTGGGCCAGAGACAGGGATAAACTAAATCCTACCTGCCAACCCTGTTTCTCTTAAAAAAGATAACAAAATATTTGAGACTTTATCTAATGACGCTCTACTCAATACAATCTCTAAACTAATTTCCTGTATCCCCTTCTCCCTCATACTAAATCTCATCCTCTCTCTTTCCCTCTGATACTGCCCACACTGTAGCAATACATGCTCCACAGTCTCTATTTCCTGACGATAATCACACTTTCCTGATGGATGCTTTCCTATCACGTTTAATGTCTTATTCAACTGGCTGTGTCCCACCCTTAATCTTGTAAAAATAGCCTCCTCTCTTCTGTCCCTTCCTGCCATCCTCCCCTCCCTGACTTTCCTCTGTACTTGAAATAAATGCCTTCCCTAATTATTTATATTCCACTGCTCCTGCCATCTCTTCACCATCACTGTATATATCAGTATTTTTGCCTCTGCCTTGCTCATTGACACTTCAACATCAACATCCCCACTACTAAGTGCTTGTTTAGCCTGTTCATCTACCGCCCCGTTCCCCTCCACCCCCACATGGGCTGGAACCAAGTAAATCTTATCTGAATAACCAACTGTTTAATCCTGCCATGGGTCTGTATCACCTCATAAAGCAGGTCTTGTCTGCTACGTGAGCTAAAGGACTGGAGACTCATTAACACTGCACATGAATCAGAGCAAATAACTACTCTGTCTGGCTTAACTTCCTCCACCCACTGCAAGGCCAACAGTATGGCCATCAGCTCCGCCATATATACAGCCAGATGATCTGTAATACGTTTCCTGACTTCCACCCCACATTCCTGCACTACAAATGCTGACCCAGTACGTCCTGTCCTTAGATCTTTTGAACCATCTGTGTAAATGGCCACAAAGTCCTGATACACAGTTTCCAGACGTCTCTTAAAGAAATCAGCTGGATCAACACCCTCCATATCTTTCTGTAGTCTATCCAACACTTCTAGATCAACTACTGGAGACGGGAGTAGCCATGGTGGATTGACAGGAATAACTACCGATGGACTAAACACCCTTCCATACAGTCCCATCTCCTTCGCCTGGGTATTACCCACCCACCCAAAGCTTGTGTTCGGTCTTCGCTCATGTTCCCAGCATGCCTGTAAAATCCCTTTCGCAGGATGAGACACCCCATGTCCTTGTAGGTTGATCCAGTAATTCATTGCCAGCTGCGGTCTCCTCATCTGCAACGGCATATCCCCCATCTCCACCTGTAATGCAGCCACTGGGGACGTCCGAAATGCCCCACTACATATTCGGAGTCTTTGCCCCTGTATGACATCTAGCCTTTCCATTGCGGTCCGGGCTGCCGAACCATATGCTATACTTCCATAGTCTATTACAGATCGGATCAATGCAACATACATGGTCTTCAATGAGGAACGCCCAGCCCCCACTCCTTCCCCGTCAGACAGCGCATCACATTTAGCACCTTCTTACACTTTCCCACCACTCTCTCAATGTGTTCTGCCCAGGTCAGTCTAGTATCAAAGTATACCCCAAGGAACCTGAAGGCCCCCACCCTCTTCAAGTTTCTCCCATATAACCTCAAGCATACCTCATCTCCCACCTTCCTCCTGGTAAAGAACACTGTTTGAGTTTTCTCTGCAGAGAACCTGAATCCCCACATTAATGCCCACCGCTCTGCCTCATCAATTGCTTCTTGTACCTTCCTGACTATGTATGGCACATTTCTTCCCCCACTTCCATAAGGCACCATCATCTGCAAATAACGACCTCCTTATATCCGGCTGTACCTGAGAGTAAACATCATTGATCATTACATTTACATTTACATTTACGTCATTTAGCAGACGCTCTTATCCAGAGTGACTTACAAATTGGTGCATTCACCCTATAGCCAGTGGGTAAACCACTTTTTCATTTATTTTTATTTTTTTCATTTTGTTTTCTTTATTTTATAAAAAAATTTTGTTTCTTTTTTTTTGGGTGGGGGGTGGGGGGGGGGGTTCGTAGAAGGATTACTTTATCCTATCCCAGGTATTCCTTAAAGAGGTGGGGTTTCAAATGTCTCCGGAAGGTGGTGAGTGACTCCGCTGTCCTGGCGTCGTGAGGGAGCTTGTTCCACCATTGGGGTGCCAGAGCAGCGAACAGTTTTGACTGGGCTGAGCGGGAACTATGCTTCCGCAGAGGAAGGGGAGCCAGCAGGCCAGAGGTGGATGAACGCAATGCCCTCGTTTGGGTGTAGGGACTGATCAGAGCCTGAAGGTACGGAGGTGCCGTTCCCCTCACTGCTCCATAGGCAAGCACCATGGTCTTGTAACGGATGCGAGCTTCAACTGGAAGCCAGTGGAGTGTGCGGAGGAGGGGGGTGACGTGAGAGAACTTGGGAAGGTTGAACACCAGACGGGCTGCGGCATTCTGGATGAGTTGTAGGGGTTTAATGGCACAGGCAGGGAGCCCAGCCAACAGCGAGTTGCAGTAATCCAGACGGGATGAACAGAGGACTAACCATGACTGAACAACAGAGGACTAACCATGCTCCCCTGCGGTGTACCATTATCCACCAAGTAGCTGCCTGATAAAGACTTCCCCACCCTCACCTGGATAGGAAATCCTTTATCCAGTTGTACATTCTTCCTCCTACCCCCATAATATCAAGCTTGATAAACAACCCCTCCTTCCTCAATTGAATTAACCACAGGTGTACTCCAATGAAGTTGTAGAAACATCTCAAAGATGATCAATGGAAACAGGATGCACCTGAGCTCAATTTCGAGTCTCATAGCAAAGGGTCTGAATACTTATGTAAATAAGGTATATTTCATATATATATTTTATATTTATATATATAGTCCCGTGTAGCTCAGTTGGTAGAGCATAGCGCTTGCAACGCCAGGGTTGTGGGTTCGATTCCCACGGGGAACCAGTATGAAAATGTATGCACTCACTAACTAAGTTGCTCTGGATAAATGACTAAATGACTAAAAATGTATATATATATATATATATATATATATATATATATATATATATATATATATTTATTTGCAAAAATGTCTAAAAACCTGTTTTCTCTGTCATTATGGGGTATTGTGTGTAGATTGATGAGAATTTTATTTGTATTAATCCATTTTAGAATAAGGCTGTAACGTAACAAAATGTGGAAAAGGGGAAGGTGTCTGAATACTTTCCGAATGCACTGTACATATAAATGATATATATGTTTTATGTTTATTCGGAATTGTACACATTTGCAGCTGAAAGCGGAATTGCAGCATACATAGGCCTACGTAAGTAAATACATGCATTTTATAATATGAGATGTAGTATACAATATTAAGGTTAAGCAGCATTAAGCAGTCTCACAAAGTAAGGAATAGGGCTGTTGTAGTATCTGTCAGTCCGAGTAGGGGGAAGGTTCAGTTTGTGACTGGATCAGGTAGATCTACCACTGACATGGCCTCTCGTCTGAGGCAAACATTTAATGTAATCCTGTGATTTTTCAAGCTTCTGG
The DNA here is from genome assembly GCF_964263955.1 of Coregonus lavaretus. Classification (NCBI taxonomy): domain Eukaryota; kingdom Metazoa; phylum Chordata; class Actinopteri; order Salmoniformes; family Salmonidae; genus Coregonus; species Coregonus lavaretus. Next base: position 43,139,966 of record NC_140009.1, on the reverse strand, counting down.
GCAAATGATCTGCAGAAGTGGGTGCGGCGGGACTCCAAGGACCGCAAGCCCATATCATTGCATGAAGAGTCGTAGGAGGTGTAGGTGGTGACTATTGTTTTAATGACTGAATGTTTAATGTTTTCTGGTAAACAGTGTAAGGACAACGACCATGCCTTATAAATATGGATAATGAGATCCTCTAATGAGTCCATCAATGATACTCTGATACACATACCTGTAGCGGTGTAATCTGCATCCCCGTTAACAGTATCCAGGAACTGTACTTTGGAAAGTGCTGGTTTTCCGAGGCTACGTTTGGGTGGTGAGCTGCTGTTGGGGTACACAGTACTTCCGTAAGCTGTGCCATTGTACTGCACATACAGTTGAAGTCGGAAGTTTACATACACTTAGGTTGGAGTCATTAAAACTCGTTTTTCAACCACTCCACAAATTTCTTGTTAACGAACTATAGTTTTGGCAAGTCGGTTAGGACATCTACTTTCTGCATGACACAAGTACATTTTCCAACAATTGTTTACAGACAGATTATTTCACTTGTAATTCACTGTATCACAATTCCAGTGGGTCAGAAGTTTACATACACTAAGTTGACTGTGCCTTTAAACAGCTTGGAAAATTCCAGAAAATGATGTCATAGCTTTAGAAGCTTCTGATAGGCTAATTGACATCATTTGAGTCAATTGGAGGTGTACCTGTGGATGTATTTCAACGCCTACCTTCAAACTCAGTGCCTCTTTGCTTGACATCATGGGAAAATCAAAAGAAATCAGCCAAGACCTCAGAAAAAAAATTATAGACCTCCACAAGTCTGGTTCATCCTTGGGAGCAATTTCCAAACGCTTGAAGGTACCACGTTGATCTATACAAACAATAGTATGCAAGTATAAACACCATGGGACCACGCAGCCGTCATACCGCTCAGGAAGGAGACGCGTTCTGTCTCCTAGAGATTAACGTACTTTGGTGCGAAAAGTGCAAATCAATCCCAGAACAACAGCAAAGGACCTTGTGAAGATGCTGGAGGAAACAGGTACAAAAGTATCTATATCCACAGTAAAACAAGTCCTATATGGACATAACCTGAAAGGCCGCTCAGCAAGAAAGAAGCCACTGCTCCAAAACAGCCATAAAAAAGCCAGACTACGGTTTGCAACTGCACATGGGGACGAAGATTGTACTTTTTGGAGAAATGTCCTCTGGTCAGATGAAACAAAAATAGAACTGTTTGGCCATAATGACCATGGTTATGTTTGGAGGAAAAAGGGGGTTGCTTGCAAGCCGAAGAACACCAACCCAACTGTGAAGCACGGGGGGTGGCAGCATCATGCTGTGGGGGTGCTTTGCTGCAGGAAGGACTGGTGCACTTCACAAAATAGATGGCATCATGAGGAAGGAAAATGATGTGGATATATTGAAGCAACATCTCAAGACATCAGTCAAGAAGTTAAAGCTTGGTCGCAAATGGGTCTTCCAAATGGACAATGACCCCAAGCATACTTCCAAAGTTGTGGCAAAATGGCTTAAGGACAACAAAGTCAAGGTATTGGAGTGGCCATCACAAAGCCCTGACCTCAATCCTATAGAAAATGTGCGGGCAAAACTGAAAAAAAGTGTGTGTGAGCAAGGAGGCCTACAAACCTGACTCAGTTACACCAGCTCTGTCAGGAGGAATGGGCCAAAATTCACCCAATATATTGTGGGAAGCTTGTGGAAGGCTACCCGAATTGTTTGACCCAAGTTCAACAATTTAAAGGCAATGCCACCAAATACTAATTGAGTGTATGTAAACTTCTGACCCACTGGGAATGTGATGAAAGAAATAAAATCTGAAATAAATCATTCTCTCTACTATTATTCTGACATTTCACATTCTTAAAATAAAGTGCTGATCCTAACTGACCTAAAACAGGGAATTTTTACTAGGATTACATGTCAGGAATTGTGAAAAACTGAGTTTAAATGTATTTGGCTAAGGTGTATGTAAACTTCCGACTTCAACTGTAGGTTATCATCTGATTTTCACTGGCTACATTTATATGAGATCAGCTCAAATATCATGATCACTTTTATTGCTGTTAACCTACCCAGCAATTTAAAACATGCCATGAATACCTTTCTTGATTTTGGCTAGTTATTGTAGCCCTTTTAACTCTGGATTTATATCAAGGTAGTACAGGATCATAATATCGGAGTGCATGTGTGCACAATTGCTCTAAAGAATAAACAACACACAAATGAGCTGGTGTATGTCTTACATTTCTTTGTGGAGGATTGGGAGAGGGCTACAGTCTGAGTCAGAACCACCATCTTTGTGCTTTGTGAACCCATTGGTGAGTCCTGAAAGAAGACAGAAACCAATTATCAGATATGCCAGACACTTGCAGAGTATAAGTTTAACAAAAATATGCTTCTTCAGCCACTCACCACTCTCCAGTGTATGGTTAGACATCTTGTCCAGCTCCCCCTCTGAGATGGCACCTCGACTAGGGTTCCCCCATTCGGGGGTGGTGAATGAGGACGGGGTCGGGGTCTGCTGGGGGGTCTTAGACGGGGTGGATAATGGGGTACTTAAAGCTGAGTTGGGGTTTGGGGAGGCACTGCTGCTAGTGACTGCCTCCCCAGCTTTCCCATTCAGTAAAAGATTGTCTCTCTCTTTCTCTCTAAGCAGCTTTGCTCCGTTTTTTGCTTTTTTGAAAAGCACAGAAGTCCGCCGCCCTACTCCCGTTGTGACGGGGTGTGAGGGCGAATGGTCAGAAAGGCCGTTGACCACCGGCCCTCCACAGTGCAAACTGCGCGCCTCTTCTGCTTTAGTGCAATCATAATTCCCTGTAGCGGCAAGGGTGGGTGTACCATTATCTGAGCTCTCGCTGTCCAATTTCAGACGCTTGTTGGGATGGCCCAGGGTCCTTGGCTCCCCAGTCATGGGGCGCAGGGTGGGAGGCTCCAGGGGCGTGTCTCTCTGCAGAGGGTGAGGTGCCAGGCACGTTGGCTCCAGCAATGGGGGTGGGGTATATTTGAGGTCCTCTGAAAGAGAAGGGACCAATCAAATTGACAATTCATTTACATCAAACTTCGATGATTAATTCAGGGCTTTCGCCATTCTAGCTCTCACAACTGTCCCACATGGGCTTAAAGCAGTAATTAGTAAGGGCGTACAATACAAATACAAAGTAAAATGTTCACAGACCTCAGCAAAACTAAATGGATAGGTGAGTTACACAACTTCAATGGTATAAACACTAGCATGCTTGAGTAGGGTTTGACTGCCTAGTATTCTCGGTTCCCCCCTGAAATGTGCTACATTGGTGTCAGAAGTGGGATGACATGACTGTATGAGGCGAGTCCACAAGAAGGCGGTGCAGAGGACGACACGAAGCACAGAATGTGCCTGGAGAGGCAACTACGTGGGACCCTACTTACTAGACTGCAGACAGTGAGGTGCTTTAAGTTGGTGCGTAGGGGGACCCTTGCTCAATTACCTAACGATAATTTGCTGTTAGCTCATGTTTGCAACCGGTCTCGTTGCAGCAGAGCAGATCATTAAATAGTCTGTTTCTGGGTATACAGTGCCTTCAGAAAGTATTCACATCTCTTGACTTTGTCCACATTTTGTTGTGTTACAGTCTGAATTTAAAATGTATTAAATTGAGATTGTTTGTCACTGGCCTACACACAATACCCCATAATGTCAAAGTGGAATTACGTTTTTTTACATTTTTAAAGTAATGTAAAATGTAAATGTGAAGCTGAAATATCTTGAGTCAATAAGTATTCAACCCCTTTGTTATGGCAAGCCTAAATACACTGAACAAAAATATAAATGCAACATTTCTACAATTTTACTGAGTTACAGTTCATATAAGGAAATCAGTCAATTGAGATAAATTCTATGGATTTCACATGACTGGGAATACAGATATGAATCTGTTGGTCACAAATACCTTTAAAAAAAGGTAGGGGCGTGGATCAGACAATCAGTCAGTATCTGGTGTTACCACCATTTGCCTCATGCAACGCGACACATCGTTTTCGCATAGAGTTGATCAGGCTGTTGATTGTGGCCTGTGGAATATTGTCCCACTTCTCTTCAATGGCCGTGAGAAGTCGCTGGATATTGGCGGGAACTGGAACACGCTGTCGTACATGTCGATCCAGAGCATTCCAAACACGCTCAATGGGTGACATGGCTGGGGAGTATGCAGGCCATGGAATTGTGTACAGATCCTTGCGACATGGGGACATTATTATGCTGAAACATGAGATGAAACATGAGATGATTGCGGCGGATGAATGGCCTCAGGATCTCGTCACAGTATCTATGTGTATTCAAATTACCAACGATAAAATGCAATTGTGTTCATAACTTATGCCTGCCATAATCCCACCGCCACCATGGGGCACTCTGTTCACAAAGTTGACATCAGCAAAACACAAACTCACACGACGCCATCTGCCCGGTACAGCTGAAACCGGGATTCATCCGTGAAGAGCACACTTCTCCAGCGTGCCAGTGGCCAGCGAAGGTGAGCATTTGCCCATTGAAGTCGGTTACGACGCCGAACTGCAGTCAGGTCAAGATACTGGTGAGGATGACGAGCACGCACACGAGCTTCCCTGAGACGGTTTCTGACAGTTTGTGCAGACATTCTTCGGTTGTTCAAACCCACAGTTTCATCAGCTGTCCGGGTGGCTGGTGTCAGACGATCCAGCAGGTGAAGAAGCCGGATGAGGAAGTCCAGGGCTGGCGTGGTTACATGTGGTCTGCGGTTGTGAGGCCGGTTGGACGTACTGCCAAATTCTCTAAAATGACTTATGGTAGAGAAATTAACATTAAATTCTCTGGCAACAGCTCTGGTGGACATCCTTGCTGTCAGCATGCCAATTGCACGCTCCCTCAAAACTTGAGACATTTGTGGCATTGTGCTACGTGACAAAACTGTAGATTTTTGTGGCCTTTATTGTCCCCAGCACAAGGTGCACCTGTGTAATGATAATGCCGTTTAATCAGCTTCTTGATATGCCACACCTGTCAGGTGGATGGATTATCTTGGCAAAGGAGAAATGCTCATTAACAGGGATGCAAACACATTTTTACACAACATTTGAGAGCTTTTTATGCATTTTGAATATTTCTGGGATCTTTTATCAAATAAAATAAAATGTTATTGGTCATACACACATGTTTAGCAGATGTTATTGCAGGAGTAGCAAAATGCTTGTGTTTGTAGCTCCAACAGTGCAGTAATATCTAACAGTTCACAACAATACACACAATACAAACAAATGTAAAAGTAAAAGAATGGAATTAAGAAATATATAAATTATTAGGACGAGCAATGTCGGCGTGGCGTAGACCAATATACAGTAGAATAGAATACAGTATATACATATGACATGAGTAAAGCAAAAATATGTAAACATTATTAAAGTGACTAGTGTTCCATTATTAAAGTGGCCAGTGATTTCAAGTCTATGTATATAGGACAGCAGCCTCTAAGGTGCAGGGTTACGTAACCGGGAGGAAGCTGCAGAGTGATGGCTATTTAACAGTCTGATGGCCTTGAGATAGAAGCTGTTTTTCAGTCTCTCGGTCCCAGCTCGTGTCTGAGCCGTTGAATTGCGACTCACCTTTGTCTCTATACTGTTGTTTTGCCTGTTTGATTGCCTTATGGAGTGAATAATTACACTGTTTGTATTCGGCCATATTCCCAGACAACTTGCCATGGTTAAATACGGTGGTTCGCGCTTTCAGTTTTGCGCGAATGCTGCCATCTATCCACGGTTCCTGGTTAGGATAGGTTTCAATAGTCATAGTGGGTACAACATCTCCTATACACTTCCTGATGAACTTAGTCACCGTATCCGTGTATTAGTCTATGTTATTCTCAGAGGCTACCCGGAACATATCCCAGTCCGCGTGCGTGATCAAAACAATCTTGAAGCATGGATTCCGATTGGTCAGACCAGTGTTGAATAGTCCTTAGCACGAGTACTTCCTGTTTGAGTTTCTGCCTATAGGAAGGGAGGAGCAAAATGGAGTCGTGATGGCCGGCAGGGATGTAGCTCAGTTGGTAGAGCATGGCGTTTGCAACGCCAGGGTTGTGGGTTCGATTCCCACGGGGGGCCAGTATGAAAAATAAAAAATAATGTATGCACTCACTTAACTGTAAGTTGCTCTGGATAAGAGCGTCTGCTAAATGACTAAAATGTAAAAAAATGTAAAATGTAGTTCTTTGAGGGCCGTCATGGTATCGGCTTGAGGGGGAATATACTGGGCTGTGACTATAACCTAAGATAATTATCTTGGGAGGTAATACAGTCGGGTATTCTAGGTTGGGTGAGGAAAAGGAAAAAACGGAAAGCTCATGAAACAAGGGACCAACACTTTACATGTTGCATTTACATTTTTTGTTCAGTATAAGCTCAGGAGTAAAAATGTGCTTAACAAGTCACATAATAAGTTGCATTGACTCACTCTGTGTGCAATAATAGTGTTTAACACTCATCTCTGTAACCCACACATACAATTATCTGTAAGGTTTCTCAGTCAGGCAGTATATTTCAAACACAGATTCCACCACAAAGACCAGGGAGGTTTTCCAATGCCTCGCAAAGAAGGGCAACTATTGGTTGATGGGTACAAATAAAAAGAGCAGACACTGAGTATCCCTTTGAGCATCCCAAAGTTATTAATTACACTTTGGATGGTGTATCAATACAACCAGTCACTACAGGTGTCCTTCCTAACTTAGTTGCCAGAAAGGAAGGAAACCGCTCAGGGATTTCACCATGAGGCCAATGTTGACTTTAAAACAGTTACAGAGTTTAAATGGCTGTAATAGGAGAAAAATTAGGATGGATGAACAACATTGTTGTTACTCCACAATACTAACGTAATTGACAGAGTGTAAAGAAGGAAGGATGTACAGAATAAAACATTTCCAAAACATGCATCCTGTTTGCAACAAGGCACTAAAATAATACTGCAAAAAATTTGTCAAAGCATTTCAACTTTTTTGCCCTGAATACAAAGTGTTATGTTTGGGGCAAATCCAATACAACACATTACTGAGTACCACTCTCCATAGTTTCAAGCATAGTGGTTGCTGCATCATGTTATGGGTATGCTTGTAATCGTTAAGGACTGGGGAGTTTTTCAGGATAAAAAAAGAAATGGAATGGAGCTAAGCACAGGCAAAAGAGGAAAACCTGCTTCAGTCTACTTTCCACCAAACACTGGGAAATGAAGTCACCTTTCAGCAGGAAAATAACCTAAAACACAAGGCCAAATCTACACTGGAGTTGCTTACCAAGAAGACAGTGAAATTTCATGAGTGGTTGAGTTACAGTTTTTACTTAAATCTGCTTGAAAATCTATGGCAAGAACTGAAAATGGTTGTCTAGCAATGATCAACAACCAATTTGACAGAGCTTGAAGAATTTTGGTAGCCGGCCGCGACCGGGAGACCCATGGGGCGGCGCACAATTGGCCCAGCGTCGTCCAGGGTAGGGGAGGGAATGGCCGGCAGGGATGTAGCTCAGTTGGTAGAGCATGGCGTTTGCAACGCCAGGGTTGTGGGTTTGATTCCCACGGGGGGCCAGTATGAAAATAATTATTATAATGTATGCACTCACTAACTCTAAGTCGCTCTGGATAAGAGTGTCTGCTAAATGACTAAAATGTAAAATGTAATGGAAAACTCTTACGACTTACCCAGAAAGACTCACAGCTATAATTGCTGCCAAAGGTGATTCTAACATGTATAAACTCAGGGTTGTGTATATTTATGTAAATGTGATATTTCCGTATTTCATTTTCCATAAATTAGCAACAATTTCTAAAAACATATTTTCACTTTGTTATTATGGGATACTGTGTGTAGATGGGTGAGATATTATTTATTTTTTATAAACGTTGTATTCAGGCTGTAACAACAAAATGTGGAATAAGTCAAGGGGTATGAATACTTTCTGAAGGCACTGTATGTAATCAAATGTCAATATCATACAACAACAGATTGCAGCCGCTTTTATCACCCACCTTTATCTGAAGAAAACAGGCCGCTGTCGACCTCTTCGTCTTTCTCCTCTTCGTCTTTGTCTTCCTCTTCCTCTTTGTCTCCATTGAAGAGCGAGTGGCGGTGGTGCTGGCCTTGTCGATAGCGGATGCTGTTGATCTCGCGCCGCAGGAGGCGGATACGGTGGGTGCGGGCGCCGCTGGAGCGCACGGCGGTCACTACGTCCAGCTTGTCCAGCAGCTCCTTCAGCTGCTCCTCGGGCGACATGTGCAGACGGTTCTCGGGGTCCAGCAGAGTGTCCACTACACAGGGACAGAACACCACACAGTGGATGGGTTTATTATTGGTCAATGGTAAAACCACTGTCAATATCATAGCCCACAAGACAGCAAACTCCTCAACACGATAAAGCAGCTCAAAATAGCTACCCTAAATATTATCATTCACCACAGGCTTGAGCTCACTCCAAAATAAATCAGAACAAAGTATCTGGGCTACAGGCAGAAAAGGTACCAGTGTTTCCCCTATATTCATTTAGGCTGCCATTCCAAAAAACATGTAAAACATTATAAGTACAAAAATAATCACATTTTGGGGGAGGGGGGAATAATTTTGGGGATGTTAAAACGTTTTCAGTGTTAACTTCAGACTAAAACCAGATATAAAGTATGTAGAAAAGATAATGGAGCTCTATAATTTGTAATCATCTTTGAGAACTAACCACCAGAATAAAAACTAGACAGTCAGGGAGAATAAAAAATGCAAAGAATTTCATGGCATGGGGCCCCCATTGATTTTGTCATAATGTTACACTCAGATAGCATAAGAACGTGGCATAAGCCATGGCAAAATGTGTAGAATTACTGCACATTTTCTCTCAGCCCCATGGCAAAATGTGTAGAATTGCAGGAAATTAGCTTTAAAACTGCAATTTTCTCTCGGGACCCATGACAAAATGTGTAGAATTGCAGGACACTAGCTTTAAAACTGTAAAATGTTCTCACCGCCCCATGGCAAAATGCGTAGAATTGCATTTTGTCTCTGCGGCCAATAGAGCCTCTAACATTTTCGGCCGGAGACCGCGCCATTGACCACGTTCACTTCTTGTTGTGAAAATCCCAAACAAATAGAAATAAACAATTCTGGGGCATTTTTTGGGGGACAAAGAATCAGTGATACATTTGTTTGTATTTTACCTTAATCCCTAGAGCAGCAGTACTAGCCTAGCGTAGAGACATTTGTTGCTACAGGTTTACTTAAAAGCTGGGCCACGTTCAACAGAGCACAACATTGTGGAACGTTCAGATAGAAATAGATTACATAGAACAAACATGCCTTTCTGATGTGTAAAATAAGGAATCACGGCAGTTCTATTCATGAAGTTCCACAGCGTTTGCCTACTGAGCGTGGCCCTGGTTCAGAAACAAGCCAACATCCGTGCCACCGCGTTACTCACCGCCCTCCCAGGTGCTCCGGAAGTAGTCATGTTTCTGGGGCGACTCGGCGAGGTGCATTCCCGTGGCCGGGTCCAGGCCCGTGTTGTGGGCCTTTCGCTGGGCGTGGCGGAGGATGGCGCAGCCCAGGTCGCGGAGTCGCAGGGCGGCGCGGTGGAACAGTGTGTCCTTGGCATTGTACAGCAGGCAGTTGGCCACCATCAGGTTGAAGTCGGCCTCCAGGTAGGCCACCGAGTCGTAGCTGTGGACTTCCAGCTTGGAGCGCATGGTGGTGAAGTCCATGGGCTGGCTGATGAACTCCAGATAGTCTGGGACCTGGCGACACAGAGAAGGGAGAGCAGAGAGACCATCAGGTAGAGAGACACAGACAGTCTGAAGTCAAGCCACCATTATCATGTCAATTACATTAATCCGTAGATCTGAAAGGACATGGGATGAGGGGTGATTTGGGACCAAGTAAAAAACATAGGCAACCCTAAGCTAAGCAACAGTTATAGGAAAACATTGACTACGAACAGACAATGGGTCACACATTGACTTGGCAATTCATAACAAAGCTGAACAGACCACGTGGTAGTTTTCATGACGCATGCAGCAGGACACCTCCCAACACCACCACAACACATCATAAACCATATGAAGGAATCGGATGCCCAGTATCAATTACAAACAGATCTCAGTACTGTGCAGGCTATGTATAATTTTCCCTGAACATCTCCCCGGCAGTTCAGTATGACCTCAGAAATACGAACACGTCGGAAATGGAGGTCATTTGGGACAATTAATAATAATAATAATAATAATAATATGCCATTTAGCGGACGCTTTTATCCAAAGCGACTTACAGTCATGTGTGCATACATTTTTGTGTGGGTGGTCCCGGGGATCGAACCCACTACCCTGGCGTTACAAGCGCCGTGCTCTACCAATTGAGCTACAGAGGACCAAAGTTACTGACATAACTTTGAAATTCACATAAAACCGCTTCAAATCTTTATAAAAATATATTGATAACGTCAATTTACGTGCATTTTCTAAATAAATAATAAATATGTTTTTAAACACGTTAGCAACATTTACGTTTGCCTGTAGCGTACACAAGTAGTTTTATTTTAATTTAACACATGTCCCAGTTTGTTATTGCTCGTTCAGTTGACCGGTCAGTCTGTAACTATGATGTTCATTTCTTCAAGGTTCAACAGTATTAACATGGTGACGGACCTCCTTGAGATTGACGGGCTGTGCAAATATCTGGCCCACATCTTTCTCCTGCAGCTTGTCCAGTGTGGAGCGCAGCAACACCTGCACCGGGGTCAGCTGTAGCTCCAGGGCCGCCTGGTGAACCTTGACCTTTGGGGAAGCATAGAGAGAGGGGTGGTGGGGTCAGAAGGGAGGCCAGCAACACAGACTCATGTAAATCTAAATTCCTCAGCAGACTATAGGTCAGTGTTTTCCCTAAGTACATGAAGTAGCCAGCCAAATAGAACAAGTATTCAGCCAGAGTGCTTATTTTGCCGAACAATTTCTATTTTGGTGGCCTCTGGTACATTCTAATGCCTTGTTTCCAATCCGAAATACACAGCTCAATTATTTAATACTTTAACGAGTTGGTGAATTGAGTTATGGTATTGAATAGAAAGACATGATTTTACAATAGAAATGACTGAATACGTATGAATTAGGTGTATTGTTAGTTGTTTTGGATATCGTCTAAGCCTATACGATCAGGTCAATTTTTCTAAGAGAACATTACACCTTTTTAAACATTAAACCAGTCTTCTCTTGAGATTAAAGTCATATTTACAGTTTTACTGCAAGATCTGAATTGCCACAATGTTTGTTCATCAAATTATGTATTTTATTGGCTCTGTGGCTGTGGACAGACTTCCCAGGCTCATCTTCCAGCTAAAAAAAATACAAATACACACTGATACTTTCCTCTATTTTGCTGGTTAAGTTGGACAAAAGGATAAAGTTAAATCACATACTCATATATAAAATGTCTATATTGCACATTTCCATATAAAAAATTGAATTTATTTTAAACGTAAATATTTTTCACATCAATTCAATTAATGAAGGATTTCAACAAGTGTTTGCAACTCAAAAATAATCCTTTAAGAGTCTGACAAATTTTCTTTTCTTGGGCATTTTCTGTCTGCAATAGACGTACAGGTATGATTGAAGAATGAAGCAAGTGTTAAACATGGGCTTTGCTACACAGAAAGCAGCAGTTGAATACTCCATTGTTAACACTTTAATCAAATCAGTAAGCCTACATCAATATCTTTAATATTACCATATAAGTATAATTAGCTTCTAACAGTATTATCATTTCTGGGCAACAACTTACTGTGATAGATTTCAATCAAAATGTTCAAAAAGAAACAAACATAGCTTCTTAGCAATTTCTCAAGCAAGAATTTTGCTCGGAGTAGAATAGCTTTTATTGGCAGAGAGGTTTGGAACTCTCTTATTGGTCTATTAATTTACCGCATGGTGATATCACCAGATGTTACCAGGCAGGCCAAGACATTATTTTACAATAAAAATTACTGAAAATGTATAAATTCAGTTTATTGTTAGTTGTTTTGGATATCGGCTAGGCCTAGGCCTACATGATCAGGACTAAAGGGAATCCCAGTTTTCCAGTGCTACCACATTTATTTATGTACTCCTTAAATTGTGTGCATGGCATCGTTTGAAAAAATGCAATTACAACCAGTTTCAAGCATGCCCAGTGCAGTCAAAAACGTGATTTTGGTGGGATGGAGTTTTGGCCTTACATGGTGACATCACCATGCAGTAAATTAGTTAATAGACCTATAAGAAAATGAGTTCCAAATCTATGCCAATAACAGTTAATTTTCCATTTTCCCTCCCCACCCAATGCTTCCAACAGACGATGTACTGAAGAGAGGCATGGTGACGACACTACGAAATGTGTGGATACAGTCCCTTTTCAGATCGTTTATTTTGCCCTTTAAAGCATTATGGTAACTACATAGTAACAAAATCCATAAAAAGAAAAAATACATGTAGAATTGCAAAGCTTTTAAAGGACAGTAGTTACATTGACAGTTGCTTGAGAAATTGCCCTTTGCTAAGAAGCTATTTTTGTTTCCTTTTTACAATTTTAATTGAAAACAATAACAGTAAGCTACTTAATTGCTGCATTGGACCTTTAAATGAAAAGTAGCCTAGTCAATTTAAGTGGGAAAAGTAGCCAGACGAAAATGAGTCTGTTATCGGCTGTTTAGCCGACGGTCGGAGATTAGGGAAAACACTGCTATAGGTACTGTATGAAAGAGTATCTTGACCTTTTATTTACGTGGGGAACTCATTGACAAAAAAAATATCAGTAATAACCTGAATTGTCAAAGCATGGACAGTCCAGTCCAGGGTTCCCCAATTGGCAAGCCTGCGTGCCAAATTATTTGGCCCCCCAAGTTTTGTTTTGTTTTGGGGGACATGAAACAATTTAAAATCACCAGCACATCAGCTCCAAGTGATATTAATTTTGGAAATCTGTTCCAAAGTACTCCCATGCATAATAGAGAGATACAGTATATGTGATCATATACAAATGTAAGCAAGGTTTGAAATGATTATGTTTTAGTCAAATATATCGGTTTGGGTTTCTTGCAGTCAATTTGCAGTCTACAAATTATTTGTAATTATGAGCGGATTGGCCCCCTGACCAATAAAAATATCGGCCCACGACTGAATCTAGCTGATGATCCTTGGTCTCTCCCTGCCTGCTCTCTCTTCAGTTTCTCCCGTTTGCGGATGAGCTCCACCAATAGCCGGGCTCTCTCCAGGTCGTGTCGCAACTTCTGCCAGTACTTCAGCTCCTCCCTCACAGCACACACCTTCTCATCTTGCTCCGGCTGCAAACACACAGAGATTAATTCAAACAACTCCCCGACATACAATTGAAGCAACCCCTATATTGTATCACTTAATGAACGAGAAGACATGATGGGAAAGAAATTGGACAGGTGAAAGCAAATTCCTGGTAAAGATACACCATTTTGCTTTTACCCGTCCTGTTTTCTACTATTTATTCAGTTAAGATGAAGGAGAGGAGATGGGGAGAGAAGATGAGGAGAGAAACCACTCCCAGACAGTCCTAGCAAAAATGTTGCTTGAGAAATCGCTCTTTGTTATGAAGCTAGTTTGTTTTTGACCGTTTTAATTAAAAACAATCACAGTATGGTACTTAATTGTTACCCAGAAAACAGCTGCACTGGACCTTTAATATTATTGAGATGCACCTGGGGATTTGAATTTACTGAACATCATTGTTATACTCCCAGGAGCATATTCAATTTAACAGATATAAATGTATTAGAACACACATGATTCCAAAAACATGTACAATTTTAAACAGAGTTTGACAGCTGTACTAATGATATTTCTCCAGATTCTATATTTCTACTGATATCTGCACTCTTTCATTACATTGCATCCAACAAAATAAGCCCCTGGTGTTAACATGCCCCTTTGACCTTGGAGTGCCAAATGACCTCTGACCTGTTCAATGTGCCTCTGTGATTGGACGTGGGAGTGCAGGCGACGAATGAGTCCGACCCCGTTCCGTGACTGGCGTTTCAGGAGCCAATAGTTGTGCAGCCTTTGCATGAACTGTTTCTTCCTCTGGACAAGAATCCCTTTGCAGATGTTGTTTAACCTGTGTGTCATCGGGAGGGGTTCAACACACAACTCAAAGTAAGCTCAGACTCCTTTGTCTCTGTTCATTGCTACAACATTTTTAAGTTATTGAAATACCGTATGGGCAACATTCAACTTTGCACATTGTCAACGTGCATCTGGAGTAGGGATGAGGCCCCATGTACATTTAAACATCTTACACACGGAGTCTACAACCACTCCACAAATTTCTTGTTAACAAACTATAGTTTACTTTGTGCATGACACAAGTAATTGTTCCAACAATTGTTTACAAACAGATTATTTCACTTATAATTCACTGTATCACAATTCAGTGGGTCAGAAGTTTACATACACTAAGTTGACTGTGCCTTTAAACAGCTTGGAAAATTCCAGAAAATGATGTCATGGCTTAAGAAGCTTCTGATAGGCTAATTGACATCATTTGAGTCAATTGGAGGTGTATCTGTGGATGAATTTCAAGGCCTACCTTCAAACTCAGAGCCTCTTTGCTTGACAACATGGGAAAATCAAGCCAAGACCTCAGAAAAAAGATTGTAGACCTCCACAAGTCTGGTTCATCCTTGGGAGCAATTTCCAAACGCTTGAAGGTACCATGTTCATCTGTACAAACAATTGTACGCAAGTATAAACACCATGGGACCACGCAGCCATCATACCGCTCAGGAAGGAGACACATTCTGTCTCTTAGAGATGAACGTACTTTGGTGCGAAAAGTGCAAATCAACCCCAGAACAACAGCAAAGGACCTTGTGAAGATGCTGGAGGAAACAGGTACAAAGGTATCTATATCCACATTAAAAACGAGTCCTATATCGACATACCCTGAAAGGCCGCTAAGCAAGGAAGAAGCCACTGCTCCAAAACCGCCATAAAAAAGCCAGACTACGGTTTGCAACTGCACTTTTTGGAGAAATGTCCTCTGGTCTGATGCAACAAAAATAGAATTGTTTGGCCATAATGTCCATCGTTATGTTTGGAAGAAAAAGGGGGTAGCTTGCAAGCCGAAGAACACCATCCCAACCGTGAAGCACGGGGGTGGCAGCATCATGCTGTGAGGGTGCTTTGCTGCAGGAGGGACTAGTGCACTTCACAAAATAGATGGCATCATGAGGAAGGAAAATTATGTGGATATATTGAAGCAACATCTCAAGACATCAGTCAGGAAGTTAAAGCTTGGTCGCAAATGGGTCTTCCAAATGGAAAATGACCCCAAGCATACTTCCAAAGTTGTGGCAAAATGGCTTAAGGACAACAAAGTCAAGGTATTGGAGTGGCCATCACAAAGCCTTGACCTCAATCCTATAGAAAATGTGTGGGCAGAACTGAAAAAGCGTGTGCGAGCAAGGAGGCCTACAAACCTGACTCAGTTACATCAGCTCTGTCAGGAGGAATGGGCCAAAATTCACCCATCTTATTGTGGGAAGCTTGTGGACGGCTACCCGAAACGTTTGACCCAAGTTAAACAATTTGAAGTCAATGCTACCAGATACTAATAGAGTGTATGTAAACTTCTGACCCACTAGGAATGTGATGAAATAAATAAAAGCTGAAATAAATTATTCTCTCTACTATTATTCTGACATTTCAAATTCTTAAAATAAAGTGGTGATCCTAACTGACAGGGAATTTTTACTAGGATTAAATGTCAGGAATTGTGAAAAACTGAGTTTAAATGTATTTGGCTAAGGTGTATGTAAACTTCTGACTTCAACTGTATATATATGCACTGTCAATTGAAAAAGTAGCACCAAAGTCTTTGCAATTGCAAAAAATCTCTCCTCACATCAACCCTCAGCACGTTGATGCGTGAGTCTGGGTATTTATATGCTGACCTCACGCCTCAACAAGCTTCTGATTGGTCAGTGTCAATACTCCTGGCCACCATTGATTGGCAGAAGTGTGAAGCATAGGTGCATGCCCACAGAATAGTGTTTCGAGGGTGTGAGAGGGAGGCATCCGCACGATCTCAGCCATCCACATAAAGAGATGCGCGTGCAATTATTGAACTGGGAACATTTTCACGCCGGGAGAACTTTTACAGCATGACGTCACAGTCAGAGCACGATCAGAACGATTGGGAACTATGCCACCTGGCACCTACTACCATACCCCATTCAAAGGCACTTAAATATTTTGTCTTGCCCATTCACCCTCTGAATGGCACACACACACTATCCATGTCTCAATTGTCTCAAGGCTTAAAAATCCTTCTTTAATCTGTCTCCTCCCTGTCATCTACACTGATTTAAGTGGATTTAACAGGTGACATCAATACGGGATCATAGCTTTCACCTGGTCAGTCTGTCATGGAAAGAGAAGGTGTTCCTAATGTTTTTTGAAAATACTTTCATGAGCGCGTAAAGACAGTATGGGTAGAATCCTGCTAGCTAATGTTCCACTAACAACAATAAGAGGCTGGTGAACACAGACAGACCTTTGAGAGGGGATCTGTGGAACCGTGACCATCGGTGTAGTGGCGGAACGACAGGCAGCCGCCTCCAGATCCTTCTTCCCCTTCCCCTGCTTGACCTCCTTCTTGCTTCGCTTCTGCACTAGTGGGGACTCAGTGTAGGCACTGCGCCCTCGGCTGGCCAGGCCCCCCATCACCCTCCCAGTGGTCTCCTCCTCGTCCGACCCCACTACGCCCTCCTCCTGGCCGGGCGGCGAGTGTGCCTCGCAGAAGGCTGTCTTCTTCACCGAGAAGGTGGTGCCGTTGATGTTGGTCTCGCGCACGGGGTCGATCTTCATGAAGAGGCCGGCGCGCTGGGCGCATGAGACGTGGAAAGCTGTGTAGCAGTTGGCCTTGTGGCACTGGATTGCAGCGCCGCGGACCTTCTGCTTGCACAGGTAGCAGGTGAGCTTCCACCGGGCGGGCGGAATGTTGTCAACCCCTTCCACGGGCTCCAGGAACACTGTGTTGGCGAAGCACACCTCAGGGATCCAGATGGCGCACACCACGTGGGCCCAGCGCCCGTCGCTGGTCTGCTTAAAGGCACCACCCCGGTTGGGACAGAGCACACAGTCCACCGGCCGCTGGGGAGACTGCAGGCAGCAGCGGCACAGCCACTGACCCTCAGGGATATAGGGCACGCCGTAGCACTCCTGGTGCACGGCCAGGTTGCAGGCGTCACAGAAGAGAATAACATTGCTGTTGAGGCACTCGTCGTCCAGGCACACGCAGCAGAAGGCGTCGTCATCGATGGCGCTCTGTGAGGGAGCCCGGCTGCGAGCCTCCCGGTATGACTCCTCCTCCAGGCGGTCCACCAGAAGCTCGAAGGTGTCGGGGGAGATAGTGGCGTGGCCGTCTGACGTCCGCCTAGTGTTCACCATCTCCAGCCAGGCCGCGTCCTCATCATCCATGTCATACTCTGCCTCCGCCTCCTGCTCTTCCGCCGAGCGCTCTATGTAGCGGTAGTAGGCCACAGGCAGAGGGGGCACAGCACAAGGGCTGAAGGTCTCCAGCATGCGAAAGGTGGGCTCAGGGAGGGGGGTGTGGTGATGGTTGTGTGAGGAGGAGTTGGTTTTGTAGTAAGGTTGTGAGTGAGCGTTAGGGCAGTAGTTCTGAGGGGTGGAGGAGGACGACGATGATGTGGAGGAGGCATGTTTGGAGTATTTCTTGAGGCCTCTGGGCATGGCAGGTGGCTTGCTTCCGGGGTTGGCTGGTGCGAGGGGCTGTTTGCTGTTCTCTTTGTTGCTGTTGCACTCTGCGATGTCCTGGGCCATCCTCTCGTCCTCCGTGATGACAGTCAGACGGTCCACAATGGAGATCCGGTGGAGCCTGCCGTCCAAGTCCACTTCCACCACTTTCTGGGTCTGGGAGTAAGTTAACGTCTCTCTGGTGGGGGACAGCTTTAGGCTGTAGGGTGAGGGGGAGCGTTGGCGGGGCCCTCCTCGCCCCCTACCAGCTTGGTCAGACTTCCTCCCACCACAATCCCCTCCACCGGCCAGGTGGCCCCTCCGGCGTGGCTTCCTCATGCGCCTCCAACCACACAAAGCCCAACACACTTCTGCAACAAGATGAAGGAAAGAACCTACTGTTAGAAACTCAGAACTGCAAATGGCTAGATGAGAATATCCAACAGATGGCAGGGCTTAAAACTGCGACCAAAACACTTCCAGTATTTAACTAGGCAAGTCAGTTAAGAACAAATTCTTATTTACAATGACAGCCTACCCTGGCCAAACCCGGATGACGCTGGGCCAATTGTGCACCGCACTATGGGACTCCCAATCACAGCCGGATACTGATACAGCCTGAACTGCGTCTGCAATGACGCTTCTAGCACTGAGATGCAGTGCCTTAGACCCCTGCGCCACTCGGGAGCCAGGTTTTTAGACATTTTTGCTAATATATAAAATATTAAACAGAAATACCTTATTTACATAAGTATTCAGACCCTTTGCTATGAGACTCGAAATTGAGCTCACGTGCAACCTGTTTACATTGATCATCCTTGAGATGTTTCTACAATTTGATTGGGTCCACCTGTGGTAAATTCAATTGATTGTACATGATTTGGAAAGGCACACACAGTTGACAGTGCATGTCAGAGCAAAAACCAAGCCATTTGGTTGCACGAATTGTCCGTAGAGTTGAGACAGGATTGTGTCGAGGCAGAGATCTGGGGAAGGGTAGAAAAACATTTCTGCAGCATTGAAGGTCCCCAAGAACACAGTGGCCTCCATTATTCTTAAATGGAAGAAGTTTGGAACCACCAAGACTCTTCCTAGAGCTGGCCGCCCGGCAAAACTGAGCAATCGGGGGAGAAGGGCCTTGGTCAGGGAGGTGACCAAGAACCCGATGGTCACTCTGACAGAGCTCCAGAGTT
This sequence comes from Coregonus lavaretus, assembly GCF_964263955.1. Classification (NCBI taxonomy): domain Eukaryota; kingdom Metazoa; phylum Chordata; class Actinopteri; order Salmoniformes; family Salmonidae; genus Coregonus; species Coregonus lavaretus. The sequence continues at coordinate 43,120,964 of NC_140009.1, read as the reverse complement.
CCTCTGTGGAGATGGGAGAACCTTCCAGAAGGACAACCATCTCTGCAGCACTCCACCAATCAGGCCTTTATGGTAGAGTGGCCAGACGGAAGCCACTCTTCAGTAAAAAGCACATGACAGCCCGCTTGGAGTTTGCCAAAAGGCACCTAAAGACTCTCAGACCATGAGAAACAAGATTATCTGGTGTAATGAAACCAAGATTGAACTCTTTGGCCTGAATGCCAAGCGTCACGTCTGGAGGAAACCAGGCAACGCTCATCACCTGACCAATACTATCCCTACGGTGAAGCATGGTGGTGGCAGCATCATGCTGTGGGGATGTCTTTCAGCGGCAGGGAGACTAGTCAGGATCGAGAGCACTTAGGACCTCAGACTGGGGAGAAGGTTCACCTTCCAACAGGACAACGACCCTAAGCACACAGCCAAGACAACGCAGGAGTGGCTTCGGGACAAGTCTCTGAATGTCCTTGAACCCGATCGAACATCTCTGGAGAGACCTGAAAATAGCTGTGCAGCAACCATCCCCATCCAACCTGACAGAGCTTGAGAAGATCTGCAGAGAAGAATGGGAGAAACTCCCCAAATACAGGTGTGCCACGCTTGTAGCATCATACCCAGGAAGACTCGAGGCTGTAATCGCTGCTTCCACAATTACTGAGTAAAGGGTCTGAATACTTATGTAAATGTGATATGTACAAAATAATAAAAATAATAATTTTGCAAACATTTATAAAAACCAGTTTTTGCTTTGTCATTGTGGGGTATTGCGTGTAGATTGATAAGGGGGGAAAAAAACTATTTAATTCATTTTAGAATAAGGCTGTAACGTAACAAAATGTGGAAAAAGTGAAGGGGACTGAATACTTCCCGAAGGCACCGTACATTTGCAACCCTTTGACTTGGCAGTGTAACACCAATGTTAGTTTTTTTGCTGGTCACATTAGTTTTTGGTTCACAACTTTATTATCAAGATTTATTCAAACAACAATGGGTAAGCAACAATGGGTATGCAAACCAGGATTTCAAAAAGTTTGGCCCGAACTCTTGGTTGAATCTGCGATGCACAATTCAGTCACCATGTGCTGTTGGAATGAAAACTTCTAAAGGCTTTCCCAAAAAACCTTCACAATTAAATGTTGACTGCAAAGTAGGCCTACCTGGCAGAATTACATCATGATTTGTATCAATTGCGGGGCATTTGTTTTGCAAACTCTACCATCACATGTAGCCTACACTGTACATTGGCTAGCAGTGTTTTTGTACTGGGGGGGGGGGGGGGGGGGGGTATACCGAGGGGGGGATACCCCCGTAATATCACGGTACCAAAACATCATGATACTTATACCAACATTTTACAATACCATAGTAATGTTTCATATGATACAATCAAATGTTACAGTCCTACCAATCTAAAGAACCCGCTGGCGCCTGTTTATAAAATGTTAATAAAATCAGTTATGTTTATAAATTCAGTCGATTTTTTTAAGCAACAGCCACTAGTGTCTTGCAAGGACCAGTCCAATATTGTCTACTTCATGTGCATATCATATCATGTGTTGGAGCTGTAATCAGCCAGCTGGGTCCCCTTCCAGCCATCACTCACCTGCTTCTCTCCGTCAGCTCTTCCTGTGCATCTATTCCTCAAATCAGTTTTTTAAATATAATTTAGCCGTGATGGCGAGAGGGGGATGCAGTCCCTGATGAGTCTTCTGTTGTTACATTTGTACATTTGATACATTAGAGCAGTTCACAGAGCACAGGGCAGTCTGAGTAGGCTTTGCAAGCTCGCTGTCATGCAGCCACCGAGTGCCAGGGAGGACAAATGGAGCACAGCTGCGTGACAGGCATGCTTGCAGCTTTACAGCAAAGAAAACGGCTCTTCTCTAGCTCAAACGGTAAAGACAACATGACCTATATTACCGGAGCTACTTTCTTTTTATATATCAATCTCTTTCTGGTGCTCCTTAAATTCTGTTTGGTGCCTAACGTTTTTAAAGTTGGAAGCAGTGTGTGTATGTGTTTGTGGGAGAGAGAGTGGTGTGCGTGTATATGAGAGAGGGAGACAGAGAGATTGTGTGAGGGAGGGAGGGTGTGTGTCTGTTTACTGAAGAGTAAAGAAGGTTTCATGCAGTGTTTTCCCCTGGGTGCCACAATGACATGCATATCATAATGGATTTATATTCCTTCCTCCCATTTCTTCAGCCAAATCACATGTAGGCCTTTGCAAATATGAGCAAATCAACCATTCTATGCAGTATTCTATTATATAGTATGAAGGTAAATTATACGTGTTGTATTGAGTAGTGTGAATATCAGTTACAGGTTTTTTGTGTAGCACATGCGCATAACGTTTAGAAAATGTGAACAAGCATTGTGGGGACGGGGCAAACAGGACACTAGGCCACTTAATTGTTTTCTGATGGTACTTGGTTTGGTATCGTAAGTAAAATGAACACCATCTCTCAGACCTCAAAAGGGGTCTCCTGATGTGGTTTAAGCATTGTTGTGGACTTAGAACATACAATGTGTAGTTTTTCTATAAAAAGTGTGATTTTGAAAGGGAAAACCTAAATAAAACCGGAAAACTGAATTAACCAAAAGATTAAACTGATTTTATATGGCCCTACAACTGTAGAGTGAATGCTCAAAATTGCTAACACCCTTTTTGAGATTGTGCAAAGGTTAAATTTTTTCCCTCCAAACAATCAATGTAAATATGATATTGTCAAGTTAAAATTGAATTATTTGTGTATGGAGGGTAGGTCATTATAGGCTATTTCCTCAGCCCTCAAATTAAACATAACATTTAAATGATGCGTGCATCATCTGCTTTCCCGGGCCAGTAGCTTTCAGTTGGCACTGGCCCGGTGTACCACTGGCAAATTTATCTGCAAGGGCATGCTATTTTAAAAGATGGGTAGTCATTATTAGCCTGGTTCTGTATAGAATGCAGGTAGGTACATTATGGGACCAAATCATGTGCTGGGGCCATCACCTGAAAAAGTTAGTAGCACCAGTGGAAAAAGTCTAGTTGGCCAAGAATAGCTATCCATCCCTTAGAGCAGGAGTTTGAGCACTCTGATAGATCAGTATGTGACTGACTACCAAATAGTAGTGCTACTTCAACACATACACACAAAATGTCATCCCATGTTAGCTAAACTGATAAAAGTACAGAAAGCTACTAAAATAACTAGTACTACTACAGTAAGTTACTCTCCACAACAAGTCAATCATGAGCACTTTATCTCATAAAACAGACAGCAACTACCAACAGCAGTAGTCACTAGTTACCACAGCCACAGTCAAAAAACCCACCTATTTCTACAATGTATCTTCTTAAAATGAGATTTTGAACCTAACCTTAACTTCATGCCTAACCATAACCTTAAATGAAGACCAAAAAGCTCATGTTTGTTTTCATGAATTTTTTCGATATAGCCAATTTTGACATTTTGGCAGAGATTGGTCAACCCTACAAGGCTACACATCCAATCATTTCTCTCGGTATATGTCGCACGTCACTACTTCACAGGAGAGGCATTTGAACGTAACCATTTTTTAAATATATATATTTTTTTATATGTTATTTTGGCAGAAATTCATTCTGGAACGTGAACTTTCATGTGCATCATTAATAACAAACTTGTATGACTTTTTCCACATTTTGTTATGTTACAGCCTTATTCTAAAATTTCTTAAACTGTTTTTTTCCCCCCTCATCAATCTACACAATACCCCATAATGACAAAGCAAAAATAGGTTGAGAAATTGTATCAAATGTATTTTAAAAATTATTTATATAGCACACACACACACATACAGTACCAGTGAAAAGTTTGTCAACTCTTTTTTCATTTTTTTTTACTATTTTCTACATTTTAGAATAATAGTGAAGACATCAAAACTATGAAATAACACATATGAAATCATGTAGTAACCAAAAAAAGTGTTAAACAAATCAAAATATATTGTATATTTGAGATTCTTCAAATAGCCACAGCTTTGCGCACTCTTGGCATTCTCTCAACCAGCTTCACCTGGAATGCTTTTCCAACAGTCTTGAAGGAGTTCCCACATTGGCTGCTTTTCCTTCACTCTGCCGTCCGACTCATCCCAAACCATCTCAATTGGGTTGAGGTAGGGGGGTTGTGGAGGCCAGGTCATCTGATGGAGCACACCATCACTCTTACACAGCCTGGAGGTGTGTTGGGTCATTGTCCTGTTGAACAACAAATGATAGTCCCACTAAGCCCAAACCAGATGGGATGGAGTATCACTGCAGAATGCTGTGGTAGCCATGCTGGTTAAGTGTGCCTTGAATTCTAAATAAATCAGACAGTGTCACCAGCAAGTTCTTGACATTTTCCGTATTGACTGACCTTCATGTCTTAAAGTAATGATGGACTGTCGTTTCTCTTTTCTTATTTGAGCTGTTCTTGCCATAATATTGACAGTCTTTTACCAAATAGGGCTATCTTCTGTATACCCCCCCTACCTTGTCACAACACAACTGGCTCAAACGCATTAAGAAGGAAAGAAATTGCATAAATTAACTTTTAACAAGGCACACCTGTTAATTTAAATGCATTCCAGGTGACTACCTCATGAAGCTGGTTGAGAGAATGCCAAGAGTGTGCAAAGTTGTCATTAAGGCAAAGGGTGGCTATTTGAAGAATCACAGATATAAAATATATTTTGATTTGTTTAACACTTTTTTGGTTATTACATGATTCCATTCGACCTCATGATTCCTTCGACCTCATGGCTTGGTTTTTGCACTGTCAACTGTAAGACCTTATATAGACAGGTGTGTGTCTTTCCAAACAATGTCCAATCAATTGAATTTACCACAGGTGGACTCCAATCAAGTTGTAGAAACATGTCAAGGATGATCAATGGAAATGGATGCACCTGAGCTCAATTTCGAGTTTCATAGCAAAGGATCGGAATACTTATGTAAATAAGGTATTTCTGTTTTTTTATTTGTAATACATTTGACAAAAATTCTAAAAATCTGTTTTCGCTTTGTCATTATGGGTTATTGTGTGTAGATTGGTGAGGGAAAAAATGCATTTAATAATTTTAGAATAAGGCTATAACGTAACAAAATGTGGAAATAGTCAAGGGGTCTGAATACTTTCCGAATGCACTGTAAATACGAATAAAATTGTTAAATTACGAGCCTAGTTGGTTTAGCCACGGAAAAAGACAGGAACTTTCCCGCTAGCCATGATTGGCTGAGATATTGGTTGTGCTGGACATGCCGAGAGAGGAGTTCGGATTGGTCTGCCATGTAGCACGCTTCGGTCTATAACATGAGCTGTTCAGTATGTGTAGGTAATCCTTTCTAATGCAGCTTTTTTTTTTTAAGATATCACGTAGTAGAACTGCAAAAGTGTTGCTCTCCACTTTCTGGAGGACCGAGTTTTGAAATCAGTGGAATGCCCGGTGGAAGCAGAGTATGACAGCTAAGGAGATGGAGACAATTCTGGCATTTGATTGCAAATATGCAGAGGGAGTCGAAAAGAGAACACACAGAAAGAATGCTGTTGTATAAAACTTTGGATTACATCTTCAAACAAAGGGCAACCATGGTCCCCGTGATAGAGAGGGAGAAGCGTTCATCCATGTATACGGATAAGAGTCTAGCTTGCTACATTTTCAGATATTATAAGTTTCTAATTTTGTCAAAAGGTTGTTTTCATTGCAAGTTAAAGCGTACTGTTAGCTAGCTAGCTAAAGTTAGCTGGCTGGCTCCCTAGCTAACGTTTTGTGTATGATCTGTGTAGTAATATTATTCGTAATTCAGAGCCATTTGCATTGCTAGTTATATACTAATGTTAGCTAGCTAGCTAACATTGAACCTGGTTGTTTAGCTACCTGCAGATTCATGCAGGGTAGTAAAGTTATGAGTATGGTTCATTGTTTAGCTAGCTAGCTACATGTCTAAACAAAAGACTCCACTATGCAAGTAACCATTTCACTGTACCGTTTACAGCTTCTGTATCCTGTGCATGTGACAAATAAACTTTTATTTTATTTGATATAGTATGTGTTTACCAGAGACGGTAATGTGAAGAACATGACCTGCACCAAAGTCAGATTAGGATATAACGTTAGGCCAACGAGACAGTATCCAAGTTCTACAATTCTCCGGTAGAATGCCCTGCTTTTATTTAGTCACACTCACAACTGTAAGCTATTTTCTGTAATTGGCTCGCCATTAACTTGTAAATAATGATCTTGTTGTGAGTTTATTTTCCTGTAATAATGAATACAAATGAGCTAAAGTAAAGACATTGTCAGCTATATGATATGGTCATTATTTGAACTGTCTAGCCAGCTAACTTAACGTTAGCTAGCTAGCTAACAAGCTAGAAACTAACCAAAACATTGTTTAGAAAGTTGCTTTTAGTTGCCTGGTTTGCTAGATTGCCATATACTACATTCACTTTTAAATGGGTGGGTTTATTGGTGTTAAAATACACCAGTTATGCTATTGTGGACCACCTGGCTGCTGATGTCATGCAGCCTGTAGTTTTTGTGTTTATACTTTTTCATAACAACAACGACAAGTTTGATGTCGGACAACATTAGAATGTTCATGATGTCACTGCAACAACTGTCAATAGATGTAGTATAAACCAGCCTTTAGTCTTGAAATCTTTGGTTGTTTTGTACATGGCCTCCTCACATGTGATTCCTTAAAGAGATGGGTGGGCCTAACGTTTAAAAAGGTGTCAAAGATGCTGAATAGGTGTAAACAGAGAAGAGCTCTCCAGTAGGTGTACCAACACATTCATGGGCCATTTTCTCAAAAGTGTGGTTAGAAGTTTACCAACTTTCAAAACAGAATAACTTTCCCAATGTTCCGCAACTGTAGTGTATGATTTAATATTTTCTAGCTCTGAATCTCAACTTTTATCCAATGTAAAAAACACAATTTCTAATTTGGCTACATAAGACCGAATCGCGCCGGTCTGTCACATTTGGATCGAGCCACCTGGAAGCCAATCACTGTTGAGTGTGCCTCGGCGAACTGATGACGAGTACTCTTTTCTAGATAGAATTGTCAGCCCTTTTTTGATACAAATTGAATACACCACACAAACTCTCATAAAACAATATTACAGAGCTGCCCAATGTTAATTGAGTTTGCTTGTTAGTTAACTTGGTAGATACGACAGTGCAATACAAATCATAAAATGAACAGTGTCTCAGCAATGGCGATATAACATCTGACCAAAACAGTGCACGAGCTAACGTTAGTTATCTAGCTTTACTCTTTAGATAGCGCTAGCTGTTCAACGTGAGAAATGAAATTGGCTAACAAGATACAGTAGCTAGACATTATTAACTCGCGCTTTTACCTAGCTAGTGTATCCACTACTAACGTTAGTTACCTAGGGGAATAAATCAAATGCAGTTCAAAACATGTTCATCGCATGAACCAGCTTATCCGTTTTTGTCAACTGTAACACTGGAACAACGATGTTATATTACCTTAGTCACTGGCAGTTCGGCAACCGGGAGTAAAACGCAGGCTTATCGTTGGCTAGTTTAGCTAGCTAACGTTAGCTCACCCTGATAACGTTACACCTAAACCAAAAGCCGGTATTTTTCGTTGATAAAACGTCTTTGTTGCCTCAGCCCTTCTTTGAATATACGAGCAACCGTTTCCAAATACTGGCATTAAACATAGCACTGTATTATCCTCAACTGAACCTAGTATAAAAATACATAAGTTGTCGACCCAGTTTGACAAGGAGAATAGCTAGCAGATGTGCGGTACAAAGCGGGGCTAAACACGCCCCTTGACTAAAGCAGGCCATCCAGACGAGTTGGTTTCGCGCGCCACCCGATTAGACTACAATTCCCCATTAAAAGGTGGAAAATCATTTTACCAATCACACAATTCATATGGCGATATGTGGTACCCAACGTCACTTATGTGGTACTGTGTGATATCCAATGAGTTTAACTGACACTGAGTGCGCATGCCCATCAAAAGAAGCCAAGTTAAAACTGTCACAGCAGGTCTGGCTACATAGTACTATGGCGTATTGCTGCCCGTTAGATTTTTTTAATGAAATAAAATAATTCATTTACTCGTTACAACAAAATAATCAATTATCTTGTTATTATGAGAAAGTTAAAGTTATAACCAGAAAAATGTCTCGTTATTACGAGAAATATCAAGTTATAACAAGAAATATGTCATTATTACGAAATAATCCGGTTGCATGTTATTATGAAAAATTGCCTTTATTATGCTAAACATTAGCATAGGCTACTCTGCAAACTTGGCTTCCTCTCACGCACAGGTTGACATTATAGCCGGTTTAATTGAGTTGATCAACTTTTATTTTCTCCTTGGTTTGAGACATTGGAAGATATTAGTGTCATTAAGCAAATAGCATTTGCATTTGTCTATTTTGCCCAGCTCTCAGACTGTGTATGTGTGTGGGTGTCTGTCTGTCTGTCTGTCTGTCTGTCTTGGAGTTCCAGATGTGGCTGGTGGTGGCCACTGGAGGGCAACTCTAATACTGGAGCACATATACAGTTGAAGTCGAAAGTTTACATACACCTTAGCCAAATACATTTAAACTCAGTTTTTCACAATTCCTGACATTTAATCCTAGTAAAAATTTCCTCTCTTAGGTCAGTTAGGATCACCACTTTATTTTAAGAATGTGACATGTCAGAATAATAGTAGAGAGAATTATTTATTTCAGCTTTAATTTCTTTCATCACATTCCCAGTGGGTCAGAAGTTTACATACACTCAATTAGTATTTGGTAGCATTGCCTTTAAATTGTTTAACTTGGGTCAAACGTTTCGGGTAGCCGTCCACAAGCTTCCCACAATAAGATGCGTGAATTTTGGCCCATTCCTCCTGACAGAGCTGGTGTAACCGAGTCAGGTTTGTAGGCCTCCTTGCTCACACACGCTTTTTCAGTTTTGCCCACAAATATTCCATAGGATTGAGGTCAGGGCTTTGTGATGGCCACTCCAATACCTTGACTTTGTTGTCCTTAAGCCATTTTGCCACAACTTTGGAAGTATGCTTGGGGTCATTGTCCATTCGGAAGACCCATTTGCGACCAAGCTTTAACTTCCTGACTGATGTCTTGAGATGTTGCTTCAATATATCCACATCATTTTCCTTTCTCATGATGCCATCTATTTTGTGAAGTGCACCAGTCCCTCCTGCAGCAAAGCACCCCCACACCATGATAATGCCACCCCCGTACTTCATGGTTGGGATGGTGTTCTTCGGCTTGCAAGTATCCCCCTTTTTCCTCCAAACATAACGATGGTCATTATGGCCAAACAGTGCTATTTTTGTTTTATTAGACCAGAGGACATTTCTCCAAAAAGTATGATTTTTATCCCCATGTGCAGTTGCAAACCGTAGTCTGGCTTTTTTATGGCGGTTTTAGTAGCTTCTTCCTTGCTGAGCGGCCTTTCAGGTTATGTCAATATAGGACTCGTTTTACTGTGGATATAGATACTTTTGTACCTGTTTCCTCCAGCATCTTCACAAGGTCCTTTGCTGTTGTTCTGGGATTGATTTGCACTTTTCGCACCAAAGTACGTTCATCTCTAGGAGACAGAACACGTCTCCTTCCTGAGCGATATGACGGCTGCGTGGTCCCATGGTGTTTATACTTGCGTACTATTGTTTGTACAGATGAGCGTAGTACCTTCAGGCATTTGGAAATTGCTCCCAAAGATTAACCAGACTTGTGGAGGTCTACCATTTTTTTTCTGAGGTCTTGGCTGATTTCTTTTGATTTTTCCATGATGTCAAACAAAGAGCCACTGAGTTTGAAGGTAGGCCTTGAAATACATCCACAGGTACACCTCAAATTGACTCAAATTATGTCAATTAGCCTATCAGAAGCTTCTAAAGCCATGACATAATTTTCTGGAATTTTCCAAGCTGTTTAAAGGCACAGTCAACTTAGTGTATGTAAACTTCTGACCCACTGAAATTGTGATACAGTGAATTATATTTCCCTATCACACTTTTCATCCTTCTACTAAATATACTTTCCTGCAACCCGCCTCACAATGCGGAACGGATTCTATTATTTACTCACCTTTATCTAGAATCTCCAGATGAAACTAGCCAGCCAGCTAACTAGCTAACTAGCTACTTGCTATTAGCCGCCGTTAGCGGTTTTCACCCAGAACATCGGATTTTCTGCCGGAATAACTGAATCACTGGACCATAACACCGGATCTAGCTAGCCGCAACCCAATGGATGTCGAATGGATGTTGCTGTAGGCTAATCAAAACTGCCCCCGTAGCACCAGTTAGCCTTGAGACTTGAGCTAGCCCCGTCTATCTACCTCTCTGTCTACCGGACGGGAGTAGCCAGCTAACCAGGTAACTACCTACTTGCTATTAGCCACCGTTAGCAGCTTTTTTCCATTGTCCGTGGCCTGCACTACCTACCAGCCAGCTCTAGCCTGGACTATTATCGGCCAGTCTGCACTGTCTGCACAGCGAGTTATCGACCCAGAACCTATCGGATTTTCTGCCAGAATCACTCAATCACTGGACCATTAACACTGGATAATCGCAACTAGCTAGCTGCAACCAAATGAACGTTGTTGTTGGCTAATCAGCCTTGCGCTAGCCTTGAGTCAGGCACATCTCCCAGCTATCTACCTCTCTGTCAACCGGACGGGACCTCCTAGAGTCGACACGGAGCCCTGCCGATCCATCACGAATGGTCTGCCGACGTAATCGTCTGTGGTTTCAACAGGCTTCCCGTTGCAACGACCACGAAGATCCATCTGCTAGCCCCGGCCCGCTAGCACACGCAAACTACAACCGTGCTTCCTGCTCGCTGTGCTGAAGCACCAATTTGAACTGCTCTCGGACTCACATATTGCTGTTCACTGGACCTTATGATCACTCAGCTGCACAGCTGATGCCTGCTGGACTGTTCCTTTACACGGTACCCTGTCCTGTTTATTCTGTTTAGCCTCAGCCCAAACTGTATTGCCATTACCAGTTGTTGTCTTAGCTCTCTCTAATAACACCTGTGATTGCTTTATGCCTCTCTCCCATGTCAATATGCCTTGCCTATTGCTGTTCCAGTTAGTTCTTATTATACAATTTCACTGTAGAACCCCAAGTCCCTCTCAAACTGCCTCAAATAGTTCCTTTGTTTCACCCCCCATACTCCCCAGGAGTTATCATTTGTTGACTTCTGTAACCGTAAAAGCCTTGGTTTTCTGCACGTTAATATCAGAAGCCTCCTTCCTAAGTAAAAGTTTTGGGACACTGTAAAGTCCATGGAGAAAAAGAGCACTTCCTCCCAGCTGCCCACTGCACTGAGGCTAGGAAACACTATCACCACCGATAAATCTACAATAATCGAGAATTTCAACAAGCATTTTGCTACGGCTGGCCATGCTTTCCACCTGGCTACCACTACCCCGGCCACCAGCTCTGCACCCTCCGCTGCAACTTGCCCATGCCCCTCCCGCTTCTCCTTCACACAAATTCAGACAGCTGATGTTCTGAAAGAGCTGCAAAATCTGGACCCCTACAGATCATCTGGGCTAGACAATCTGGACCCTTTCTTTCTAAAACTAGCCGCCGAAATTGTCGCAACCCCTATTACTAACCTGTTCAACCTCTCTTTTGTAACATCTGAGATCCCCAGAGATTGGAAAGCTGCCGCGGTCATCCCCCTCTTCAAAGGGGGTAACACTCTAGATCCAAACTGTTACAGACCTATATCCATCCTGCCCTGCCTTTCGAAAGTTTTTGAAAGCCAAGTTAACAAACAGGTCACCGACCATTTCGAATCCCACCGTACCTTCTCCGCTATGCAATCCGGTTTCCGAGCTGGTCATGGGTGCACCTCAGCCACGCTCAAGGTCCTAAATGATATTATAACCACGATCAATAATAGACAGTACTGTGCAGCCGTCTTCATCGAGCTGGCCAAGGCTTTCGACTGTGTCAACCACCGCATTCTTATTGGCAGACTAAATAGCCTTGGTTTCTCAAATGACTGCCTCGCCTGGTTCACTAACTACTTCTCAGATAGAGTTCAATGTGTCAAATCAGAGGGCCTGTTGTCTGGACCTATGGCAGTCTCTATGGGGGTGCCACAGGGTTCAATTCTTGGGCCAACTCTTTTCTCAGTGTATATCAATGATGTCGCTCTTGCTGCTGATGACTCTCAGATCCACCTCTACGCAGACGACACCATTTTGTATACATCTGGCCCTTCATTGGACACTGTGTTAACAAACCTCCAAACGAGCTTCAATGCCATACAACACTCCTTCAGTAGCCTCCAACTGCTCTTAAACACTAGTAATACTAAATGCATGCTCTTCAATCGAACACTGCTGGCACCCGCCCACCCAACTAGAATCACAAATACAAATACCTAGGTGTCTGGTTAGACTGTAAACTCTCCTTCCAGACTCACATTAAGAATCCTCAATGCAAAGTTAAATCTAGAATCAGCTTCCTATTTCGCAACAAAGCCTCCTTCACTCATGCTGCCAAACATGCCCTTGTAAAACTGACTATCCTACCGATCCTTGACTTCGGCGATGTCATTTACAAAATAGCCTCCAACACTCTACTCAGCAAATTGGATGTAGTCTATCACAGTGCCATCCGTTTTGTCACCAAAGCCCTATATACTACCCACCACTGTGACCTGTACGCTCTTGTTGGCTGGTCCTCATTACATATTCGTCGCCAAACCCACTGGCTCCAGGCCATCTATAAATCACTGCTAGGCAAATCCCCGCCTTATCTTAGCTCATTGGTCACCATAGCAACACCCACCCGTAGTATGCGCTCCAGCAGGTATATCTCACTGGTCATCCCTAAAGCCAACACCTCCTTTGGCCGCCATTCCTTCCAGTTCTCTGCTGCCAATGACTGGAACGAATTGCAAAAAATCTCTGAAGCTGGAGACTTATCTCCCTCACTAACTTTAAGCATCAGTTGTCAGAGCACCTTACCGATCACTGCACCTGTACACAGCCCATCTGAAATTAGCCCACCCAACTACCTCATCCCCATATTGTTATTTATTTTGCTCATTTGCACCCCAGTATCTCTATTTGCACATCATCTCTTGCACATCTATCATTCCAGTGTTAATACTAATTGTAATTATTTTGCACTATAGCCTATTTATTGCCTTACCTCCATAACTTGCTACATTTGCACACACTGTATATATATTTTCTGTTGTATTTTTGACTTTATGTTTTGTTTTACCCCATATGTAACTCTGTGTTGTTGTTTTTATTGCACTGCTTTGCTTTATCTTGGCCAGGTCGCAGTTGTAAATGAGAACTTGTTCTCAACTGGCTTACCTGGTTAAATAAAGGTGAAAAAAATAAAATTTAAAAATTTAAAAAACATGCAGATCATGTTGCAACAGTGTGCACAAACTTGTCCTGGGAAACGATTGGAGGAGTGGTTTGATGTGAAATAATGTAGGCCAGCCAGGCCTAAAGACTAAAATGTCTGACAGACATGTGCCAACAAATTACATGTTGTTTAACCCTCTACTGCACACATTTTTGGAAGATTCAGGCTTTCTGATAATGTATCAATAATAATAAAAACAAAAAACTACCCCCCACACCCAGATTTGTTTTTGAGGCAAAGGGGTACTAAAACACTAAGGAAAATCTTATATTTGCTGAACATTTATTGAGTGAAATATAGTAGAAACAAGGACTATTTTCTTAAGAAAATTTGGCATAAACTAGTATTTCACTACATCTCATTCTGGGGGTCCATTCTTCCTCTCTGTCACTGTCCTCAAGCTCACTGTCCTCACTATCAGAGGCTATGATCCTAACTGCTCGATTAGGCTCCTTTTGCCCATAGAATGTCCCTGTGCCCATTGCCTGTGAATGTCAGTGGATATGTTGGCAAAAACATTGACCAAGGCCAGAATTTTACATAAAATGACGTCTTTCATTGAGCATGATATTGCCCTGAAAAGTAACCTAACTGCACAACGTTGCCCTTTCATGAGATGAAATAAAAATCCCAGAAATTTTCCATGAGCACAAAAAAATTATTTATCTTAAATGTTGTGCACAAATGTGTTTACCTCCCTGTTAGTGACCATTTCTCCTTTGCCAAGATAATCCATCCACCTGACAGGTGTGGCATATCAAGAAGCTGATTAAACAACATGATCATTACACAGGTGCACCTTGTGCTGGGGACAATAAAAGGCCACTTTAAAATGTGCAGTTTTGGCACACATACCTATGTAAATGTGATATGTCCGTTTTTTTTGCAAAAATGTCTAAAAACCTGTTTTTGCTTTGTCTTTATGGGGTATTGTGTGTAGATTGATGAGGAAAACATTTAATTTAATCCATTTTAGAATAAGGCTGTAATGTAACAAAATGTGGAAAAAGGGAAGGGGTCTGAATACTTTCCAAATGTAAAATACATAGACAAAGACATATTACAGAAGTACATATTTTCTTATTGTCAAGTTCTTTATTTAAACATAATGAAATGTATCTTACCCTTCGCGCACATCATGAGCTCACATCGCTCTGCTTCCTGAAATAAGTTACCTCCCCCAATTGATACATCATACAGTGGGGAAAAAAGTATTTAGTCAGCCACCAATTGTGCAAGTTCTCCCACTTAAAAAGATGAGAGAGGCCTGTAATTTTCATCATAGGTACACGTCAACTATGACAGACAAATTGAGATTTATTTTCTCCAGAAAATCACATTGTAGGATTTTTTATGAATTTATTTGCAAATTATGGTGGACAATAAGTATTTGGTCAATAACAAAAGTTTCTCAATACTTTGTTATATACCCTTTGTTGGCAATGACACAGGTCAAACGTTTTCTGTAAGTCTTCACAAGGTTTTCACACACTGTTGCTGGTATTTTGGCCCATTCCTCCATGCAGAGCTCCTCTAGAGCAGTGATGTTTTGGGGCTGTCGCTGGGCAACACGGACTTTCAACTCCCTCCAAAGATTTTCTATGGGGTTGAGATCTGGAGACTGGCTAGCCCACTCCAGGACCTTGAAATGCTTCTTACGAAGCCACTTCTTTGTTGCCCGGGCGGTGTGTTTGGGATCATTGTCATGCTGAAAAACCCAGCCACGTTTCATCTTCAATGCCCTTGCTGATGGAAGGAGGTTTTCACTCAAAATCTCACGATACATGGCCCCATTCATTCTTTCCTTTACACGGATCAGTCGTCCTGGTCCCTTTGCATAAAAACAGCCCAAAGCATGATGTTTCCACCCCCATGCTTCACAGTAGGTATGGTGTTCTTTGGATGCAACTCAGCATTCTTTGTCCTCCAAACACGACGAGTTGAGTTTTTACCAAAAAGTTCTATTTTGGTTTCATCTGACCATATGACATTCTCCCAATCCTCTTCTGGATCATCCAAATGCACTCTAGCAAACTTCAGACGGGCCTGGACATGTACTGGCTTAAGCAGGGGGACACGTCTGGCACTGCAGGATTTGAGTCCCTGGCGGCGTAGTGTGTTACTGATGGTAGGCTTTGTTACTTTGGTCCCAGCTCTCTGCAGGTCATTCACTAGGTCCCCCCGTGTGGTTCTGGGATTTTGCTCACTGTTCTTGTGATCATTTTGACCCCACGGGGTGAGATCTTGCGTGGAGCCCCAGATCGAGGGAGATTATCAGTGGTCTTGTATGTCTTCCATTTCCTAATAATTGCTCCCACAGTTGATTTCTTCAAACCAAGCTGCTTACCTATTGCAGATTCAGTCTTCCCAGCCTGGTGCAGGTCTACAATTTTGTTTCTGGTGTCCTTTGACAGCTCTTTGGTGTTGGCCATAGTGGAGTTTGGAGTGTGACTGTTTGAGGTTGTGGACAGGTGTCTTTTATACTGATAACAAGTTCAAACAGTTGCCATTAATACAGGTAACGAGTGGAGGACAGAGGAGTCTCTTAAAGAAGAAGTTACAGGTCTGTGAGAGCCAGAAATCTTGCTTGTTTGTAGGTGACCAAATACTTATTTTCCACCATAATTTGCAAATAAATTCATAAAAAATCCTACAATGTGATTTTCTGGAAAAAAAATTCTCAATTTGTCTGTCATAGTTGACGTGTACCTATGATGAAAATTACAGGCCTCTCTCATCTTTTTAAGTGGGAGAACTTGCACAATTGGTGGCTGACTAAATACTTTTTTTCCCCACTGCACCAACTTCTGCACCTCATTGGATTGTTTACAGACATGACAAGAATTTATGTGTGAGGGGCAAAAATGTTTTCTGTTGCCTTAGGGTTTAGTTTGGTGGATGAAATATTTGCTTGCTATTCAAACAAACACGCAATCCGATTTACATGGAATGGAAAACAGTTTATGGCCTAGATATTTTTTTTAAATACACTCAACAGAAACAGAAATTAGCCTGTTTGAATAGTCCTCTTAATATTAGCCTACCAGTATTTCAACTGAATATTGGTCAGAGAATAATACTGAAAAGGGTACAAGCAAGGTAGAGGAATTTGTATGTTTTGTAGATGAGTTAGGTCAAAGAAAAGTGTAGCATTCCGAGACTGAAGTAAGGTTGTATGGATCATTTGCCATTTATTGAGAAAACAATGTCCCTATCACATATGTAACATCTATATCATCTTCAATATATCCATACATATTTTTTTTTAAATCATACAGTAAGACTATGATAAAACATTTAAAAAATTGACCCACTAACCAGGTTTCCAGCCAACCTTTTTATGCAAGTGAAGTACATGTCGGATAAAACATCTCACAACAGGCCTAATGGAAACAGCAAATTTGTCGACAAAACTAAATTCGCTAGACAAGGTGGGATCTTTTTGTAAGTAAAAGCCATTATGCGCTAAATACTGATATAATAACCATCATATTAAAGTAAACAGGAAGTCACACGATGACATGTTGTGTGGTCCTCCAACTACGACTCACTTGGGAAAGCATGCAGTTTAGGCTACAGACGAAATAAGATACGATGAACTTCACAGGGTGGTGAAAGTGTACGGTGATGAGCTTGATGCTCCTTTCCAATAAATATCGAGGGTCTTATCCTGGTGACATGATGATCGATGCTTGGCTGCCGCTTGACAAATAAAAATAGTCTTGCTCCTGTCCATAATAATCTCATCATGTAGGTAGATTATACCCACACTGTATCTGCCAGCTGTTGGCTAGAGCGCACATGCTAAGACCAGAGTAGGGCACATTTGCTCAATAACGCAACATCTTTGTGACAAAACCATCAGAAGAGTTGAAAACACGATGGAAACCCATTTAACTAGTATTTTTATTCAGTACATGGTCATTTAACCGCAAAAGTAATTTTTATGTGCAATATGTCATCACAGCCTTTAGTCAATTTGATGGAAACATATCTCTGGTGGGAAAATGCACATATTGTTTTTATGCAGATTTTAGAATATTCGCATGAAAATCTGTCGCCAGATCGGAAACCTAGCTATAGAGACAAAGAATTCACTCACTGATGGGTGGGGTTGAATAAAAAAACGTTGGATTGCTGAAACACTGACTGATCAGAAATTAGGCCAAAAGAGACAGACAGCACAACACTGCACAATTCTAAATTCCACCACAAGTCTATACCGGGATTGTTTTAGGGGCAACATGGTGTATAAGGCATACTGCTGTTTGCTGATTTGTGGTAGCAGTGTTTTCTGATATCACAAGCATGGAATCATGGAGAAATTGTCAGTGTGTTTCGCCTCTTGGAGTCCCGTCGTGGAAATGGCACAAAGCTCTTCACCTCTTTGAATGATAACCCTAGGAGGTAAAGGGAAAGACAATAAATATCTACACAATATTACTAAAAAGGTTTGCAGGTAAACAACCAGAATAGCTTTATAATTAATCACATTATGTTACAGTGTGACATGGACATAAAAGTGATAAATATACATCTGAAATCTGAATACAAAACCTGATCAAATTCAACATCTACAAGAAAGATTACAAAACACTGAGACTTTGCACTTACGCCTCCAGTCCTCCAGAGGCAGCGTGGCATTGTCATGACTGTCATCATATGGCTGGGACTCAGGACTGTCCTCTGGGTCTCTCAAGCCATCAAAATACGGGTGTGCCAGAGCACTCTCAGCAGTGGGCCGAGTTTCACCATCCAGAACCAGCATCTTCTCAAGAAGGTCAATAGCTGTGAGAGCAGTTGAATAGAGAATGAAAGCCAGAAACATGCAACAGTTTGGAGAACTTATTTACCACACAGAGACGTACACTCAGGCCCTGTCTTTCAAAGATAATTCGTAAAAATCCAAATAACTTCACAGATCTTAATTGTAAAGGGTTTAAACACTCTTTCCCATGCTTGTTCAATGAACCATAAACAATTAATGAACATGCACCTGTGGAACGGTCGTTAAGACACTAACAGCTTACAGACGGTAGGCAATTAAGGTCACAGTTATGAAAACTTAGGACACTAAAGAGGCCTTTCTACTGACTCTGAAAAACACCAAAAGAAAGATGCCCAGGGTCCCTGCTCATCTGCGTGAACGTGCCTTAGGCATGCTGCAAGGAGGCATGAGGACTGCAGATATGGCCAGGGCAATAAATTGCATGAGACGCCTAAGACAGCGCTACAGGGAGACAGGATGGACAGCTGATCGTCCTCGCAGTGGCAGACCACGTGTAACAACACCTGCACAGGATCGGTACATCCGAACATCACACCTGCGGGACAGGTACAGGATAGCAACAACAACTGCCCGAGTTACACCAGGAATGAACAATCCCTCCATCAGTGCTCAGACTGTCCGCAATAGGCTGAGAGAGGCTGGACTGAGGGCTTGTAGGCCTGTTGTAAGGCAGGTCCTCACCAGACATCACCGGCAACAACGTCGCCTATGGGCACAAACCCACCGTCGCTGGACCAGACAGGACTGGCAAAAAGTGCTCTTCACTGACGAGTCGCGGTTTTGTCTCACCAGGGGTGATGGTCGGATTCGCGTTTATCGTCGAAGGAATGAGCGTTACACCGAGGCCTGTACTCTGAAGCGGGATCGATTTGGAGGTGGAGGTCCGTCATGGTCTGGGGCGGTGTGTCACAGCATCATCGGACTGATCTTGTTGTCATTGCAGGCAATCTCAACGTTTTGCGTTACAGGGAAGACATCCTCCTCCCTCATATGGTATCCTTCCTGCAGGCTCATCCTGACATGACCCTCCAGCATGACAATGCCACCAGCCATACTGCTCGTTCTGTGCGTGATTTCCTGCAAGACAGGAATGTCAGTGTTCTGCCATGGCCAGCGAAGAGCCCGGATCTCAATCCCATTGAGCACATCTGGGACCATTTGGATCGGAGGGTGAGGGCTAGGGCCATTCCCCCCAGAAATGTCAGGGAACTTGCATGTGCCTTGGTGGAAGAGTGGGGTAACATCTCACAGCAAGAACTGGCAAATCTGGTGCAGTCCATGAGGAGGAGATGCACTGCAGTACTTAATGCAGCTGGTGGCCACACCAGATACTGACTGTTACTTTTGATTTTGACCCCCCCTTTGTTCAGGGACACATTATTCCATTTCTGTTAGTCACATGTCTGTGGAACTTGTTCAGTTTATGTCTCAGTTGTTGAATCTTGTTATGTTCATACAAATATTTACACATGTTAAGTTTGCTGAAAATAAACGCAGTTGACAGTGAGAAGACGTTTCTTTTTTTGCTGAGTTTATATGAAAAATGTATGAAAACGCATTCGCATTCATCAATTGTCAATTTTTGTCTGTCGATAGTTCAACGAATCAAAACGTTTCATGTACGAGTTGCATCCGTACAAAGCCGGACATATTGTGCAATCATATCAGTTGGCCATCTGTCAACAGATGTCTCCCATTGGAAAACCATTAGCTCCAACTGTAATTTTCCAACAACATCTCTGTGTGGCCGTATAGCAATCAAACTCATGTATACGGATACTGAATTTATGACGAATATACAAAATTGTACATTTAAGTCTCAATCACAGCATTTCTTATGTGTAATAATAACTAATGTATGTGCTTAGCATCGTCAAATCAATAGCATTTAAACTCACCCTGTGCACTGGCTCTGGGGAACAACTTCGAGAAGTTTTTTCGGGGAAAGTGAGGGAGGGACCGCACATAGCTTTTCGCCTATCAGATGACAGTAACAAGAGAGAGAAAAATAATAATAACTTGGTCATGAACCCTGACTGAGGAGTTTATGGTGCATATTCAAAATCAAAACATGGGGAATTATGCACAACTGACAAAACAATATACAATTCAAAATATTAAGTATACTATCCAGTGTTGCCTAGGTGCCAACTCTACCTCTTGACTGTCCAGCTTCTGAATGAAGTCAGGTCCGGGTACTCCTGTTACTTTCATGATCTGAGTCAGCTGATCCATGTCTGCGAGTCAAGGGTTAAAGTCAAGGTCAAAAGAGAACCATCGCGCTCTCCCAGAAGCTTGGCTGGTGCATAAAACCCACGAATTCAGACAAACAAAGAGGTGTAATGGGTTCGCACTCAAAAATATGTCGCATAAAGCTTACTTCATTATTCAATGTTTTTATTTATTTTACTGCATCAGGGATAGCGTACACAGATGTTTCGGCGTTACAACCTTCTTCAGTGTGTATGTTGAATTTTCTTTAATTCAAAACAGCATTTGTAAAGAACAGATGAGCAGCAGGTATACAAATTAGTCACAAAGAGATACAGAATTATAGGGTATGGGAGCGGGCACGAAGGGCAACTCACAAAACAATCGCCCCAGGTGTCCGCTCACCTAAAAACATCACTTCAATCCATGAGATAGCCCACCACAAAGGACATCAGGCAAAGCCGTTCATAAATATGTGGGGCCAACTCATAAAGGATATGCCAAATCTGATATGGACAGTGTTCTTGTATAACAGTTTAAATGTGGTTTATAGGAAGGAGGTGAAATCTAATTCTTCGTTTAAACTATGTGGAGATACAGAATTTAATTTATATACATGTATCCACATGGCTTCTCTTTGGAGTAATTTGTTGTCAGTCACCTCCTCTATGTGGTAGATTAACTTTTTTTCAATCTCTACGCAATGCAATTCGTTAATAGAATGATTTTGTTCTGTAAAGTGTCTGGCAACTGGAAAGGTGATATCTTGACGATAAAATAGTGGATTAATGTTCTCCAAGACGTATTTCAAGGCGCGGCATGATTTTCCAATATAAGACAACTGTAACATATACAGTGGCTTGCGAAAGTATTCACCCCCCTGGAATTAAAATTGATTTTTTGGGGGTTTGTATCATTTGAATTACGCAACATGCCTACCACTTTGAAGATGCAAAATATTTTTTGGGGTGAAACAAACAAGAAATAAGACAGAAAAACTGAAATCTTGAGCATGCATAACTATTCACCCCCCCAAAGTCAATACTTTGTAGAGCCACCTTTTGCAGCAATTACAGCTGCAAGTCTCTTGGGGTATGTCTCTATAAGCTTGGCACATCTAGCCACTGGGATTTTTGCCCATTCTTCAAGGCAAAACTGCTCCAGATCCTTCAAGTTGGATGGGTTCCGCTGGTGTACAGCAATCTTTAAGTCATACCACAGATTCTCAATTGGATTAAGGTCTGGGCTTTGACTCGGCCATTCCAAGATATTTAAAGGTTTCCCCTTAACCCACTCGAGTGTTGCTTTAGCAGTATGCTTAGGGTCATTGTCCTGCTGGAAGGTGAACCTCCATCCCAGTCTCAAATCTCTGGAAGACAAACAGGTTTCCCTCAAGAATTTCCCTGTATTTAGCGCCATCCATCATTCCTTAAATTCTGACCAGTTTCCCCCTCCCTGCTGATGAAAAACATGGTGTTCTCGGGATGATGAGAGGTGTTGGGTTTGCGCCAGACATAGCGTTTTAGTCTCATCTGACCAGAGTACAGTCTCATCTCCCACATCCATTTTGATGAACACCAAATGTGTTTGCTTATTTTTTTCATTAAGCAATGGCTTTTTTCTGGCCACTCTTCCGTAAAGCCCAGCTCTGTGGAGTATACGCCTTAAAGTGGTCCTATGGACATATACTCCAATCAGGGTTATCTTTGGTCTCTTTGTTGCCTCTGATTAATGCCTGGTCCGTGAGTTTTGGTGGGAGGCCCTCTCTTGGCAGGTTTGTTGTGGTGCCATATTCTTTCCATTTTTTTATAATGGATTTAATGGTGCTCCATGGGATGTTCAAAGTTCCTGATATTTTTTTATAACCCAACCCTTATCTGTACTTCTCCACAACTTTGTCCCTGACCTGTTTGGAGAGCTCCTTGGTCTTCATGGTGCCGCTTGCTTGGTGGTGCCCCTTGCTTAGTGGTGTTGCAGACTCTGGGGCCTTTCAGAACAGGTGTACATATGCTGAGATCATGTGACAGATCATGTGACACTTAGATTGCACACAGGTGGACTTTATTTAACTAATTATGCAACTTCTGAAGGTAATTGGTTGCACCAGATCTTATTTAGGGGCTTCATAGCAAAGGGGGTGAATACATATGCATGCACCACTTTTCCGTTATTTATTTTTTAGAATTTTCTTCATTTCACTTGACCAATATGGACTATTTTGTGTATGTCCATTACATTAAATCCAAATAAAAATCCATTTAAATTACAGGTTGTAATGCAACAAAATAGAAAAAACACCAAGGGAGATTAATACTTTTGCAAGGCACTGTAAATAACTCCTTCAGTAGTGCAAGTTATCCTTTAGTAGTGCAAGTTATACATGACATTATCTCATAGGTCCTAGAAGTCTGAGGGCATACAAAGTTAGACCATTTCCTTATGGTGCTACAAGAGGTACAAGATCTACAGGGGAAGTGTCCTTTTATGAATGCCTCTTTTCTCTCTCTGAACACATCTGATTTAACCAATATGTTTGATAGATTTCTTGATCGTTTATAGGTGAATAAAGGTGGATTCTGGAAAGCAGAATTTAAAGAGGAGTCTGATGATAATATGTGCCTGTCACAGATGCGACGCAGTCTATGAAGTTGGCTTAGTGGTAAACCTCTTTTTAATGGGCGAGGGTGATAACTATTAGCTGTCAATATAGTATTTTTTTCTGTAGGTTTTCTGTAAACTTTAGTACTTAGAGATTGTCCCTTCTTTGTAACAAGTACATCTAAGAAATGTATAAAGTTAATCTTATTTTTCATAGTGAAGGAAATTGATTGTACTCTAGAGTTAATGTAGCTAAGAAATTAATTTAATTTAATTTCGGAACCCGTCCAGAACATAAAGCAATCATCTTTGTGTATTTAACATGATTTTTGTAAGGATAATTTTCATAAATAAAATAAAATTCGAATTTCCCCATTAAGGGATTTGCAGAGTTGGGAGCTAATGGAGTTCGCATTGTGTCACGAATTCCGCCGAGACTGCTCCTCCTCCTTGTTCGGGCAGGCTTCGGCGTTTGTCGTCCCCGGAGTACCAGCTACTACCGCTTGATGTCTCGATGTTTGTTTGGTCTTGTCTTGTTAGTGCACCTGTTTCATGTTATGTATTGATTAGGTCACCTATAAGTTTCCTTTAGTTTTGTTTGCAGTTGTGTGTGATTGTCCGCCTGTCCGTTGGTGTCTCTGTACGTTCTTATTGTGGAACGAGTATTTTACGCACTGTGTTGCATAATCGTTTTGCCTCCTGTGTTTTCGAGGCCATTTGATTTTGTTCTCTATTCAGTCTGAGTAAAGTCGTTTTGACTGAGCCTCTGTGTCCTGCGCCTGACTCCTACACCGCATCCACATCAGCTATTGTGACACATTGCTGTTCCAAAAGTCTGTAGATAGTAATATTTATCAAATAAAAAAGTATTTTTAGCAAGCACTAGTTGTGCAAGCTCATTGATATAATTTGTAGGCACATTGCTTAAGTGGTTGGAGAGGAAGAATTTGAGGGCCTCCATACCTCCATCATTCGGTATATTGGTATATAAATTATATACCAATATTCAGAAATCTCAGGATATAAAATTAACATGGAAAAATATGTAATAATGGCTATAGGAAATTTTTTAATAATAACTCACGATCTACAGCAATCCTTTAAGTGGACCACAAAAAATATAAATACATGTATTCCAATACTCAACAATATGAAAGCAGATCTAATTAAATTGAGTTATCGTCCTATAAATCTTACAGGCTGACTAAACCTCTTTAGAATGGCATGATCGCTCCCAAAGTTTTAGTATTTATTTTCGGTTATAGCAATTACCCCACCGAAGACATTCTTTAAAAAAAGTATACTCGTTCATAACAGACTTTGATAAAATTAATATAATAAAAAGGAAAGTTTTACATCTTCCTAAATCGGAGGGTGGTTTTAACCTTCCAGACATGGAATTGTATCAACTCGCCACCCAAGGCTTTAACTTGCGACATATAGTTAAATGCATTAAAGAGGAACAAATTGAAGATGCGCATGCTCATCACCAGAATCTTTTTACGTGTCTATTTTCAAAGGATAAAGCTAAGAACATTAACAACTTCATAGTTAAGAACACTATAACAATATGGAAGAAAATTACACGTATTCTACAAGAACCAATATCACTCCCTAAAAACAACCTTATGGACCAATCCTTGGATAGCTTTTCAGAATTTACTGATAAATTGATCCACATGGAAACCTAAAGGCATAGATACCATAAAATGATGGGGGTGTGAGCATGCGGGTCTGGGCAGAGGAGATGTAGTTTGTAAGTTGTTGTTCGTATGTGTATGTTTGTATTTGGCATAAAAAATCTAATTAAAAATGAAAGATTAACAATATTACTTAAAAAAGAAGACCGATAGAAGTGTTGGCTACACATACAGTATGGGATGAGGCTAATCATTAATTTTACAATTACATAATCGCAATATTACTATATTATAATGATACTTTGACTCCCAAGTATCGATTTGTAAAAATATAAATCATAATAATAATGTTGTTGCTAGGTAGTGTTATCTAGCGCTAGTCAGCTGTACCTGCACAAAACTCTGGTATTTTTCATCCTAAAGCTTGTTCTCCATCTTCTTTTTAAATAGTGAGCCAACATGTTTTCAGCACTTTTATTTTCATGACTGATAAAAACTCATTTTCTCATGCTCTTGTCTCTGCAGCAGACATATAGTGAGGAATATGTTTGGAACATCAAATCGCAAACAAAATTGCCAAATCAGATCGCAATACGTATAGAATCTTGAGAATCGCAATACATTTCATATCGCCACCTACATTTCGTGATAATATCGTATTGTGAGGTCCTACGCAATTCCCGCCCTACTAATCATAATCTATGGGTTTGTCATGCTTTGATTTTCCATCATTAATAAATGGCTGGCTTGAGTCAGGTCACAGAGTATGTGGTACAAACATTATACAGATAAGAAAAGAGCATAAGTAGAGGGTAAAAGGATACAGTCTTTCCCTTTGAAAAGGGTCTTCCCATTGATCATCTCTCCCATGATACAGCCCACAGACCAGATGTCCACTAGAATGGAGGAACAGATATAACCAATCAATTATTGACAAATAGAAAACAAATTCACACCAAAACGCTATGCTGTTTGCTCAAGGGATTGTATTCTCAAAACAACCCTGTGTACAGAATTGAGTGTAGTAGTATTATGGAGACAACTAGACTCCAAGGCCAGACCGCTCGTACTAACCGATAACACTGATAACACAGCACTCATTGTGAACATACAACTACAACTGTCCCTCATAATGTAACAAATCATTGTAAAAGAGCACATACAGAACCTTATATTACACAGAGGCCTTATTCCTCAATAGTGACTGAGGTGTGACTACTTGTAATACCCTCTACTAAGTAACAAAGTACATACTGTTGCATAAAAACATATTGCACAAATGAAATGAAAGTTGACTTGTGTCAGCTCAGTAACAACCTGTCAGCTCTGCAACATTTCAGGCTGTAGGTAAAACATTCTGCCAGCTCTGTAATGTTTCCGGCTCTACGTAACAGGGTGTCAGCTCTGTAACGTTTCAGGCTTAATGTCAAACAGCCTGTCGGCTCTGTAATGTTTCAGGCTGTACGTAAAAGCCTGTCAGCACTGTAACGTTTCAGGCTGTACGTAAAAGCCTGTCAGCACTGTAACATTTCAGGCTGTACGTAACAGCCTGTCAGCACTGTAACGTTTCAGGCTGTACGTAACAGCCTGTCAGCACTGTAACGTTTCAGGCTGTACGTAACAGCCTGTCAGCACTGTAACGTTTCAGGCTGTACGTAACAGCCTGTCAGCACTGTAACGTTTCAGGCTGTACGTAACAGCCTGTCAGCACTGTAACGTTTTAGGCTGTACGTAACAGCCTGTCAGCACTGTAACGTTTCAGGCTGTACGTAAAAGCCTGTCAGCTCTGTAACATTTTAGGCTCTCAATAAGTTGAGCAGATAGGCCTTTGGAATGAATGAGGGTGAGAGTTTGTAACAGCTATGTTTGTCTTGCCGGTCTGGGTGTAGTGCATCCAGTTTAGAATGACCTCAGGCGCCCGGTACCAGCGGGTCACAACATAGCCCGTCATCTCTGCCTCAGCATGACGAGCCAGACCAAAGTCCAGGATCTGCATCAATAGCAAAGCATAATCTTACACAAAATCCTGGGATTTTCCCCACATTAATTTCTCTAATGAATTTGTATTCATGGACAAACCTTTAATTCACAGTCTTGATTGACAGCCAAGTTACCAGGCTTTAGGTCCTGCAAAATAAACAGTGTGGCCCTTGGCTGAGATTATGTTGCTAGCTTTATG
Organism: Coregonus lavaretus; assembly: GCF_964263955.1. Taxonomy (NCBI): domain Eukaryota; kingdom Metazoa; phylum Chordata; class Actinopteri; order Salmoniformes; family Salmonidae; genus Coregonus; species Coregonus lavaretus. The sequence goes on along the minus strand of NC_140009.1, from coordinate 43,094,112 downwards.
ATCATATTCAGCACATTAACTTAATCAATAATGTAATTCCACAAAAAATGGTAAGGAGTTTAGATGAAGGCAAAACAATATTGATGAGGCCAGACCTACCGTATTTTTTTTTATGACATTGTTTGCGATCAGGAAAACTGCAGGTTTGCTTTACACATTTTATTTTAGTTAATGGCCAAGCTAACCCCTTCAATTCACCACACATTACAAATGAACACTGATATTAGTACACACATGGGTGTTGTTCCACAGAGCAACAGCATTGGGCAGGGTGTGTCTTAACAATTCTAGACACGCAGGAAGACAGAGGCATATCTGAGGGAAGCCTACTCATCCTACCTGTTAGGGCAGGGTTAGCCATAACTGATTTAAATAACATTCTCATGCGCCACAATAGAAATAGTGCTGGTTTCAGATGCTGCGGCTGGGTGTTTCCAATGGAGCAGCAAACTTACCCTGTGGATGATGCCAGCTTTGTGAATGTACTGTGAAGGCCAGAAAAACAGAGAAGACATAATTATTGTTAATTGCCGTGATTAAGCATAGCAATGATGATTAACTAAGAGTAGCATTTAATTAACATTGAAATAACATCTGACATAAACATAATCACATTACAAAATACTACATATTTGGTCTGATTGCACATTGTGCACAAACAATCTCACCCTTAGTCCACACAGCATCTGATAGACAAGGAACTGCACACGGTCTTCAGAGAGAAGCCCTTTGACTTTGGAGAGGTCTGTGAACATGTAAGGCATCACCAGGTAGCTGTGGACAGAGACATCATCACTCCATCAATCTAACGCCCCATCACCTATAATGTGAATAATGACACCTGGGTCGCGTTCAGAGGGGTCCAATGTTAGAGAATGTCCAGACAGAAATATAGTATTAGAACAGATGCTTCTCTGTGGTGTATAAGAGGGAATCATGTCAGCTCTATACAATACATTCCTAACTGCAACTTTCAGTATGATGCTTTACGTTGGGGTAAATTCATAGGCCAAGGAGTCAATTTCAGTGCGTGGGCAATATGGATGTCTGTGATGTCCTTAGGGTTCTTCTAATTGGGAAGATAGTGCCTCACAGGGTTATCTGACCTATAGTGTGTTTGGGTTGGCTCTGTCCTGAATAGTGAGAAAGATGTAGGTTACCCTATAGTGCCTGTTCATATTTGTCCTAGGAATGCCCATCCTATTGTTGTGTTATCTAAATAGGAATCAGTACTCGCTCCAAGGGGTTGAGTTAATGATATAGGCCATTAAATCTATATGACCCCCGCCAAATCACCAGACATCCTCCGCCTCTGAATGCCATAGGCATGATTCTGTGTCTGATATCACTGCGGTAAATACTCACAAATCTGTGAAGTCATTGAGCCCAGCGGCAGGAGTAAACACATCCAGAAGCCCTATCACCTGGAGGGAGTTTGCACAGGAGAAAATAAGAAGTTGAGGAATAGGTCCCACGAGAGGGAGGGAGAGAAATGGCTCCCATCATGCCAGCTATACAGTAGCTATTAGACTGAAATTGTGAAACTATGTCAGTTTGCTGCAGTGCAGGCTAAGACATCAAATCTGGGAAGAGCAACACATCGTGGGTGGAAAGATGTGTGAGTCAAAGAGTCTGGAGGGATCAAAGACAACGATAGTGCCAGGATGTGTACATACTCACATTTTCATGTTTCATGTGCTTGAGCAGTCGAAGCTCCCGATAGGCCCTCTTGGCAAAAATCTCGGACTGGAAGGGCCGGTGAAGCTTCTTGATGGCCACTTTCTCATTGGTCTTTACATTTATGACTGAGCTGAGGCAGAACAAATATTGTTATTGCATAACAAAACATCTCAAGAAAAATGTGGCTTCATCCCTTATGAGAAGGTTAGTTAAAAGATAATAAGGTTATAAGGTTACTGAATCAAAGTGACAGATTGAGATGAATACCACATGCTTTCATTTGTTCAGACAAAGATTCTATATTGTACCTCAACATGTTCACTTAAGCTCTGCAACAAGTCATCGTAGGAAAAGCCAGTCATGCTACTATACACCATATCCTGAACACTGTGTGCACAGCCCCCAAGGGAGCCTAACTGGCTATATGAAAATTAGCTAACACATTTAAAGAGTCATTTTTTAATTTATTTTTTACAATAAATCTGGCCTTCATTTTGACAGTTTGTTGCAAAAGTGATCTACCATTGAAATCGTGATGCCTCTACGTTATCTCAAGGGAGGGGTTCGGTATGAAATACACTCCTAAATGTGCTTGATGGTACCATCTCAAGGCCAACTATAAAAGCAGGTGACAGAGCACCTTATTTGGCAATGGTCTTGGTAACTGGAGTGTGCCAATATATGTTGCATGATGCTTCTTTGACTAGACTACTGACGTTACACAAAATTCAAAAGGCAGTAAGGCACATTTCTGCATATGATCAAATGTAAAAATTTTCCTTACCGTTACATACACATCTATGTGCTTTTACGAATAAAAAAAACAAGTAGGCTATGATATTTATACGTTTATATTCGTAGCTACATCAATCGTAACAAGAAATACTGTAGATGACACTTTTTCCCCAACTGCTATGACTGATTGGTGGCGCAGTCCGCTAAAACAGTTGGCTCATAGCTCAATGGTTGCGAATTCTAATCCCACATCTCTCATTTAACTGGACCCACTTCACAGTCACCTAGTAAATAGAGAAGCTATTTCAAGTATTTTGCTCTATGCTCTATGCGATCCGATCTGAAGCGCACTTTAACGGTAGAACAGACGGTTCACCTTTTCCATTGACGTTTGTAGACTACGTCTGAATACTGTAATGTCAAATATCTTAATTAGACAATATTTCATTTTTCAAACATAATACATATCCAGTGCATTCGGAAAGTATTCAGACCTTGACTTTTTCCACATTATGTTACGTTACAGTCTTATTCTAAAATTGATTAAATTGTTTTTTCCCCTCATCAATCTACACACAATACCTGTTTTTATTTCTAAAAACAGGTTTTTAGAAATGTTTGCAAATTTAAAAAACAAAAACAAATGAATTATCACATTTACATAAGTATTCAGACCCTTTACGCAGTACTTTATTGAAGCATCTTTGGCAGCGATTACAGCCTCAAGTCTTCTTGGGTATAACACTACAAGCTTGGCACACCTGTATTTGGGGAGTTTCTCCCATTATTCTCTGCAGATCCTCTCAAGCTATGTCAGGTTGGATGGGAAGCGTTGCTGCACAGCTATTTTCAGGTCTCTCCAGAGATGTTCGATCGGGTTCAAGTCCGGGCTCTGGCTGGGCCACTCAAGGACATTCAGAGACCCGAAGCCACTCCTGTGTTGTCTTGGCTATGTGCTTAGGGTCGTTGTCCTGTTGGAAGGTGAACCTTCACCCCAGTCTGAGGTCCTGAGCGCTCTGGAGAAGGTTTTCATCAATGATCTCTCTGTACTTTGCTCCGTTCATTTTTCCCTCGATCCTGACTAGTCTCCCAGTCCATGCCACTAAAAAACATCCCCCAGCATGATGCTGCCACCACCATGCTTCACTGTAGGGATGGTGCCAGGTTTCCTCCAGACGTGATACTTGGCATTCAGGCCAAATAATTGAATCTTGTTTCTCATGGTCTGAGAGTCCTTTAGGTGGCTTTTGGCAAACTCCAAACGGGCTGTCGCGCCTTTTACTGAGGAGTGGCTTCCATCTGGCCACTCTACCATAAAGGCCTGATTGGTGGAGTGCTGCAGAGATGGTTGTCCTTCTGGAAGGTTCTCCCATCTCCACAGAGGAACTCTGGAGCTCTGTCAGAGTTACCATCAGGTTCTTGGTCACCTTCCTGACCAAGGCCCTTCTCCCCAGATTGCTCAGTTTAGCCGGGCGGCCAGCTCTAGGAAGAGTCTTGGTGGTTCCAAACTTCTTCCATTTAAGAATAATGGAGGCCACTGTGTTCTTGAGGATCTTCAATGCTGCAGAATTTTTTTGGTAACCCCAGATCTGTGCCGCGACACAATACTGTCTCGAGCTCTACGGACAATTACCTGTTTTCGCTGTGAATAAGGCTATAATGTAACAAAATGTGCAAAAAGGGAAGGGGTCTGAATACTTTCCTTATAAATTCCAACAAATTACCATGCACATCTCTCATTGAATTAGGCCTATTAGATAGGCTATTATAAATGTAAAGTTTTTGCTCTCCTTGCTCTCTGAAAGGGAGCACGGTTAATAACATACAGTCGAATTTAACAGGTGAACAGACAGTTGATCTTTTGCGTTGAAGTGTGTAGGCTACCACTGTAAGTATGGCCTACTGTAGTAAAAATATATATATAATCGGAGCAGACAATGTTTCAGAATTCGTGGACAGTGCAGCATATTTAGGTTCGGGAAAAAGTAAATGCAAAACACAACAATTTGCAATCGTTTTTGTCTTTCAGAAACAGCCAGATGGCTACAGCAAATGTCACTGAAAAGAAAACATTCTGCCAACACCTCCAAAGACATTTGATCAAGTTCGCCATTGCTACTTCCTTTATATACTGTCTTGGCCTACTTCCAATACTTCCAGTATACAGTATACAGCAAATAAGCACATTATTGTCACCATAAAAGGTAAATGATGGCGTTTTTCAGGCAGAGTTATAATGCTTGTTCACGCAGTTTTACAACAAGTCTGATTTCTAACAGGAAACATGCGTGTGTCAAGTTCATACATCTCAATATTTTTGTGCGTGAGCAGTCTTTTCAGAAATGGCCATGCAGATATTTAGTGTAAAATTTATGCAACGGTTATAAATGAGGCCCCAGAGCTGTATTTGGTCGAGCTGCAAATCATTTTATTATCAGTGTGCCAGTGCACTTATGTAAGTATGCTTTAGTGAGAAAGTGTTGGGATCAGGTACAACTACATTTACCGACCCCCAAAATGAATATTTATGAGCAATTCCCCGCACCCACAACTTCTCACCTGAATGCATTTTTTGACATTTTTAAGGGGTTGGGCAAAGGCTTAAATTGGGTTTGAGAGTTACTCTTTAAGTAGGTTGCCTATATATTGGTATTGGAGAATCATATAAATGCAGTGACCGAGATTGATTCATTCTTTGTAAGATTGTAACAATCTCGAAAAGCAATTGATGCATTATTGACAGAGTTGAAGAAACCCGATATATCTCTCTCTGTATGGCCTTCTTGAAAACAACAACCATCAGTTTGGGATAGCGATATTGTCAATGACTCACCATACGGAACCGTACGCCCCTGTCCCGATCTGCTTCAATCGCGTGTACTTCTCCGGGATTTCCCATACCGTGCTGTTGATCTCCTCTCGGATGAAGGGTGGCTGAGACTCCATGTTGCTGCGATATGGTGAAAATTCGCTCCACAAAGACAACGAGCTAAAGTATTATACTTTCCCACCTCCCACGCGCTCTTTCTGCAACTTCTTGTTAAAAAGGTCACGGTACCAATCCCAGCCGCAATAATAGCCTACAGTCAATTGCTCACTTGGATAGTGAGGTTTGCCAGGAGAATGAGTGTTGCAAGAGCAGTAGGATACAGTTGTGAGTTGAATGGCGTAACCTACAATTGTACTATTTACGATAGCCTTATACTAACAGTACCCTATCCTCCATAAAGACATCTGACGACCCAATAATGATATAGTCTAATCGTCATCGCCCTTCCAATAATCGTGCTGTTTGACTGCTCGGAAAGCTTGCTAAAAAACGTGCTAAAACGTGTCAGCTGCTATGACTCCGATTTCCGTTCACACCCACACACATAGACAGTAGGTGGGACTGTACTTGTTATGAATAATAACCTCCATATGATTAAATTCATATTAAAATAGTTAAACAAAAATAACATCCTATGAAAATGAAGTCTAATTACTGATTAATAAATTAGGCCTATTTACTTGATTTGATTTAAAGTATTTGTATTAATGGCTAATGTTACTGTATTTATGGGCAAATTTCAACAATCTCACCTTTCAGTGAATATGAGACCTCTGATTAGTCAACATGACTTCATCAGACAGACAAGAACACCTAGGCTCACACTTCCTGGTGGATCAAAAAAGGTTGAGCTAAATAATATTGTTTACACCAATCAATTTCTTGCAGATCTACCAGGGGCACCAAAATGTGTGGCAATACAGGTAGATTTTGGATTGTTTCTAGTATCCAACCTCTACCTACCCTGGGCCTGAATTCACAAAGACAAGACTAGGAGTGCTGATGGGCCTATATGATACCTTTAGTTCATGATTTATAAGATTACATGGACGGGGGGACCTGATCCTAGATCAGCACTCCTACTCCTAGACAGTTATGAATACCTACCCTGTTCTCTACAGTTGGCCGGAGGACAATTCCAAGCTGCCAAGCAAAAAGTTATTAATTGTGATTAGTCATAGTTGTGGCTGGAAGATAATCAGTCACACCACATGAGACTTGTCAGCAATGGTTTAGTGCAGTCGATGTAACTGATTATATATGAAATAACATATAGATACATAAATCTAGTTTGTGGTACTACATGACATGTTATGAAGAACATAGTATACAGCCAGCACTTGTTCTGAGTGGATGCCAAAAGCATTCAGTCTACTCTTTTGAAATTGTTCAGATATTGACCACAAGATGGAGGCAAAGCACAGAATAAAAGAATTGGTGGTATGGGATACCTTTTTGGTCTATGGTAAATAAAAACAGTATTGTCAATTATCTCTCTCTCTCTATCTATCTCTCTCATGTACAAACACACACACACACACACACACACACAGACTTGTCAGGACACACACATACTTCACATGCGCGGTTAAAAATGATGTTTCTATAGATCATCTAATTTTACTCTAAATACATATCTTGTTTTGTGTATGTGAGGGAGAGAGAGAGAGAGAAAGAGGGAGGGAGATAGGAAAGACAAAGCTAGAGAGGAGACAGAGAGGGAGAAAGATAGATAGATAATTTCATCTGATGACCCATGAAAGAGTAGTTTTCAGTAACATGCCCTCTTTTAGAAGGTTGAACTTAGACGTCCATTTTCTGATGTACAGTCGGAAGTTTACATACACTTAGGTTGGAGTCATTAAAACTCGTTTTTCAACCACACCACAAATTTCTTGTTAACAAACTATAGTGTTGTCAAGTTGGTTAGGACATATACTTTGTGCATGACACAAGTAATTTTGCCAACAATTGTTTACAGACAGGTTATTTCAATTATAATTCTTATACTTATAAACTCAGTTTTTCACAATTCCTGACATTTAATTCTAGTAAAAATTCCCTGTCAGTTAGGATCACCACTTTATTTTAAGAATGTGAAATGTCAGAATCATAGTAGAGAGAATGATTTATTTCAGCTTTTATTTCTTTCATCACAATTCCAGTGGGTCAGAAGTTTACATACACTCAATTAGTATTTGGTAGCATTGCCTTTAAATTGTTTAACTTGTGTCAAATGTTTCGGGTAGCCTTCCACAAGCTTCCCACAATAAGTTGGGTGAATCTTGGCCCATTCCTCCTGACAGAGCTGGTGTAACTGAGTCAGGTTTGTAGGCCTCCTTGCTCGCACACGCTTTTTCAGTTCTGCCCACACATTTTCTACAGGATTGAGGTCAGGGCTTTGTGATGGCCACTCCAATACCTTGACTTTGTTGTCCTTAAGCCATTTTGCCACAACTTTGGAAGTATGCTTGGGGTCATTGTCTATTTGAAAGACCCATTTGCGACCAACCTTTAACTTCCTGACTGATGTCTTGAGATGTTGCTTCAATATATCCACATCATTTTCCTTCCTCATGATGCCATCTATTTTGTGAAGTGCACCAGTCCCTCCTGCAGCAAAGCACACCCACAGCATGATGCTGCCACCTCCATGCCTCACGTTTGGGATGGTGTTCTTCGGGTTGCAAGCCTACCCCTTTTTCCTCCAAACATAACAATGGTCATTATGGCCAAACAGTTATATTTGTGTTTAATCAGACCAGAGGACATTTCTCCAAAAAGTACGATCTTTGTCCCCATGTGCAGTTGTAAACCGTAGTCTGGCTTTTTTATGGCGGTTTTGGAGCAGTGGCTTCTTCATTGCTGAGCAGCCTTTCAGGTTATGTCGATATAGGACTCGTTTTACTGTGGATATAGATACTTTTGTACCTGTTTCCTCCAGCATTTTCACAAGGTCCTTTGCTGTTGTTCTGGGATTGATTTGCACTTTTCTCCCCCAAAGTACATTAATCTCTAGGAGACAGAACGGGTCTCCTTCCTGAGCGGTATGACGGCTGCATGGTCCCATGGTGTTTATACTTGCGTACTATTGTTTGTACAGATGAACGTGGTACCTTCAGGCGTTTGGAAATAGCTCCCAAGGATGAACCAGACTTGTGGAAATCTACAATTTTTTTCTGAGGTCTTGGCTGATTTCTTTTGATTTTCGCATGATGTCAAACAAAGAGGCACTGAGTTTGAAGGTAGGCCTTGAAATACATCCACAGGTACACCTCCAATTGACTCAAATGATGTCAATTATCCTATCAGAAGCTTCTAAAGCCATGACATCATTTTCAGGAATTTTCTAAGCTGTTTAAAGGCACAGTCAACTTAGTGACCCACTGAAATTGTGATACAGTGAATAATAAGTGAAATGTCTGTAAACAATTGTTGGAAAAATTACTTGTGTCATGCACAAAGTAGATGTCCAAACCGACTTGCCTAAACAATAGTTTGTTAACAAGACATTTGTGGAGTGGTTGAAAAACAAGTTTTAATGACTCCAACCTAAATGTAACTTCCAACTTCAACTGTAGCCTTGTATTACCACTTACAGTGCCCATTTGCTCCCCCTCTCATTTCTGGCACAGGAAGACTGGAAAGTCACTCTGCATGTGGCCCATGAATAAGTCAGCAAGGTGGAGAATTCATGGGCATTGTTAAGTTTGGTTTTAGAGTAGAGCACTGTAAGCACCCACATAAAAAAATACTACAGTTTACTATAGTCCCCTGTAGCTCAGTTGGTAGCGCATGGCGCTTGCAACGCCAGGGTTGTGGGTTCGTTTCCCACGAGGGGCCAGTATGAAAATGTATGCACTCACGAACTGTAAGTCGCGCTGGATGAGAGCGTCTGCTAAATGACTAAAATGTAAATGTACACTATAGAATTCTGTAGTAAACTGTAGTATACTATGCCACACACTGTAGTATCCCTCGATAATGTGTAGTACTTACTGTAGAATACTATAGTAAATACTACAGTATTATCCATAAAACAAAACTGTAGTAAATACTACAGAAACGTCTGCAAAAACACTAGATATTTTAAACTATATAGTAAATACTAGAATATTACATTTGCATATATCCTGCCCATTCCCTCCTGCAAATCCCAATTTGTGCCACCCGTAAGTGAGAAGCCAAGTATAGAACATATATTATTTTCCCTACAGACGCATACTTGGGTTCAAGTCCGGGCTCTTGCTGGGCCACATTCAGAGACTTGTTCCGAAACCAGTCATGTGTTGTCTTGGATGTGTGCTTAGGGTTGTTGTCCTGTTGGAAGATGAACCTTCGCCACAGTCTGAGGTCCTGAGCACTCTGGAGCAGGTTTTCATCAAGGATCTCTCTGTACTTTACTCCATTCATCTTTCCCTCGATCCTGACTAGTCTCCCTGCCACTGAAAAACATCCCCACAGCATGATGCTGCCACCACCATGCTTCACCGTAGGGATGGTGCCAGGTTTCCTCCAGACGTCACGCTTGGCATTTAGGCCAAAGAGTTCAATCTTGGTTTGATCAGACCAGAGAATCTTGTTTCTCATGGTCTGAGAGTCCTTTAGGTGGCTTTTGGCAAACTCCAAGTGGGCTGTTATGTGCCTTTTACTGAGGAGCGGCTTCCGTTTTTAATTGGTGGAGTGCTGCAGAGATGGTTGTCCTTCTGGACGGTTCTCCCATCTCCACAGAGGAACTCTTGAGCTCTGTCAGAGTGACCATCAGGTTCTTGGTCACCTCCCTGACCAAGGCCCTTCTCCCCCATTGCTCAGTTTGGCTGGGCGGCCAGATCTAGGAAGAGTCTTGGTGATTCCAAACTTCTTCCATTTAAGATTGACGGAGGCAACTGTGTTCTTGGGGACCTTCAATGCTGCAGAAATGTTTTGGTACCCTTCCCTAGATCTGTGCCTCGATACAATACTGTCTCAACCTCATGGCGTGGTTTTTGCTCTGAGATGCACTATCAACTGTGGGACTTTACATAGACAGGTGTGTACCTTTCCAAATCATGTCCATCAATTGAATATACCACAGGTGGACTCCAACCAAGTTGTAGAAACCTCTCAAGGATGATCAATGGAAACAGGATGCACCTGAGCTCAATTTCGAGTCTGATAGCAAAGGGTCTGAATACTTATGTAAATAAGGTATTTCTAGTTTTATTTGTAATAAATGTGCAAAAATGTATAACAAGCTGTTTTTGCTTTGTCATTATGGGGTATTGTGTGTACATTGATGAGGAATAAAATTAATTTAATCAATTTTAGAATAAGGCTGTAACGTAACAAAATGTGGAAAAAGGGAAGGGATCTGAATACTTTCCGAATGCATTACCTACCTTCCTAACGGTTATAAAAAATTTGCTCTTTTAGTATTTCTCCAGTAGGTTTCCTCAAGGAGAAACCCTCCCACTTCTATGTCATAGATAATAAAACACAAACACTTTAGTAAATACTACAGTATATTACAATCCGCAATAACACTACAGTAAATACACTGAACAAAAATATCAATGCAACATGTAAAGTGTTGGTCCCATGTTTCTTGAGCTGAAATAAAAGATCCCAGAAATGTTCCATGCGCACAAAAAGCTTATTTTTCAGGAACGTTATGCACAAATTTGTTTACATCCCTGTTAGTGAGCATTTCTCATTTGCCAAGATAATCTTTCCACCTGACAGATGTGGCATATCAATAAACTGATTATTAAACAGCATGATCATTACACAGGTGCACCTTGTGCTGGGTACAATAAAAGGCCACACTAAAATGTGCAGTTTTGTCACACAACACAATGCCAAAGATGTCTCAAGTTTTGAGAGAGTGTGCAATTGACATGCTGGCTGCAGGAATGTCCACCAGAGCTGTTGCCAGATAATTGAATGTTAATTTCTCTACCATAAGCCGTCTCCAACGTCATTTTAGAGAATTTGGCAGTACGTCCAACCGGCCTCACAACCGCAGACCACGTGTAATCACGCCAGTCCAGGACCTCCACATCTGGCTTCTTCACCTGCGAAATTGTCTGAGACCAGCCACCTGATGAAACTGTGGAACTGCACAACCAAAGAATGTCTGCACAAACTGTCAGCAAACGTCTCAGGGAAGCTCATGTGCGTGCTCATCATCCTCAGCAGGGTCTTGACCTGACTGCAGTTCGGTGTCGTAACCGACTTCAGTGGGCAAATGCTCACCTTCGATGCCCACTGGCTCGGTGGAAAAGTGTGCACTTCATGGATGAATCCCGGTTTCAACTGTACCGGGCAGATGTCAATGTTGTGAACAGAGTGCCCCATTGTGGTGCTGGGGTTATGGTATAGGCAGGCATAAGCTACAGACAATGAACACAATTGCATTTTAGCGATGGCAATTTGAATGCACAGAGAAACCGTGACGAGATCCTGAGACTGATTGTCGTGTGTTGCGGGTGATTTGGACGGTGTCAGGCCAGGAGGGTAAATCACAGAATAAATGGTTTATTCGCTAAGACAGTGGTACTGTCACGGTTTCGGCCGAGGCTGCCTCTCTTCCTTGCTCGGGCAGGCTTCGGCGTTCGTCGTCTCCGGAATACTAGCTGCCACCGTTGCATGTTTCTATGTTCGTTTGCTTTTGTCTGATTGTTGTTACACCTGTTATCGTTCGGCTTACGAGGGGGTCCATCTCCTGCACCAACTGTGGTCGGGGAGGACACACCGCGGCTAGGTGCTGGGGATGGCCTCCTAGGGGAGAGGACGACAGGTCCCGCACTGGGGAGTCCTTACAGGTGAGTAGGCGCCCCACTCACCCAGAGCTCTCTGTTGCACATTTCTGTATCCCTGTGCGTTTTCCACAGGTAGCACCTCAAAATCCCAGCATAAGGCGCTGGTAGATTCAGGCGCGGCTGGGAATTTTGTTGATAAGAAGTTTTGTTTAGCCTCAGGGATTTCCCTTCTCCCTGTTGACGTCCCCTTCCCCGTTCATGCCCTAGATAGCCGTCCGTTGGGTGCGGGCTTGATCAGGGAGGTCACTGCGCCACTTAGGATGTGTGCGCAGGGGGGTCATCAGGAGATGATCCAGCTATTTCTGATCGACTCGCCTGCGTATCCGGTGGTGCTGGGCATGCCCTGGTTGAGTACCCATAACCCATCTATTTCGTGGCAGGAGAGGGCTCTGATGGAGTGGTCTGCCCAGTGTGTGTGTTGATGTTTAGGCGTTTCCATAGGGGCTACCTCGGTGGAGAGTCCAAACCAGGTGCCCGCATTGCACGTTCCCCCTGAGTATGGGGATTTGGCTATTGTGTTCAGTAAGTCGAGGGCGACGCAGTTGCCTCCCCATAGGCAGGGAGATTGTGCGATAGACCTCCAGGCAGGAGCTGCGCTCCCACGGAGCCATGTGTATCCTCTGTCTCAGGAGGAGAAGAGAGCTATGGAGACATACATAGACGAATCTCTGAGACAAGGATACATACGGCCATCCACTTCCCCTGCGTCCTCGAGTTTCTTTTTTGTGAAGAAAAAGGATGGAGGATTACGCCTGTGCATTGATTACCGTGGTCTCAATCAGATCACGGTGAAGTACAGTTATCCACTCCCGCTGATTGCGACCATGACGGAGTCATTGCACGGGGCGCGTTTCTTCACTAAATTAGATCTCAGGAGCGCGTACAACTTGGTGCGCATTAGGGGGGGCGATGAATGGAAGACAGCCTTTAGTACCACCTCGGGCCATTACGAGTATCTTGTCATGCCATACGGGTTGATGAACGCTCCTTCAGTTTTCCAATCATTCGTGGATGAGATCTTCAGGGACATGCAGGGGCAGGGGGTGGTCGTGTACATCGATGACATTCTCGTGTACTCGCCTACCCGAGTCGAGCATGTGGCCCTGGTGCGCCAAGTGTTGCGGAGGCTGTTGGAGCACGACCTGTATGTCAAGGCAGAGAAGTGTCTGTTCTTCCAGGAGTCGGTCTCCTTTTTGGGTTATCAGTTGTCTGCGTCAGGGGTGAAGATGGAGGTAGACCGGGTGTCAGCCGTGCGTAATTGGCAAACGCCAACCACTGTGAAGGAGGTGCAGCAGTTTTTGGGGTTTGCGAATTATTACCGGAGGTTTATCCGGGGTTTTGGACAGGTGGCAGCTCCCATAACGTCTCTTTTGAAGGGGGGTCCGGTGCGTCTGCAGTGGTCAGCCGAGGCGGACAGGGCGTTTGGGAGGCTGAAGGACCTGTTTACCTCGGCTCCGGTGCTGGCGCATCCGGATCCCTCTTTGCCATTTCAGGTAGAGGTGGACGCGTCAGAGGCCGGTATAGGAGCCGTGCTGTCGCAACGGTCCGGCGCGCCACCTAAACTCCGCCCCTGTGCTTTTTATTCCAAGAAGCTCAGTCCGGCGGAGCGAAACTATGACGTAGGGGACAGGGAGCTGTTAGCCGTGGTACAGGCCCTAAAGGTGTGGAGGCACTGGCTTGAGGGGGCTCAACACCCTTTCCTCATTTTGACGGACCACCGTAACCTGGAGTACATCCGGGCTCTGAGGAGGCTGAACCCTCGCCAGGCGAGGTGGAATATGTTTTTGACCCGGTTCACATTTAAGATCACGTACATCCCTGGGTCACAGAACGGTAAGGCAGACGCACTGTCTCGGCGGTATGACACGGAGGAGAGGTCCGTGGAGCCCACTCCCATACTGCCGGAGTCTTGTCTGGTGGCACCGGTAGTGTGGGAGGTCGATGCTGAACTCGAGCGGGCGTTACGCACCGACCCTAGTCCACCTCAATGCCCGGAGGGTCGGAAGTACGTTCCGCTCGAGGTTCGGGATCGATTGATCTATTGGGCTCACACGTCACCCTCCTCTGGACACCCTGGTATCGGCCGGAGAGTGCACTGTCTTAGTGCCAAGTACTGGTGGCCCACGTTGGCGATGGATGTGAGGGTTTATGTTTCCTCCTGCTCGGTGTGCGCCCAGTGTAAGGCGCCTAGACATCTGCCAAGGGGTAAGTTACTACCCCTGCCCGTTCCACAACGACCATGGTCTCACCTCTCGGTGGATTTCCTCACTGACCTTCCTCCGTCACAGGGAAATACCACTATACTGGTCGTTGTGGACCGGTTTTCTAAGGCCTGTCGTTTGCTCCCTATGCCGGGTCTTCCTACTGCCCTGCAAACCGCCGAAGCACTATTCACCCATGTGTTCCGGCACTACGGGGTACCCGAGGATATTGTGTCTGATCGAGGTCCCCAATTTACCTCCAGAGTCTGGAGAGCTTTTATGGAGTGGTTGGGGGTCTCTGTGAGCCTCACCTCGGGTTACCACCCGGAGAGTAATGGGCAGGTGGAACGCGTGAACCAGGATGTGGGTAGGTTTCTTAGAACATACTGCCAGGACCGGCCGGAGGAGTGGGCAAGGTACGTTCCCTGGGCCGAAATGGCCCAGAATTCCCTACGCCATTCCTCCACTAACCTAACCCCTTTCCAATGTTTGTTGGGTTACCAGCCGGTTCTGGCACCTTGGCAGCAGAGCCAGATCGAGGCTCCTGCGGTGGATGAGTGGGCGCGGCGCTCGGAGGAGACATGGAACGCTGCACACGTCCACCTGCAGCGGGCCCTCCGTCGTCATAAGGCGAGCGCCGATCTCCACCGCAGTGAGGGACCGGTGTACGCACCTGGTGATCGAGTCTGGCTCTCTACCAGAAACCTGCCCCCCCGCCTGCCCTGTCGGAAACTGGGTCGGCGGTTTGTAGGGCCATTTAAAGTCCTGAGAAGGTTGAACGAGGTGTGTTACAAATTACAACTACCTGTTGAGTATAAAAGTATTAACCCCTCGTTCCATGTGTCTCTTCTCAGGCCGGTGGTAGCTGGCCCACTCCAAGAAAGTGAGATCAGGGAGACTCCTCCGCCCCCATTGGACACCGAGAGGGCACCGGCGTACTCTGTGCGGTCCATCTTGGATTCGAGACGTCGGATGGGGGGTCTCCAATATCTAGTGGAGTGGGAGGGGTACGGCCCGGAGGAACGGTGCTGGGTGCCGAGGAGAGACATTTTGGACCCGTCTCTCCTGACGGAATTCCATCGTGGGCACCCGACACACCCTGCTCCGCGTCCTCCTGGTCGTCCCCGAGGCCGGAGTCGGCGCACGTCTGGAGCCGCGCGTCAAGGGGGGGGTACTGTCACGGTTTCGGCCGAGGCTGCCTCTCTTCCTTGCTCGGGCAGGCTTCGGCGTTCATCGTCTCCGGAATACTAGCTGCCACTGTTGCATGTTTCTATGTTCGTTTGCTTTTGTCTGATTGTTGTTACACCTGTTATCGTTTAGTGTAATTAGTGTCCTATATAGTTCTCGTTGTGTTTGTCTAGTGTTGTGTGTGATTGTTTTCACTGTCGTGCGTTTAGCTTATGTATTTACTGTTTGCTCGGTTGAGCTGCTCTCCATTCTGTGTTTGGAGTATTTTGTCGCACGTGTTTTGTGCGCCCGCTTTATTTCGCCTGCGTGCGGAGTTTCTTGCCTCAGGGCATTTGTTTTCGTGCTGTGTTTGCTGCAAACTACTAAAGTATTTTGGACTTACTTTGTGCGTCCTGCGCCTGATTCCACCACCACACCCACCTACAGCTACACTGACAGGTACGCAGCAATGCGTAAAACATTCCAGTGCGGTATTACGGCGCACTGTAGAAAACAAGGCACACGGGTGAATATCCCGGCGATACAAAATACAAGATACAGTAGCTCCACCGAGCTATAGTAACCTCCACAATAAACAATCACACACAAAGACAAGGGGGGCAGAGGGAATACTTATCCAGGTACTGATGAGGGGATATGAACCAGGTGTGTGTAATAAACAAGACAAAACAAATGGAATGATGAGATGAGGAGCGGCGGTGGCTAGAAGGCCGGTGACGACGAACGCCGAAGCCTGCCCGAACAAGGAGAGGAGGCAGCCTCGGAGGAAGTCGTGACAGTACACCCCCCCCCACCCCTTGACACGCAGCTCCAGCAGCGCGCTGACACCGGCCTCGGGGACGGCCAGGAGGATGCGGAGCAAGGCGGGCCAGATGGTGGAAATCCCGCAACAGGGAGGGATCGAAGACATCCCTCACTGGGACCCAGCACCGCTTCTCCGGACCGTACCCCTCCCACTCCACAAGGTACTGTAGGCCCCCCACCCGACGCCTTGAATCCAGGATGGAACGGACGGAGTATGCCGGGGCCCCCTCAATGTCCAGAGGGGGAGGAGGGACCTCCCGCACCTCCGACTCCTGGAGCGGAGCAGCCACCGCCGGTCTGAGATTCCGGGTCGAGAGCCAGACCTGATCACCCGGTACAAAGACCGGGGCCTCACTGTGGTGGCGGTCAGCATTGGCCTTCTGTCGATGCACGGTGCGCTGGAGGTGGATGTGGGCAGCATTCCGCATCTCCTCCATGCGTTGAAACCAGCTCTGATGCCACGGTGCCAGGACCGGCTGATAACCTAAAACACATTGAAATAGAGATAGGTTAGTGGAGGAGTGGCAGAGACAGTTCTGGGCATATTCGGCCCATGGCAAGAACACCGACCACTTCCCCGGCCGGTCCTGGCAGTAGGACCGCAGGAACCTACCCAAATCCTGATTCACCTGTTCCACCTGTCCATTAGACTCGGGGTGAAACCCAGAGGTCAGGCTGACCGAGACCCCCAGACGTTCCATGAACGCCTTCCAGACCCTGGATGTAAACTGTGGACCCCGGTCAGACACTACGTCCTCTGACACCCCGTAGTGCCGGAAGACGTGAGTAAACAGGGCTTCCACAGTTTGCAGGGCCGTGGGGAGACCGGGCAGAGGAAGGAGGCGGCAGGCTTTAGAAAAGCGGTCCACAACAACCAGGGTGGTGGTGTTACCCTGAGAGAGGGGAAGATCAGTGAGGAAGTCAATTGACAAGTGGGACCATGGGACGTTGTGGAACTGGTAAGGGATGTAACTTACACTCTGGGAGGTGCCTAGGTGCCTTACTCTGGGCGCACACCGAGCAGGAGGAGACATACACCCTCACGTACTTAGCCAAGGTAGGCCACCAGTACTTCCCGTTCAGGCAGCGCGCTGTACAGTTGATACCTGGGTGACCAGAGGAGAGAGACGTGTGCCCAATAGATAAGATGGTCACGGACAAGAGACGGCACATCCTGCAGCCCAGCTGGGCACTGAGGTGGAGATGGCTCTGTGTGTAATGCCCACACTACCGGTGCCACAATGCAGGGGGCCGGGAGTATGGGGGTGTTGTCTATGGGCCTCTCCTCTGTGTCGTACAGCCATGACAGTGCGTCTGCCTTCACGTTCTTAGTACCTGGTATGTATGACAACATGAAATCAAACCGGGTGAAGAACAAGGCCCACCTGGCCTGGCAAGGGTTCAGACACGGTTACGGTGGTCAGTCCAGATGAGGAAAGGGTGCCTCCACATTGTCAGGGCTCTGACAACCGCCAACAGCTCCCGATCACCAACGTCGTAGTTCTGCTCCACCGGGCTGAGCTTCTTAGAGAAGAAGGCAGAAGGCACAGGGGCAGAACTTGGGTGGCGTGCCTATCCCTACCTCGGACGCATCCACCTCCACTACGAACGGTAATGATGGATTGGGATGGGCCAGTACCGGGGCTGAGGTGAACAGTGCCCTCAGGTTACTGAAAGCCCTGTCAGCCTCAGCAGACCAGCAGACCAGTGGAGCTGGGACGGCCCACCCTTCAACAGAGAGGTGATGGGAGCTTCGACCTTGCCAAAGCCCCAATTAAACCTCCGATAGTAATTGGCAAACCCAATAAAGCGCTGCACCTCCTATACCGTGGTTGGAGTCGCCCAATAATGCACGGCTGAAATGAGGTCTCCCTCCATCTCCACACCTGAGGTGGTGATGTGGCATCCGAGGAAGGAGACGGACTGTTGGAAGAACAGACACTTTTCTGCCTTGAAATACAGGTCATGCTTCAACAGTCAGCCCAGCACTCTGCAAACCAGAGACACATGCTCGGCGCGCATAGCGGAATACACCAGAATGTCATCGATGTAGACCACCAAACCGCGACCAAGCATGTCCCGAAACATCTCGTTCACAAAGGACTGGAAGACTGATGGAGCATTCATCAACCCGTACGGCATCACCAGGTTTCCGTAATGCCCCATGGTTGTGCTGCATGCTGTCTTCCACTCGTCCCCTTCCCGGACACGCACCAGGTTGTATGCACTCCGGAGATCTAATTTCGTGAAGAAGCGTGCCCCATGCATTGATTCGATAACAGAGGAGATGAGGGGTAGAGGGTAACTATAGCGAATGGTAGTTTGATTAAGTGCCCGGTAATCAATGCAAGGGTGCATACCTCCGTCTTTCTTCTTCACGAAAAATAAACTTGAGGAGGTGGGCGAAGTGGAGGGTTGTATGAACCCCTGGCACAGGGACTCGGAGACGTATGTCTCCATCGCCTCCGTTTCAGCCTGCGACAGGGAATATACATGACTCCTGGGAGGCACAGCGTCTAACCAGAGGTTTATCACGCAATCCCCTCCCGATGAGGTGGTAATTTGGTTGCATGCGTTTTGGAAAATGCGTGCGCCAAGTCGAGGTATTCGGGGGAATGCGCACGGTGGAGGTAATGTCAGGACTTTCCACCGTGGTTGCACCAACGGAAACAGCTAGACACCTACCCTGACACTCTCGCGACCACCTCGTGAGAACCCTCTGCGGCCATGAAAAGGTGGGGTCGTGTAGTGCGCGCCAGGGAAGACCCAACACAACAGGGAAATCAGGGGACTCAATAATAAAAAAAGGCGATTTGCTCCCTATGTTTCTCCTGCATAATCATTGTGACTGGTGCTGTAACCTCCCTAACATAACCTGACCCTAATTGTCGACTGTCAAGTGCTTTGATGGGCAATGGAATGGGTAGGGGAACCAATGTGATACATAGACTGTTAGCTAAAGACCTGGCCATGAAGTTCCCAGCTGCGCTTGAATCGACCAGCGCCTTACACTGGGGAACTACCGTGTGCTCAGGGAAGGTGACGTGTATGGTGAAGTATGCAGCAGAGGGCTCTGAACGAGTGTGGGTTTGCCCTACCTGGGGTGACGCGAGAGTGCCCTGCCTGTCGCCTCCAGACCCAGAAGAACTCTGACGACAGCGTGCAGCAGAGTGTCCTCTCTTGCCACAAGAGTGACACTGGAGCTGTCGTCCTTCGTTCTCCCGGATCGTAGCACCACACAGCTCCATCGGAACGTAATCCGGGTTTAAGGGAGGTGAAACGGGCAGGCCCCTTCCAGGACGTCCTCTTGAAGCCAGCAGGTTGTCCAACTGGATGGCCATGTCCACCAGCTGGTTGAAAGTCTACGTGGATTCCCGGCAGGCTAGCTCCATTCGGATGTCCTCTCACAGGCTGCACCGGAAGCGGTCGATGAGGGCCTACTCATTCCACCCGGACCCAGCCGCTAGAGTTCTAAACTCCAGGGCAAAGTCCTGCGAGGTCCTCATCCCCTGCCTCAGATGGACCAGCCGCTCGCCCGCTTCTCTTCCTTCGGGAGGGTGATCGAAGACTGCCCGGAAGAGGCGAGCGAACTCCCCGTAGTCCAACGCGTCTCCTCCTTCACTCCAGACCGCGTTGGCCCACTCCAGGGCTTTCCCCGAGAGGCAGGAGACAAGGACGGACACCTTCTCCCGCTCTGATGGAGCCGGGCTGATGGTAGAAAAATAGAGGTCCAGCTGCAGGAGGAATCCCTAGCAGCGAGCAGCTGTCCCATCATACTCCCTCGGTCGGGATAGGTGAATCCCTCTGTGTGCTGGGTGTGGGTGGCTGTTTGCTCAGCTGGTCCCGAAGGGTCGGGTCCTCTCCTCTCCAGGCGTTGGACGACCTGGAGAACCCGATCCATCGCTTCGCCCAAGCTGGCTAGCATGTTGGAATGCTCCCGGACTCGCTCCACGACTCCAGGCATATTCCCGTCTCCTGCTGACTCCATGATATTAGGTGTGTGATTCTGTGGCGGGTGATTTGGACGGAGTCAGGCGCAGAAGGGTAAATCACAGAATAAACTGTTTATTCGGTAAGACAGCGGTATTACGGCGCACTGGAGAAAACAAGGCACACGGGTGAATATCCCGGCGATACAAAATACTCCACCGAGCTATAGTAACCTCCACAACAAAATCACACACAAAGACAAGGGGGGCGGAGGGAATACTTATACAGGTACTGATGAGGGGATATCAACCAAGTGTGTGTAATAAACAAGACAAAACAAATGGAATGATGAGATAATAATAATATAATATGCCATTTAGCAGACTCTTTTATCCAAAGCGACTTACAGTCATGCATGCATACATTTTTAGGTATGGGTGGTGCCGGGGATCAAACCCACTACCCTGACGTTATAAGCGCCATGCTCTACCAATTGAGCTACAGAGGAGCGGCAGTGGCCAGAAGGCCGGTGACAACGAATGCCGAAGCCTGCCCGAACAAGGAGAGGAGGCAGCTTCGGAGGAAGTAGTGACATCGTGCCATTCAGCCGCTACCATCACCTCATGTTTCAGCATGATAATGCACGGCCCCATGTCGCAAGGATCTGTACATAATTCCTGGAAGCTGAAAATGTCCATGTTCTTCCATGGCCTGCATACTCACCAGACATGTCACCCATTGAACATGTTTGGGATGCTCTGGATTGACGTGTACGACGGCTTATTCCAGTTCCCGCCAATGTCCAGCAACAACCAATGAAGAGGAGTGGGGCTACATTCCACAGGCCACAATCAACAGCCTCATCAACTCTAAGTGATGGAGATGTGTCTCGCTGCATAATGCAAATGGTGGTCACACCAGATGCTGACTGGTTTTCTGATCAATGCCCCTTCTTTTTTTAAAGGTATCTTTGACCAACAGATGCATATCTGTATTCCCAGTAGTGAAATCCATAGATTAGGGCCCAATTTATTTCTTTCAATTGACTGATTTGACTGAATTCATTGTTTAGTCTACATTTAGGTTGAGACTATTGCTATTATTGCTTTTCATATGACCACTGGGGACCACATTTGGACTGTACTGGCAGCTGTAAGAGAAAGAGTGAGAGATTCTGATAAGTAAAATATGACTTATACTACATTACATTCATCTAGACTTACACGCTATATACGACATACTGATGACAGCATAATCCATTTGATTCCTCTAATCTTTTTCACTCTCGTTACTCAGCTTAATTTGTGATGTGTGTGTAGATCATGTTCACACCACAGTAATTAGTCCCTATCCCAATATATTTTTGCTATGTGAAGCTTAAACCTAGAGTCCTTAATTGAAACAATAACAAAGTGGTTTGCCTGCCTCTGTTTTGGTAAAAAGCTGAGGGATGGGCCTCGAGAAATGTAACCACTCTCAAATTAATAGACAGTGCTATGGATGCAAGGACTGACCATTTCATTTCATTTCGTTTTCGTCATTTAGCAGACGCTCTTATCCTGAGCGACTTACAAATTGGTGCATTCACCTTATGATAGCCAGTGGGACAACCACTTTACAATATATATATATATATATATATATATATAAAAATTGGGGGGGGGGGGTGGGGTAAAGGGGGGTAGAAGGATTACTTTATCCTATCCCAGGTATTCCTTAAAGAGGTGGGGTTTCAAGTGTCTCCGGAAGGTGGTGAGTGACTCCGCTGTCCTGGCGTCGTGAGGGAGCTTGTTCCACCATTGGGGTGCCAGAGCAGCAAACAGTTTTGACTGGGCTGAGCGGGAACTGTGCTTCCGCAGAGGTAGGGGGGCCAGCAGGCCAGAGGTTGATGAACGCAATGCCCTCGTTTTGGGTGTAGGGACTGATCAGAGCCTGAAGGTACGGAGGTGCCGTTCCCCTCACAGCTCCGTAGGCAAGCACCATGGTCTTGTAGCAGATGCGAGCTTCAACTGGAAGCCAGTGGAGTGTGCGGAGGAGCGGGGTGACGTGAGAGAACTTGGGAAGGTTGAACACCAGACGGGCTGCGGCGTTCTGGATGAGTTGTAGGGGTTTAATGGCACAGGCAGGGAGCCCAGCCAACAGCGAGTTGCAGTAATCCAGACGGGAGATGACAAGTGCCTGGATTAGGACCTGTGCCGCTTCCTGTGTAAGGCAGGGTCGTTGTTGGGCGGCCGGCCGTCACAAGTCGCAAGATTTCATCTGGAGAGAGAAGGGGAGAAAGAAGTCAAAGCATAGGGTAGGGCAGTGTGAGCAGGACCAGCGGTGTCATTTGACTTAACAAACGAGGATCGGATGTCATCAACCTTCTTTTCAAAATAGTTAACGAAGTCATCCACAGAGAGGGAGGAGGGGGGAGGGCAGCCAGCCATGATATCAACATTATAGTTTTAACCATGTTTTGAGCCTATACGATGTTTGTTTATATTTACAATGTTTACAAACATTGGACTAAAACAACCTTATATTTTAGATTCTGATTGGGTACGACAGTTGAACTAAGCGCATGAGGCATTTATAAGTTATAGTTTTCTGAAAATATTAAGACCCCTTGATGTTTTCCACATTTTGTCACGTTACAACCTTATTCTAAAATTGAATAAATTGTTTTTCCCCCTCATCAATCTACACACAATACCCCATAATAACAAAGCAAAAACAGGTTTTTGGAAATGTTTGCAAATTAAAAAAACTAAAACAAATGAAATATCACATTTACACTACCAGTCAAAAGTTTGGACACACCTACTCATTCAAGGGTTTTTCGTTATTTAAAATTGTTATTGCATTGTAGAATAATAATGAAGACATCAAAACTATGAAATAACACACATGGAATCATGTAGTAACCAAAAAAGTGTTAAACAAATCAAAATATATTTTATATTTGAGATTCTTCAAATAGCCACTCTTTGCCTTGATGACAGCTTTGCACACTCTTAGCATTCTCTCAACCAGCTTCATGAGGTAGTCACCTGTAATGCATTTCAATTAACAGGTGTGCCATCTTAAAAGTTACTTTGTGGAATTTCTTTCCTTCTTAATGCGTTTGAGCCAATCAGTTGTGTTGTGACAAGGTGGGGGGGGGGGGGGGGGGGTCAGTCAATACGGAACATGAAGGTCAGTCAATACGGAACATTCAAAGTTTATTCAAGTGCAGTCGCAAAAACCATCAAGCGGTATGATGAAACTGGCTTTCATGAGGACCGCCACAGGAATGGAAGACCCAGAGTTACCTCTTTTGCAGAGGATAAGTTCAATAGAGTTACCAGCCTCAGAAATTGAAGCCCAAATAAATGCTTCGCAGAGTTCAAGTAACAGACACATCTCAACATCAACTGTTCAGAGGGAACTGTGTGAATCAGGCCTTCATGGTCGAATTGCTGCAAAAAAACACTACTAAAGGACACCAATAATAAGAAGAGACTTCCTTGGGCCAAGAAACACGAGCAATGGACATTAGACCAGTGGAAATGTGTCCTTTGGTCTGGAGTCCAAATTGGAGATTTTTGGTTCCAACTGCCGTGTCTTGGTGAGACGTGGTGTGGGTGAACAGATATCCGCATGTCTATTTTCCACTGTAAAATATGGAGGAGGAGGTGTTATGGTGTGTGGGTGCTTTGCTGGTGACACTGTCTGTAATTTATTTAGAATTCAAGGCACACTTAACCAGCATGGCTACCACAGCATTCTGCTGTGATAGACCATCTCATCTGGTTTGCGCTTAGTGGGACTATCATTTGTTTTTCAAAAGGACAATTACCCAACATACCTAAAGGCTGTGTAAGGGCTATTTTACCAAGAAGGAGAGTGATGGAGTGCTGCATCAGATGACCTGGCCTCCCCAATCCCCCGACCTCAACCCAATTGAGATGGTTTGGGATGAGTCGGACGGCAGAGTGAAGGAAAAGCAGCCAACAAGTGCTCAGCATATGTGGGAACTCCTTCAAGACTGTTCGAAAAGCATTCCAGGTGAAGCTGGTTGAGAGAATGCCAAGAGTGTGCAAAGCTGTCATCAAGGCAAAGGGTGGCTATTTGAAAAATCTAAAATCTCAAGTATATTTTGATTTGTTTAACACATTTTTGGTTACTACATGATTCCATATGTGTTATTTCATAATTTTGATGTCTTCACTATTATTCTACAATGTAGACTATTGACAAACTATTGACTGGTACTGTACATAAGTATTCAGACCCTTTACTCAGAACTTTGTTGAAGCACCTTTGGCAGCGATTACAGCCTCGAGTCTTCTTGGAGAGAAGAATGGGAGTAACTCCCCATAAACAGGTGTGTCAAGCTTGTAGCATCATACCCAAGAAGACTCGATGCTGTAATCGCTGTCAAAGCTACTTCAACAATGTACTGAGTAAAAGGTCTGAATAGTTATGTAAATGTAATATTTCAGTTATTTATTTTTTATAAATTAGCAAAAATGTCAAAACAACAGTTTTTGCTTTGTCATTATGGGGTATTGTGTGTAGACAGATGAAACAATTTAATTTATTTTAAAATAAGATTGTAAAGTAACAGAATGTGGAAAAAGTAAAGGGGTCTGAATACTTTCCGAAGCCACTGCACCAAAAATGAATGTAGCAACTAAGGATTCTAGCTTTAATGCAGGCCAAAATTCCCATCTGGACAATTTAATTGGATGGACAGACAACGTTGTTATCACAACCCGTCTAATGCTGCCTCGATGCTGCTAGGTGTAAAGGAGGTCACACTGATTGCTTAGCGAGTATCGCTTCCTCCTGATTTGGCTCATACTGAGGCTCGAACCCAGGACCTCTGCCTTGAAATCACACACGCCATCGATAAGCTAGTTATTCGGCAGCGCAAGTGGAGACATTTATGGCTGAAAAAGATCCCCGTCTGATACATTCACACCCAAAACCCACTCCACAGTGACCCCAGCTTTGAGCTGAGCGCAACTGCAGATTTGAATCATTTGGCACCATTGTAAAAGATGCCACACTGCTTGCATAGCCAGTATCGCTTCCTCCTCATTCGGCTCATACCGATGCTCAAACCCAGGACACACATGTCCGACCTCCTGAAGCATCTTACCCACTTGTGCAGTTGAAAACCTAACAATTCTGCAGTGCAAGTGGAGCTAGCTATTCTGCTACATAGGCAGATACCTGATTCTTTGATAAAACAACTGATATTGAATGAGAATTGTGGCCAAGCACTGAGAGAGAGAGAGAGAGAGAGAGAGAGAGAGAGAGAGAGAGAGCGATACAGAGATAGAGATAGAGGGATAGAGAGAAGGTAGCCCACCCTTTCATGAAAGGCCACGGCGTGAGGAAGACATCCATTCTCTACATGCCATGGGTCTACGGCCTCTAATTAGTCTTCCCAAACAAATCAAATCAAATTTTATTTGTCACATGTGCCAAATACAACAGGTGTAGACCTTACAGTGAAATGCTTACCAACAATACCTTAACCAACAATGCAGTTTTAAGAAAGAATACCTAAAAAAAAGAGAAATAAAAGTAACAAATAATTAAAGAGCAGCAGTAAAATAACAATAGCGAGGCTATAGTTGAAGTCGGAAGTTTACATATACTTAGGTTGGAGTCATTAAAACCCGTTTGTCAACCACTCCACACATTTCTTGTTAACAAACTATAGTTTTGGCAAGTCGTTTAGGACATCTACTTTGTACATGACACAAGTAATTCTTCCAACAATTGTTTACAGACAGATTATTTCACTTATAATTTACTGTATCACAATTCCAGTGGGTCAGAAGTTTACATACATTAAGTTGACTGTGCCTTTAAACAGCTTGGAAAATTCCAGAAAATGGTATCATGGCTTTAGAAGCTTCTGATAGGCTAATTGACATCATTTGAGTCCGTTGGAGGTGTACCTGTGGATGTATTTCAAGGCCTACCTTCAAACTCAGTGCCTCTTCGCTTGACATCATGGGAAAATCAAAAGAAATCATACAAGACCTCAGAAAAAGAATTGTAGACCTCCACAAGTCTGGTTCATCCTTGGGAGCAATTTCCAAATGCCTGAAGGTACCACGTTCATCTGTACAAACAATAGTACGCAAGTATAAACACCATCGGACCACGCAGCCGTCATACCGCTCAGTAAGGAGACACGTTCTCTCTCCGAGAGATGAACGTACCTTGGTGCGAAAAGTGCAAATCAATCCCAGAACAACAGCAAAGGACCTTGTGAAGATGCTGGAGGAAACAGGTACAAAAGTATCTATATCCACAGTAAAACGAGTCCTATATCGACATAACCTGAAAGGCCGCTCAGCAAGGAAGAAGCCACTGTTCCAAAACCGCCATAAAAAAGCCAGACTATGGTTTGCAACTGCACATGGGGACAAATATTGTACTTTTTGGGAAAAATGTCCTCTGGTCTGATTAAACAAAAATATAACTGTTTGGCCATAATGACCATCGTTAAGTTTAGAGGAAAAAGGGGGGCTTAGAAGCCGAAGAACACAATCCCAACCATGAAGCACGGGGGTGGCAGCATCATGCTGTGGGGGTGCTTTGCTGCAGGAGGAACTGGTGCACTTCACAAAATAGATGGCATCATGAGGAAGGAAAATTATGTGGATATATTGAAGCAACATCTCAAGACATCAGTCAGGAAGTTAAAGCTTGGTCGCAAATGGGTCTTCCAAATGGACAATGACCCAAAGCATAATTCCAAAGTTGTGGACAACAAAGTCAAGGTATTGGAGTGGCCATCACAAAGCCAATGCAATGCAAATAGTGTGGGTAGCCATTTGATTAGATGTTCAGGAGTCTTATGGCTTGGGGGTAGAAGCTGTTTAGAAGCCACTTGGACCTAGACTTGACGCTCCGGCGCTGCTTGCCATGCGGTAGCAGAGAGAACAGTCTATGACTAGGGTAGCTGGAGATTTTGGCAATTTTTAGGGCCTTCCTCTGACACCGCCTGGTATAGAGGTCCAGGATGGCAGGAAGTTTGGCCCCAGTGATGTACTGGGCCATACGCACCACCCTCTGTAGTGCCTTTCGGTTGAAGGCCGAGCAGTTACCATACCAGGCAGTGACGCAACCAGTCAGGATGCTCTCGATGGTGCAGCTGTAGAACCTTTTGAGGATCTGAGGACCCATGCCAAATCTTTTCAGTGTCCTTAGTGGGAATAGGTTTTGTCGTGCCCTCTTCACGACTGTCTTGGTGTGCTTGGACCATGTTAGTTTGTTGATGATGTGGACACCAAGGAACTTGAAGCTCTCAACCTGCTCCACTACAGCAACCGCCGATGAGAATGGGGGCGTGCTCGGTTCTCTTCTTTTTCCTGTAGTCCACAATCATCTCCTTTGTCTTGATCACGTTGAGGGAGAGGTTGTTGTCATGGCAGCACACGGACAGGTCTCTGACCTCCTCCCTATAGGCTGTCTTGTCATTGTTGGTGATCAGTCCGACCACTGTTGTCATGAGTCATGAGTGAACAGGGAGTACAGGGGGGGACTGAGCATGCACCCCTGAGGGGCCCCTGTGTTGAGGATCAGCGTGGCAGATGTGTTGTTACCTACCCTTACCACCTGGAGGCGGCCCGTCAGGAAGTCCAGGATCCAGTTGCAGAGGGAGGTGTTTAGTCCCAGGGTCCTTAGCTTAGTGATGAGCTTTGAAGGCACTATGGTGTCGAACGCTGAGCTGTAGTCAGTGAATACCATTCTCACATAGGTGTTCCTTTTGTCCAGGTGTGAAAGGGCAGTGTGGAGCGCAATAGAGATTGCATCATCTGTGGATCTGTTTGGGCGGTATGCAAATTGGTGTGGGTCTAGGGTTTCTGCGATAATGGTGTTGATGTGAGTCATAACCAGCCTTTCAATGAACTTCATGGCTACAGACGTGAGTGCTACGGGTCGGTAGTCATTTAGGCAGGTTACCTTAGTGTTCTTGGGCACAGGGACTATGGTGGTCTGCTTGAAACATGTTGGTATTACAGACTCAGACAGGGAGAGGTTGACAATGTCAGTGAAGACACTTGCCAGTTGGTTAGCGCATGCTCTGAGTACACGTCCTGGTAATCCGTCTGGCCTTGCAGCCTTGTGAATGTTGACCTGTTTAAAGGTCTTACTCACATCGGCTACGGAGAGTGTGATCACACTGTCTTTCGGAACAGCTGATGCTCTCATGCATGTTTCATTGTTACTTGCCTCGAAGCGAGCATAGAACTAATTTAGCTCGTCTGGTAGGCTCGTGTCACTGGGCAGCTCGTGGCTGTGCTTCCCTTTGTAGTCTGTAATAGTTTGCAAGCCCTGCCACATTTGACGAGCGTCTGAGCCCGTGTAGCATGATTCGATCTTAGTCCTTGATGCTTTGCATTTTTAATTGTTTGTCAGAGTGCATACCGGGATTTCTTATAAGCTTCCGGGTTAGAGTCCCGCTCCTTGAAAGCGGCAGCTCTAACCTTTAGCTCAGTGTGGATGTTGCCTGTAATCCATGGCTTCTGGTTGGGGTATGTACGTACAGTCACTGTGGGGACGACGTTATCAATGCACTTATTGATGAAGCCAGTGACTGATGTGGTGTACTCCTCAATGCCATCGGAAGAATCCCGGAACATATTCCAGTCTGTACTAGCAAAACAGTCCTATAGCTTAGCATCTGCTTCATCTGACCACTGTTTTATTGACCGAGTCACTGGTGCTTCCTGCTTTCATTTTTACTTGTAAGCAGGAATCAGGAGGATAGAATTATGGTCAGATTTGCCAAATGGATGGCGAGGGAGAGCTTTGTACGCGTCTCTGTGTGTGGAGTAAAGGTGGTCTACAGTTTTTTTCCCTCTGGTTGCACATTTAACATGCTGGAGGTAAAACGGATTTGGTGTCATCTAAAGGTGTCATCTGAAAGGCGCAAAAGATAATTAATTATTGGTATTAATCTATGATGCTATCTCTCAGTGTGTTTTGGTTAAGGCAGGGGGAGACAGGGATGGAGTCCCAAATGGCACCCTATTTCCTATGTAGTGCACTACTTTTGACCTGAGGTGTATACTACAAAGCAGGATCAATGTGTTAGCCAGCTATATATATATTTTTCGGTTCAATAAGAAAGCCAAACTTAGATACTGTGTTTTTGGTTGATGAGTCAATTAGACCATGCCCATTTCAAGCTTATCTTTATAAAAAAAAATACTTTATTTCAGAATATTTAGGCAGGAAATCTGGCATACTCATTGATTCCTCGTTGTAGTATACCCCTAAGGGCCCGTGGGGCTTTGGTCAATAGTAGAACACTATATAGGGAATGCCATTTGAGACACTGTCAGGGTGACAGTGGCATTTAGTTCTGATTAATGAAGTGACTTTTCCTACAGCCTCGGCTGTGTCACCGAAAATCTATTCCTCGGGGTCTCGAAGGAAGACCCTATGCACTCAGCATCCAAATGCACTAGACACTAGCATAGTGTTGACCTCCAGAGCGGGCAGCTATGATTGTTGTCCTGCTGCTGAAGCAGATTATGTGTATTCCTCTTGTTTTAATTTACATAATACAAAGCAAGCTATAATGACACTAAAGCCAACTCAAAGGCCTGCTCTCTCAGTCTATACACGGATGATGAAGATGATGCTGATGATGATAGTTATGACGACGATGATTGGATGGTGACAGTGATGATGATAGTGATGACGCACACACACACACATACTCTATGGTCACTCACTATTCCACTAAGTGTGAACACCATAATCAATCAACACACCCATTGCCACCCACTCTTAGTTATACAAGGCTAAACTGTCACCCAGATCCTGCCAACCTGGCCAGCCAATAGCATGGCACACTCTTGAGGAGGCCCCACAGTGCTACTGTACTTAGCCCGAGAGGCATGTACTTATCTGTTCCATCGTTTGTCTTATTTGCTCATTAATGTTGGTAGTGGGGTAGTGCATGAGAGATTTTAGCTTACCACTATTTGTTTTTTTGGGCGATATGCCCACTGGTGAGTCAATCAATTCTAATCGGTTGTGTGGTCTGAAATATGCGCTCCTGTGTTTGGGCTCCTGATTACGTGTGTGTGTGTGCTCCGGTGTCTGTCTATGTGTATGCACACCTGTGTGTGTGTGTGCTCCTGTGTGTGTGGGTGTGCGTATCCGCACCTGTGTGTTTGTACGTGTGTCCATGTATGTGCTAGTGTGTGTACGGCTCCAATGTGTGTTTGTATCAGGGGATGCTCCTCAGAGGAGGAAGGGGAGGACCATTCAGTGAATTTCATAAAAATAAAAATAGTGAAACGTAAAAAAAGTTACAACTATACTACAGTAAATATAGTCACATCACCAAATAACTTATTAAAACACACTGTTTTGCAATGAAGGTCTATAGTAGCTTCAACCACACCTTCTAGGGTAGCACCATGGTGTAGCCGGAGGACAGCTATTTTCAATCCTCCTCTGGGTACATTGACTTCAATTCAAAACCTAGGAGGCTCATGGTTCTCACCCCCTTCCATAGCTCTTGCAGTATGAACTGACATGTTGTCCATCCAATCAAAGGATCAGAGAATGAATCTAGTACCTAAAGCATAAGCTACAGCTAGCACTTCAGTTCATAAAGTGTGGTGAGTAGTCGACTCAAAGAGAAAAAAAGACAATAGTTCAACAAATTAATTTCTTCAAAAATGAAGGTGAAGCAGCAGCAGAGAGAGAGAGAGAGATATTCAGTAGTATTTCTTTGTAGTATTTATATCTTAGTTTACCTTTCACTTATGTAGCTAATGCAGCTAATATAGCCTACTCAACAACCTGACTCAACAACCTGACTATTTATGTTAGCTAGCTGGCTAAGGCTATGCAACAAGTCAACTCTTCCAAGATTAGGTAAGCTTTAGTTTTTATACATTTATTGCCACCGGGGCCCGCTGGTGTAACTGCTAAACTGCTTGCTGTATACTGTACTGTGTGATTATACACATGGATTGGATTGGGGGTTTAGGTGTTAGTTCTAGTTTGTTGACTATAATGCTGTTAGCGGTTATGGTATGAAGGTTTGGCTTCAGAGGTTTTTGCACCTGGTCACAGATAGCTGTTGTATTGTGCACTGAGTCCACAAGCGAAGGGAAAAGGTGAGAGAAGGAAATCGCGTAGATGCGAGAAGGAATTATACAACGAGCAAAGTGATGATGCTGTATGTGGCTGCTATGAAATAAAACTGTGTGTGCAGGGGATCAGGGGTGTATTCATTTTGCCGATTCTGTTGCAAAACGTTTCTTAAACAGAAGGAAATGGAACAAACTGCTATGGACCTACCTGAATTTGTCCAATATAAACTATTGTTTTATTTGCAAAAAGGAACATTTTGCAACTGTTTGGACTAATGATTGCAGTATTGAATGTGTCACTGTTTGTCACCTTGAATACACCTACACTACCAGTAAAAAATGTGGACACACCTACTCATTCCAGGGTTTTTCTTTATTTTTACAATTGTTTACATTGTAGAATAATAGTGAAGACATCAAAACTATGAAATAACACAGTATTAAATGAAAAAAACAAAAGGTATGCACTCGCTCTGGATAAGAGCATCTGCTAAATGACTAAAATGTTAAAAAAAATATGGAATCATGTAGTAACCAAAAAAGTGTTAAACAAATCAAAATATATTTTAGATTTTAGATTCTTCAAAGTAGCCACCCTTTGCCTTGATGACATCTTTGCACACTCTTGGCATTCTCTCAACCAGCTTCATGAGGTAGTCACCTGGAACGCATTTCAATTAACAGGTGTGCCTTGGTAAAAGTTATTTCCTTCTTAATGTGTTTAAAGAAAAACCCTGGAATTAATAGGTTCGTCCAAACTTTTGACTGGTACTGTATACATATACATATATACATATATACATATATATATATATATATATATATATATATATATATATATATATATATATATACAAATCTTATTTTTTGGGGGGGTGGGGGGTGGGGTGATTCCGCGCCCCCCCCCCCCTGCCGACTCCTGCCCCACAGTTTGGGAACCTCTGACCTAACCTATCAATGCCATCCAATATGCTGAAATAAAAATAAGGCCATGTTCATAAGAAAAACAATCGTCCTCCCTAATCTTAAACTGGTTTGTGCGTGTGTACATGTGGGTGTGTTGGTGAGCATATGTCACAGTGTGTTAGCGTCCTAGGGAGAAAACGTGTTACTTACTTCTGTCATACCCCCTCGTCCGCTGTCAGGCGTGAGGTGACAGTGATGCAACGTGTCCGGCTCCCTGACCCAGAAGCCCTGTCACCTGGAGGAAGTAGTACTAACCACCCTGGACAGCCAGCCACCACTGGTAGTTCTACTACTCTGGACTCTACTCTTGCCCTCCCTTGCTTTTCCATATCTGTCCCCCCCCCCCTCTCTCTCTCCCCTCTCTCAGTCTCTCTTTCTCCTCTCTTGGTCTCTCTCTCTCTCCCCTCTCTCGGTCTTGGTCCCCTCTCTCGGTCTCTCTCCCCTCTCTCGGACTCTCTCTCTCCCCTCTCTCGGTCTTTCTCCCCTCTCTCGGACTCTCTCTCTCCCCTCTCTCGGTCTTTCTCCCCTCTCTCTCTCCTCTTCATCTCTCTCTCTCTCTCGGTTGGTCTCTCTTGCTCTCTCTCTCACTCTCTCTCTCTCTCTCTCATAGTCTCTCTGCCTGTCCTGTTGCCCTCGCTCCCTCCCCCTCTCTGTCCTGTCCAATGTCCTGTCCTTGTCTAAGGATGTTTGGCCTCCCACTCTGAAGGCCTATTTGGTCCACAGCTAAAAGGATAAGGTAGGAGGCCTCTCACTAGTTACACCACCTCTCCCTTCACTTTAGAGCTATTTAAGAGAAGGGCCCGGAGTTTGACCTGACCTTGTGACCTGCCCAGGAAAAACTCTAGACCCTTATAGCCCAGAGCCATATATTTGGAGAGTGGGCCAACTTTTAGAATTTTAATTCTGGACATACAGTTAGATAACAGCCTGTAGTTATAGATAAAGCTGTATTCACGTCAAATAAAACAATGACGGATGGGTGTCTGTGTGTGTGTGTGAGTGAGTGAATGAGTGAGAGAGCGAGACGAAGAGAAAGTAAGAGACACACAGTCTGCTCGAATGCAGCAGACATGTATCTGATTAATGATGCCTATTCCTCCTTATGCACACCCTAAGCAAACAGAGCGACAGAGCGTCATATATGGTCCATCACAGAATTTGAACCTACATATAATATGTAGAAAACAACGCTCTGTCACTGCATTTGCGTAGTTTGCGTAAAGTGGGTTACACATAAACAGAGGACTGACAGCGATTTCCTACTGCTGCAATTAGTCTGAACTATCTGCCTCTCTCAGTGACAGAACAGACACCTCTGTTTCCTCCATGTTGACAACAACACAGCTGATTGGTGCTGGTGATGGAGAGGTTCGGAATGACATACAATATATCATTAATTTTCACTTTTTGTTGTCAGTCCTATATCTTTTTCTATCACCCTCTGATTTTCTTTGTCTTTTCTTCACCACTCATCTCTCTCTGTCTCTCACTCACATGCACACGGAAACACACACATGCACACGCAAACCCACACAAGCGCACACACACACACACTCATTTTGAATGGCATAAAGAGGGAGCCAACTGTCATCATTTATCATGGTTAAGGGAATGTCTTTATGATATAGCCTATTTACTGCTGTCGTTGTAGTATATAGATATTATATACCGGGTTTCCTCAAACTCATGTGAAAGGTAGACTAATAATTGAAATACAGAAAATATACTAAACCATACAAATCACATTACATTTGTAAATGATAGAAAATCATTAATTAAGGTATGCAAATATCTCATTGTACTGATCTAGACAACAATGTATCAACAAATGATACACATGTAGCACACCCTCACATTGCTCCAAATCAATAACAATAACGGGGGGCCAGTATGAAAAAAATTATAACATATATATATTAAAAATATTTATGTATGCACTCACTAACTGTAAGTCGCTCTGGATAAGAGCGTCTGCTAAATGACTAAAATGTAAAATGTAAATGTAAATAACAAGCACAAACACAACACATATCTATAGACCTTTTAGTGCCACCACAGTAGCAACTTAAAAACCCAGACCCCTGCAATAACATGTGAGCAGCAGGCAGAACCCAGTCAAGATTATCCACTGATATCCCATTCACTCCCATGAATGACAAATAGTCATTTTATTATCTCGCATTTACAAGATTCCAGACGCGACCTGCTTTATTACGCGCTTTCTCTTCTTCTTCTGCTATCAAAGTGCTGCATCATTACACGAGATAATGCCATTTTTACAAAGTTGACAGCCTCAGAGGTTTTTGTTTTATTTTGTTAAAAAAAAAAAATATGAGCACCGGGGCTGCTGTTGTAGAATGGTGATGAAACCATATGGAGATGGGGAGGCATAAATTACTTCTTAGGAGTGCAGCGAGATGTGAAGGACGGACTGACGGGAGTGCGGCAAGCACGCTAATGAGCTACACGCTTTTCACCGAGACACAGGGGGGAGAGAGAGAACAAGGGAGAGGGAGAGAGGGCGAGGTATAAAGAGAGGGGAGAGAAAGAGAGAATTGTAATTCTATCATATGAAATGGATGATGGACATCCACAAATTAATACATAACATACTAAACGTAACATATCAAACTAATTAGAGTATCCCGGATTTAAGTTTATTTTGTTATGTCTACCCCTGAGTCCAGGTTGTTACTGGAGTTAAGAGTTCATTACTATATGGCCTCTGTGCTTCACTCATTAATGTAAATGTCCTCCATTTTATGTGAGAGCTTGGCTTAGTTGCAAATTGCTTGTCCCACTAATATTTTATTAGGGTCTGTAAGTGTGCACTCTTTCAAACTCACTTTCAGTCAAACTCACTCACTCAATTAATGAATCACATATTCTGTCTCTCTCTCGCACACACGGACACACGTGCAGGCATGCACTCATATGTGCACGCACGCACGTGCACACACCTCTTAGCTTTTGTTTTTGTTCAACATAAATTTGATTCAAGAGCAGAAAAATAACATGAAGAACACAAGAGCGTAATGAGGTTCTCATGCTGGCAAGGGTACATTT
Source organism: Coregonus lavaretus (assembly GCF_964263955.1). Lineage (NCBI taxonomy): Eukaryota > Metazoa > Chordata > Actinopteri > Salmoniformes > Salmonidae > Coregonus > Coregonus lavaretus. Next base: position 43,058,798 of record NC_140009.1, on the reverse strand, counting down.
TGCATGTACACTCTTAGAAATAAATGGCTATCTAGAACCTAAAAGGGTTATTCGGCTGTCCCCATAGGATAACAATTTCAAGAACCTTTGATTCCAGGTAGAACTCTTTTGGGTTCCATGTAGAGCCCTTTCTACAGAGGGTTCTACATGTGACCCAAAAGGGTTCTGCCTGGAACCAAAAAGGGTTCTACATGGAACCAAAAAGGAACCACTTATCGCGACTGCCAATTTTTGTTTCTTTTCTAAGAGCAAGCATTTAAAAAGTCTGAGTAGGACAGACAGACAGACGTACGGACGGACAGACGGAAAGACGGAAAGACGGAAAGACGGACAGACAAAGATAGCGGGAAGAGGGAGAGAGAGAGAGAGCGAGAGAGATAGAGAGAGAGAGAGAAAGAGAGAGAGAGATGCCAGAGAGAGTGAAATGTATGGAGTATGGAGGAATTCTAATGTAATTCGGAATAAACATATTTGAGGCAGGGTGCTGTAAGTGATGAAACAAAGCTAACCCGATGTGGGGCCTTTATATGTTTCTACACATCCTTGCAATGATCATGGCTCACTGTCGGGAAATGGAGTCGAATGATGGACAGATGGATGATGATGAACTGAGATCATAACAGTCTTCGGCTGTCCCTATGTAGGAGAAACCTCTTTAGTTAAAATAGTTCTACATTGAACCAGAAAGGGTTCTCCTACAGGGACAGCCAAAAAAACCTTTATGGTTCTACGTAGTACCTTTTTTGTAATAGATCTTACAGATTTGTGTGTGATAATCAGCAGAAATGTCTGTCTCACCTTGAAAAGTTGCCACTAAATCTGCCACTAAAAGTTGTCACCACCATGTCAAAACCCAAAGCCGCTATCTCTTCCTCTTTGGTAATGATCTGACCCTGTCAGTGTCTGGATCCCACTGGGGAGAGGGTGAGCTGATAAAAAGAGAGTGCCATGGACTGCAGATGCTTTGATGACATGGTGTGGAAGGACGATTAAATCTTCTTAGACACAAAATGGACTCCCTGCGGTCTCAATTACCCAGCAACCCCTGTTGATATCATGGCCGTCTCTCCTCTCTCCCCTGCTACGGCAACACCGGGATGGCTCAGACCCACTCAGTGACTTCCTCTCTATACCACAGCGATCAGACAAAATCTCTTTTCATGACAGTGAATCTCCTGAAGGGATTCGTGATGGTGCTCATCATCATCTCACGGCTCAGTCCAGATAACTCCAACTGACCCGAGGTGGATCAGAAGCAACAACCGGCCTCAATGACCCAGAACATGCATATGGAAGGAAGATACCATCCAAATAATATTTATGTTTTTTCGGCAAAGCCCACACAATAAACAACCGAAAACATGTCAGGCTTTTTAATGGTGTTGGCCAACACTGGGGTTTCGATAAATCAATCTATACCTGTGTAACAGGGTAGATTCTGTCCGTCCCTCACTGTGCTCAAACCAGCAATCTCCTCTTCCCAACAATACCTCAGCACTCTAAGCAGCATTACCTGTCGCAAAAGGTAACAACTTGCAGAGCAAGGGTAACAACTACTTCTTGGTCTCAGAGCGGGTGACGTCACCGATTTGACGCTATTAGCGCACACAGCTAACTAGCAAGCCATTCCACATCGGCTACACTTGAATTTTCTCATTATCTTTTTATCCTGCTTAGTGGTTGTATTTCTAACCCAGCATCTATTACAAGCTTTGGGGCATGGTGATATAAAATGATTGCAGATATGGACTTTCACGGAGGTACTTACTCTGAGAACAATGGAAGGTCAAGTGTGAGAGTGCGGTAGCCATTTTGAAAAGACCACTGTCTAGTTCTCATTGAAATGAATTTAAACAACTTTGGTCTGTGAGGCTTTTCAGAGATAAAATTGTCATGCTAATTTGTTTTGATTGCTACATTGGAGTGGCTAAACAAAATGAATCACTGAGCCAGATGCGACCACAGAGGCATAAAGGGGATATTTCATAGTCAATTACACTGATCGACTTGTGGCATTGATCTTTGTGCATTTCTGATCTAACATTCACACATGGGAAATTGCTATCCATACTTTTTTTAGCGTTCATTTGGATGTTGAATAATTGCCCTATGAGAACTCAGAGAAGGCTGTAATGCTGAATGAACTTTTTCAGTGAAAATAATATATAAAATTAACGCTATAACAAGAATGGATTTTGCTTTATTTTGCCACTTCACGGAGGAAATATCTCAATGAAAGGTATGATAAGTAACAAGTAGGCCTACCTCTGATGACTACAGCTAATAATTTTGCACCTGCTCTTTTTGTTTCTTGATAAGGTATAGGTTAGAACATGTTTTATATGTTTGTTTTCTATAAGGTGACAGTAAAGGTATCATTACGAGTGTGTCAGTCATTTTATTCGTTGGGGACATCTAACAAGAAAATGTATCCAATAGCACAGCCCTTTGTTGTATTACTTCAGCTTCTCAAAGTTGAGAAGAACAAAGTCATAAGAAGGCCTTACCAAGAAAATCTTCCAAAAGGACTAATTCGAGGAGTTTGAGCACTCAACAATAAAAAAGCAGAGATGTATTTATTTTAGCTCACTTTAATCCATTGTACAAAATCATGTTTATGTCATTCCTATATAATCTTAATTCTACCACAACTAGGGAAAACCCCCATTCCAAACCCTATTGGCATGCCAGTCTAACACATAACCACCATTAGTCCATTAGAGACCAAAAACTGTCATCCATCTCCAGACCAATGAGCAGACAGCTCTGTCGTCTAAGAAATCCTCAATGGTGCATGGAGATTCAGCTTTCTGCTGGATGAGATGAGTACCGCTTTCCAGTGAGCCTTGTGGACAGAGCCCACCCTGGGGACAGAGGGCAACTCATGTTGGATCTCTCTCCCTCCCCCTCTTGGTCAATTGTGGGGCTGTTGGGGCCCTTTAGGGTTTTGATAGGAGCGGTGGGGGACTTGAGATTTGCAGACTGGCTCCCGCCTCAGTATTCAGTGAGTCCCCCCATCCACACTCCTGACACCTTCAATCTGTCACAGTCGAAACCCAAGGGACCAGCGCCTCAGACTGCTGGGACAGTTTAACAATGCATGGAGCTGAGAGTTGAGCTAATCGAGATTGGCAATGACAAATCGCCTGGAATACCGACTTTGTTTACTTTTCAGACATTTTAAAGCCGAGGATATCTATTTTATTTGGGCACAGGAAGAAACAATGTCCTAGAGGGCAAGCAGGGGCGTCATGCACCCCTCGCCTTCTGGATGATAGCGGGGTGAACAGGCCATGGATTGGGTGGTTGATGTCCTTCATGATCTTTTTGGCCTTCCTGTGACATCGGGTGCTGTAGATGTCCTGGACGGCAGGCAGTGTGCCCCCAGGGATGCGTTGGGCAGACCACACCACCCCTGGAGAGCCCTGCTGTTGCGGGTGGTACAGTTGCCATACCAGGCGTTGATACATCCAGACAGGATGCTCTCAATTGTGCATCTGTAAAAGTTTGTGAGTGTCTTAGGGGCCAAGCCAACTTTCTCCTGAGGTTGAAGAGGCGCTGTTGCACCTTCTTCGCCACATTGTCTGTGTGGGTGGACCATTTCAGATTGCCAGTGATGTGTACGCAGAGGAACTTGACGTTTTTCACCTTCTCCACTGCAGTCCGGTCGATGTGGATAGGGGCGTGCTCCCTCTGCTGTCTCCGGAAGTCCACAATCAGCTCCTTCGTTTTGTTGATGTTGAGGGAGAAGTTATTTTCCTGGCACTACTCCGCCAGCACCCTCACCTGCTCCCTGTAGGCTGTCTCGTCATTGTTGGTAATCAGGCCTAATACTGTTGTGTCGTCTGCAAACTTGATAATTGAGTTGGAGGTGTACGTGAACAGGGAGTACAGGAGGGGGCTGAGCCCGCACCCTTGTGGGGCCCCTGTGTTGAGAATCAGCGTAGTGGAGGTGTTGTTTCCTACCTTCACCACCTGGGGGCGGCCCGTCAGGAAGTCCAGGTCCCAATTGCACAGGTCAGGGTTCAGACCCAGGGCCCCGAGCTTAATGATGAGCTTGGAGGGTACTATGGTGTTGAGGGCTGAGCTATAGTCAATTAACAACATTCTTACATAGGTATTCCTCTTGTCCAGATGGGATAGGGCAGTGTGCAGTGCGATGGCGATTGCATCATCTGTGGATCTGTTGGGGCGGTAAGCAAATTGAAGTGGGTCTAGCGTGTCAGGTAAGGTGGAGGTGATATGATCCTTAACTAGCCTCTCAAAGGACTTCATGATGACAGAAGTGAGTGCTACGGGGCGATAGTCATTTAGTTCAGTTACCTTTGCTTTCTTGGGTACAGGAACAATGGTGGACAGCAGACTGGGATAGGGAGAGATTGAATATGTCCGTAAACACTCCAGCCAGCTGGTCTGTGCATACTGTGAGGACGCGGGTAGGGATGCCTTCTGTGCCGACAGCCTTGTGAGGGTTAACTCGCTTAAATGTCTTACTCACGTCGGCCACGGAGAATGAGAAACCACAGTCCTTGGGAGCGGGCAGCGTCGGTGGCACTGTGTTATCCTCAATGCGGATGAAGAAGGTGTTTCGCTTGTCCGGGAGCAAGACGTCAGTGTCCGTGACGTGGCTGGTTTTCCCTTGGTAATCCGTGATTGTCTGTAAACCCTGCCACATACGTCTCGTGTCTTAGCCGTTGAATTCTGACTCCACTTTGTCTCTGTATTGACGTTATGCCTATTTGATTGCATTACGGAGGGAATAACTACACTGTTTGTAGTCAACCATATTCCCAGTCACCTTGCCGTGGTTAAATGCTGTGGTTTGCACTTTTAGTATTGCGCGAATGCTGCCATCTATCTATGGTTTTTGGTTTGGGTAGGTTTTAATAGTCACAGTGAGAACAACATCCCCTATACACCTTCTGATTAACTCATTCACTGTGTCCGTGTCTACGTCAACGTTATTCTCAGAGGCAACCCGGAACATATCCCAGTCCGCCTGATCAAAACAATCTTGAAGCATGCATTCCGATTGGTCAGACCAGCATTGATTAGACCTTAGCATGGGTACTTCCTGTTTGAGTTTCTGCCTATCGGAAGGGAGGAGCAGAATGGAGTTGTGATCTGATTTGCCAAAGGGAGGGCGGGGGAGGGCCCTGTAGCCATCCCGGAAGGGAGAGTAGCAACGGTTGAGAGTTTTTGAAGCGCGAGTACTACAGGCAATATGTTGATAGAATTCTGGTAGCGTTTTTCTCATATTTGCTTTGTTAAAATCCCCAGCTACAATAAATGCAGCCTCAGGATATGTGGTTTCCAGTTTGCACAAAGTCCAGTGTAGTTCCTTGAGGGCCGTTGTGGTATTGGCTTGAGGGGGAATATACACAGCTGTGACTATAACCGAAGAGAATTCTCTTGAGAGGTAATACGGTAGGCATTTGATTTTGAGGTATTCTAGGTCGGGTGAACAAAAGGACTTGAGTTCCTGTACGTTATCACGATCAAACCATGAGTAGTTAATCATGAAACATACACCACCGCCTTTCCTCTTCCTGGAGAGTTCTTTATTCCTGTCTTATTCGATGCACTGAGAACCCAGCTGGCTGTATTGGCGAAAACAGTAAATCCGGAGAGAGCCATGATTCCGTGAAACAGAGTATGTTACAGTCCCTGATGTCTCTATGGAAGGAGATCCTCGCCCTGAGCTCGTCTACTTTTTCCAGGGACTGAACATTAGCGAGTAATATACTCAGAAGCGGTGGATGGTGTGCACGCCTCCTGAGTCAGACTAGAAGTCTACTCCGAATACCTCTTCTCCACAGGCAGCATCTTGGAGCGGCCTCTGGAATAAGTTCAATTGCCCTGGGGGGTACGAACAAAGGATCCAATTCGGGAAAGTCATATTTCTGGACGTAATGCTGGTGAGTTACCGTTGCTCTGATACCCAAAAGTTATTTCCGTCTGTACGTAATAACACAAAAAACATTCTGGGCTAATAATGTAAGAAATAACACACAAAAAAAACTAAATACGGCAAAGTTGCTTAGGAACTAGAAGCAGAACTTCCATGTCTGTCGGTGTCCAAAAAACTAAAATATTTCCTGAGCTTTCTTATATCTCCTAGATGTGAATACTGAAGATCTCCTAGATATAAGACAGACACTTCAAAACATTATTCCTTATGATAATTTATTTTACTGTCTTTTTTTACATGTCTGTGTTATTTAGTGCGTTTCTATGGGCTATAGTAGACCTTTTTTATACATGAAGGGGTCCTAAAATTATAAATAAAATAGCTAAATGATCCATGGTATGACCATCTTAAAACAATTCCATACGCTACCGGTCAAAAGTTTTACAATACCTGATGCTGCACTCCATCACTCTCCTTCTTGGTAAAATAGCCCTTACACAGCCTGGAGGTGTGTTGGGTCATTGTCCTGTTGAAAAACACAGGATAGTCCCACTAAACCCAAACCAGATGGGATGGCATATCGGTGCAGAATGCTGTGGAAGCCATGCTGGTTAAGTGTGCCTTGAATTCTAAACAAATTACAGACAGTGTCACCAGCAAAGCACCCCCACACCATTACACCTCCTCCTGTTTTACAGTGGGAAATACACATGCAGAGATCATCCGTTCACCCACACCGCGTCTCATAAAGACAAGGAGGTTGGAACCATAAATCTCCAATTTGGACTCCAGACCAAAGGACAAATGTCCACCTGTCTAATGTCCATTGCTCGTGTTTCTTGGCCCAAGCAAGTCTCTTCTTATTATTGGTGTCCTTTAGTAGTGGTTTCTTTGCAGCAATTCGACCATGAAGGCCTGAATCACACAGTCTCCTCAGAACAGTTGATGTTGAGATGTGTCTGTTACTTGAACTCTGTGAAGCATTTATTTGGGCTGCAATTTCTAAGGCTGGTAACTCTAATGAACTTATCCTCTGCAGCAGAGGTAACTCTGGGTCTTCCATTCCTGTGGCGGTCCTCATGAGAGCCGGTTTCATCATAGCGCTTGATGGTTTTTGCGGCTGCACTTGAAGAAACTTTCAAAGTTCTTGAAATGTTCCGTATTGACTGACCTTCAAGTCTTAAAGTAATGATGGGCTGTTGTTTCTCTTTGCTTATTTGAGCTGTTCTTGCTGTAATATGGACTTGGTCTTTTACCAAATATGGCTATCTTCTTTATACCCCCTCTACCTTGTCACAACACAACTGATTGGCTCAAACGCATAAACAAATTCCAGAAATTAACTTTTAAGAAGGCACACCTGTTAATTGAAATACATTCCAGGTGACTACCTCATGAAGCTGGTTGAGAGAATGCCAAGGGTGTGCAAAGCTTTCATCAAGGCAAAGGGTGGCTATTTGAAGAATCTCAAATATAAAATATTTTTTGATTTGTTTAACACTTTTTTGGTTACTACATGATTCCATATTTGTTATTTCATAGTTTTCATGTCTTCACTATTATTCTACAATGTAGAAAATAGTAAAAATAAAGAAAAACCCTTGAATGAGTAGGTTTTCTAAAACTTTTGACCGGTAGTGTATGTTGCCTTAGCCTTTTACAGGTTGAACAGTTACCACTAGCCGGCCTCTGCCCAGTACCCTGCCCTGAACCTTGGTCACTGTTACCACCTGCACCTTAGAGACTGATGCCCTGTCAATAATTCCATAATTGAATACTTCCAGTTTTCTCGTCAGTGGATGAAACTGTGGAGTTCTACAACAAATCCCTGAGCAGTGTGCTTTACCTCCATGCCCCCTTAAGAACATGGGATATTACATTCGCTCACTCAGCTCCCTGGTTTACTCCAAAATGGAGAAACATGAAATCCACTGGACGCATCCTGGAGTGGCGTCTCAGAAACTCAGGCCACATCATCCACAAACTGTCCCTTCAAGAGCACCAAAGGCCCTATTCCAAGGCCTTTAAAAAGGCACGGTCGACGTTCTACTCCAACCTCATCAATAAAAATCCTGGAAAATCAAAGCACCCGTTTTCCACCATAAACCATATTTTGAAACCCCAGTCCCAGATCGAGACAAAGGACGAGCAGTTTAACAACTTCATTTACTTTTTTTAAACAAAAGGTCAGCAACATCAGATCTCTCATCTCTAGCTCTACTACTCTGTCTCCACCCGCCCTCAACCATCCACCAACGCCACCTCAGCCTCTCTCCTACTTCCTTGAAGTCACACAGGGAGGTATTGAGAAAACTATGTCCATAATGAAAACCTCCTCCTGTACCTTGGATCATATTCCAACAGTCCTGCTCAAATCATGCACCCATGCACTCAGCCCTCTGATGACCCAGATGTTTAATCCACCCCCTCCAATCTGGCAGTGTCCCACCTGCATTTAAGACCGCTGTCATCAGACCCTTCTGAAGAAGCCCACCCTGGACCTGAAAGTGCTGGCCAATTACAGGCCAATATCGAACCTCCCCTTCCTCACCAAGGTGTTGGAAAAAAGTTGTTGCTGTACAGCTCCAGGACCATCTCAATCAGAACAACCTATTTGAGAACTTCCAGTCTGGTATCTGGCCGGCCCACAGCACTGAAACGGCCCTACTCAGGGTCACCAATGACCTACTGATGGCGGCTGATGCATGCTCCCCCTGTCTCCTGATCCTCCTGGACTTGAGTGCAGCGTTAGACACTGTTGTGTTCACCACCTCATCCTCCTGGAACGCCTCCGGGACACCATCAGACTGTCTGAACCAGCTCTGAGTTGGTTCCACTCTTACCTCTCAGACAGGACTGAGTATGTGTCATTTGGTAGGTCCAGGTCCCGGACCTACCACGTCTCTTGCGGTGTACCACAAGGATCTGTTGTTGGACCCATCCTCTTCATCCTGTACATGCTCCCCCTCGGTCGTGTCATTAGCCAGCATGGAATCTCATTCCACTGCTATGCTGATGACACCCAGCTGTATGTAAAAACTGCCCCAAGTCCCCCTGATTCATGTGCCCGTCTGAAAACCTTCCTTGAGGAGATAAGGGCATGGATGAAGCAAAACGTCCTTCAACTGAACAGCAACAAAACCGAGGCCCTACTTGTTGGCACCCCCTACCAGGTCCAGCACTCACCAATAACACACCTCACCATTGCATGACAGAACATCCCTCTCTCAGTTTTCAATCTGGGAGTAAAGCTCGATTCCTCCCTGACCTTTGACAGCCACATCAAACAACTGTGTAAATCGTCATTCTATCACCTCAAGAACATTTCCAAACTCCGTCCCGCCCTCACTCAGTCTGATGCAGAGAAGCTTGTCCCTGCCTTTATCTCCTCATGGCTGGACTACTGCAACACACTCTTCATCGGATCCCTGGCAGGAGTCTCCAGAAGCTCCAATACATCCAGTAAAGCGCTGCCAGGATCCTGATGAGAGTGCGGAAACACCATCACATCAACCCCATCCTGGCAACTCTGCACTGGCTTCCCGTCTCATTCTGGATTGAATTCAAAACCGTCCTGCTGGCTTTCCAGTGTATTCATGGCAATGACCTTCCTTATTTCAAAGAACTGCTCTCCCTTCATAACCCCACTCAGGTCAAGCGATAGCCTGCTCCCCCACACCCCCAGGACCTAGCTCCGCTCTTGAGGGAATAAGGCTTTCAGCTCGACCGTCCCCAGCCTCTGGAATGCCCTCCCGGACCTTCTGAAGGCATTACAGACTCTGGGTTCCTTTAAAACAGGCCTAAAGACCTTTCTCTTAAGGAAAGCTTTCTGTTGATAGCTGTGCTCCTTGGTGTCCTTGTCCCTTATAGCGTCAGCTGTGTTCTTTATGTCAGTTGCCCTGTCTAGTTATGTGCATTTTTTTGTTTTTCTATTTTGTTTTTATTTATGCACTTTGAGATTATTCTGTAATGAAAAGCGCTTTAGAAATTTAATACATTTATATTATTAATGTTTACATACTGTTTTACCCACTTTATATGTATATACTGTATTCTAGTGATGGCTCATCCTATATAACTACTGCTGTACACACCTGTTCTATTCATATACTGTCCATACACACACACACACTATTCTGGACTCGTTCTGATATCATTCTGATATATCTTAATTTCTTTCTTTTTACTTTTTGAATTATGTGCGTATTGTTTTGTATTGCTAGGCATTATTAGTGCACTGTTGGAGCTAGAAACACAAGCATTTGGCTGCAGCTGTGCCAGGTAGCATAGCGCCAGGTTGCTGGTTCGAATCCCCGAGCTGACTAGGTGAAAACTCTGTCAATGTGCCTTTGAGCAGGGCACTTAACCCTAATTGCTCCTTTAAGTCACTCTGGTTAAGAGCGTTTGCTTAATGTAAAAATAAAATCTGTGTAATAAACTTTGATTTGATTTCTGTACACACATCCTCTGCTATGCAATTGGCTTTTCTTTGCTGCTTATTATTGCTGCTGCATTGTCTGTTTTCTGCTAGCCCACTATTACCCCAGCCTCCACCTATTTGGTTCTGCTTTTTGTTCCTGTCAGGGGGTTATATCTCGCTCAATGCCTGTAGTTAAATAATAATGGTAATAATTGACACATTGCTCTGGCAGTGAGCTCCCCTGAATTAGCAGAGCCAACCAAGGCCTTCTGTATTGTCATCCATTTTCTAGTCGTATGGTCATCTATTTTTCTAGTCATCTAATAAATGCTTAAACAAATATGTGGGTTTTCTGTTTGAATTCTGACCCTGAGTGTTAAAAGTCCCAAACAGTGAAAATAATGTATTTCGTCAAATGTGATTATATTTGGATAATACCAGTTCAAAGTAGGTGAACCAAGTATGAACAATGACTGTAGCTGGTACATTGGTAAAGTTTGATCATAAAGTTACTGGTCCCCTTCGCCCATTGTCAAACATTTGGATTCAGGAGGCAGGCATTACCAAGGATTTACTTCTGGCTTTATACAACATCTTATCATCTTAACTAATTTAAATATGTACTGCCTTAAAACTGTCATCACATGTGTACCTACACCTTGCTTTGGCTTAGTTTACAAATCATAAACTAGCTACTAGTATCTACAGTGGGGAAAAAAAGTATTTAGTCAGCCACCAATTGTGCAAGTTCTCCCACTTAAAAAGATGAGAGAGGCCTGTAATTTTCATCATAGGTACACGTCAACTATGACAGACAAAATGAGGAAAAAAAATCCAGAAAATCACATTGTAGGATTTTTTATGAATTTATTTGCAAATTATGGTGGAAAATAAGTATTTGGTCAATAACAAAAGTTTCTCAATACTTTGTTATATACCCTTTGTTGGCAATGACACAGGTCAAACGTTTTCTGTAAGTCTTCACAAGGTTTTCACACACTGTTGCTGGTATTTTGGCCCATTCCTCCATGCAGATCTCCTCTAGAGCAGTGATGTTTTGGGGCTGTCGCTGGGCAACACGGACTTTCAACTCCCTCCAAAGATTTTCTATGGGGTTGAGATCTGGAGACTGGATAGGCCACTCCAGGACCTTGAAATGCTTCTTACGAAGCCACTCCTTCGTTGCCCGGGCGGTGTGTTTGGGATCATTGTCATGCTGAAAGACCCAGCCACGTTTCATCTTCAATGCCCTTGCTGATGGAAGGAGGTTTTCACTCAAAATCTCACGATACATGGCCCCATTCCTTCTTTCCTTTACACGGATCAGTCGTCCTGGTCCTTTTGCAGAAAAACAGCCCCAAAGCATGATGTTTCCACCCCCATGCTTCACAGTAGGTATGGTGTTCTTTGGATGCAACTCAGCATTCTTTGTCCTCCAAACACGACGAGTTGAGTTTTTACCAAAAAGTTATATTTTGGTTTCATCTGACCATATGACATTCTCCCAATCCTCTTCTCGATCATCCAAATGCACTCTAGCAAACTTCAGATGGGCCTGGACATATACTGGCTTAAGCAGGGGGACACGTCTGGCACTGCAGGATTTGGGTCCCTGGCGGCGTAGTGTGTTACTGATGGTAGGCTTTGTTACTTTGGTCCCAGCTCTCTGCAGGTCATTCACTAGGTCCCCCCGTGTGGTTCTGGGATTTTTGCACACCGTTCTTGTGATCATTTTGACCCCACGGGCTGAGATCTTGCGTGGAGCCCCAGATTGAGGGAGATTATCAGTGGTCTTGTATGTCTTCCATTTCCTAATAATTGCTCCCACAGTTGATTTCTTCAAACCAAGCTGCTTACCTATTGCAGATTCAGTCTTCCCAGCCTGGTGCAGGTCTACAATTTTGTTTATGGTGTCCTTTGACAGCTCTTTGGTCTTGGCCATAGTGGAGTTTGGAGTGTGACTGTTTGAGGTTGTGGACAGGTGTCTTTTATACTAATAACAAGTTCAAACAGGTGCCATTAATACAGGTAACGAGTGGAGGACAGAGGAGCCTCTTAAAGAAGAAGTTACAGGTCTGTGAGAGCCAGAAATCTTGCTTGTTTGTAGGTGACCAAATACTTATTTTCCACCATAATTTGCAAATAAATTAATTAAAAATCCTACAATGTGATTTTCTGGATTTTTTTTCTCTCAATTTGTCTGTCATAGTTGACGTGTACCTATGATGAAAATTACAGGCCTCTCTCATCTTTTTAAGTGGGAGAACTTGCACAATTGGTGACTGACTAAATACTTTTTTTCCCCACTGTATCTCAAGCAGAACGTACGACCAAAGATACTGGTAACCTTTCATCTGTGGTGTGACTGTTAGTTAGCAAGCTACTTACCAGCATGCCAGCAAAAGCATTCTGTGTTGTGACTGGATGCCATAGTGTAAAATTAACCTTACACTATTTTCGGAAGAATGAAGACATCCGACAGCAGTGGCTGCTTTTAATTTTGGGTGGACAGGCTGCACCAGAAATTACGATCATGTCACATGTGTGCAGTGCACATTTCGAGTGAAGTTGCTTTATCAATTGGGGAGAACATTAGATGGGTCTTGCCAGGAAGCTAATCATGAAGACAGATGCTGTATGATTACTGACAGTGGATCTTGCAAGTGCTGCCCATAATGTAAGTATCAGAGTTTGATGAGTCTGACACGGTAGCCAACATTTTGGGGGGATCGTGGGGGTAACGTTAGATAATGCAACTGTGGCTGTGGCTGCTTTAACTTGTGAACAGTATATTTTCTGTAACACACCTGATAGTCACTATTTGGTTTTTGTTCTCCCATCCCTAAGCCCCCTTACATTGAGTCTTATAACTGCCAGCACACAGCTTACAGTTGTTGGGGGGAGGGGGGGCTTCCCAGGCAACCACCGCAGTAGGAATGCTGTGATAAAAAATCAGCTTTCATAAGGAAAAGAACAGGGATATGCTTTGAAGCCTGTGAAGAACGACCCAACATACTGTAAGTCAGGGTCTACAAATTGTTTTCTGAGGTCTTGGCTGAAGAGAGCTGGGACCACAGTCTCAAAGAAAACCATTAGTAACACACTACGCCGTCATGGATTAAAATCCTGCAGCGCACGCGAGGTCCCCCAGCTCAAGCATGTCCAGGCCCGTCTGAAGTTTGCCAATGACCATCTGGATGATCCAGAGGAGGAATGGGAGAAGGTCATGTGGTCTGATGAGACAAAAATAGAGCTTTTTGGTCTAAACTCCACTCGCCGTGTTTGGAGGAAGAAGAAGGATGAGTACAATCCCAAGAACACCATCCCAACCGTGAAGCATGGAGGTGGAAACAACATTCTCTGGGGATGCTTTTCTGCAAAGGGGACAGGACGACTGCACTGTATTGAGGGGAGGATGGATGGGGCCATGTATCGCGAGATCTTGGCCAACAACCTCCTTCCCTCAGTAAGAGCATTGAAGATGGGTCGTGGCTGGGTCTTCCAGCATGACAACGACCCAAAACACAAAGCCAGGGCAACTAAGGAGTGGCTCCGTAAGAAGCATCTCAAGGTCCTGGAGTGGCCTAGCCAGTCTCCAGACCTGAACCCAATATAACATCTTTGGAGGGAGCTGAAAGTCCGTATTGCCCAGCGACAGCCCCGAAACCTGAAGGATCTGGAGAAGGTCTGTATGGAGGAGTGGGCCTAAATCCCTGCTGCAGTGTGTGCAAACCTGGTCAAGACCTACAGGAAACGTATGATCTCTGTAATTGCAAACAAAGGTTTCTGTACCAAATATTAAGTTCTGCTTTTCTGATGTATCAAATACTTATGTCATGCAATAAAATGCAAATTAATTACTTAAAAATCATACAATGTGATTTTCTGGATTTTTGTTTTAGATTCCGTCTCTCACAGTTGAAGTGTACCTGTGATACAAATTACAGACCTCTACATGCTTTGTAAGTAGGAAAACCTGCAAAATCGGCAGTGTATCAAATACTTGTTCTCCCCACTGTATATATATATATGGCCCCCCCACTTCTAAAACCAAAGTTGCGCCCCTGCTGTCATAGTCATAGTTATTCATTTCAAATCTGCATCAGTTGTGCATTTCAAGCACACACAAATTCTAAATACAAAACATTGAAAAGTTTCACAAAAGTGCACACGTGCCCAGTGACAGAGCCCTGACAAGGAGAAGGCCATAGCTGGATTCATCTCTCACTTCAATCTTGGGGGTGACTGAAGCCAAGTGGGTGACTGGCCTGCTTGATTGAAGCGGGGTACATGGGTGCCCCTCCTCTCCCACTCACCTCCGCATCAATCTCTGTAGTTGGTTTCCTAAAGCTTACGTCATTAATTATGATATCACATTTTGTTACTTATTTGGTATTGTTTTTTTCAAGCATTCGGACAGGAGACGAGTGTTACAAATTGTACACATCAATGGGTCCTGCACACTGTAAGGCGGCCGGGTGCCTATATTAGGCTTACGGCTAATATGTTTTTTTTTTTATGTCAAATGGATGTCTCACCATTATTTCTCACCTTTATTTCTCATGAGTGTTAATGTTGATCAATATTTTGGCACCAATAAATTGTCCTGTACACTTATTGCATGATGTTGTCATGTACATTCCATTATGTCTAAGCTTCTAATGTGGCTCAGGTGTTACTAATTATTGTGAAGAAGTGTATCTGTGAACTGTGTTCTGTAATTAGTTACAAAACAATAGAAATGCAATTGTGTATTGCTGCTGTTTGTCTGATATCCAACAGTCCATGATCTGATCTGTTGACCATGAGAGCATTTTGCAGAGAAAATGGGTTGAGGCATACTATTTTGGCTCGGAATGACATGTGGCCCATTGTTTACCTTGTTACCTGGCAATGACCACAAGGGTGTTTCAAAGCCAGTGGCGGCTGGTGAAAAATATTCTCGGTGGGGCTGTGCCATACTTTTTTTTCTCCTGTAACCATCGCGATATATTTTAACACAAACTGCAGGACAGCAGTGCTCAGTGAAACATTCAGTAATTATTTAATGCCAATATTAAAAAGTTGAGGCATTCTTACACAAAAACATATTACACAAACCCAAGCCTTTCATTTGCATTTAAAGTGAACTTTTCACCATTGGCAGTAAACAGGCAACGCAACAGGCATGCTGTCAGAACAGAGTGGAAAGTGGACAATAACATGAAATTATTATAAAGTTTATAGGAAATCTTACACTGTATAAAAGGATGTATAATATAGAAATGGATATCAAGTGGATGAACTCAAACCTTTGACTGGAAGAATAGCATACAGTATTTTATGATCATACTAAATGTGACTAATTGTTAATGTGCTCCAGAACTGCAACAATTAATTGATACAAAACAACATATATACAGTAATATTAGCAAAGACACTATTAAGACTTTCTAGAGTACCATATATAACTGGATTTTTTATGCTAAGGTCAACTATATACAAAGAAACATGCGGCCAGAGCTGCTCTGTGTGTGTGTGTCTGTCATCTTATTTGTACAGGAATTTTGCCCGTCTGTCCTTCTGAGTGGCAAAACTCTCAATCACCCTTTGATTAAAGTCAGGAATGTCCCTGACAAGTTTCTTCTCCATGGAGAGCATGGCCAGAGCGTTCAGGCGATCCTGTGTCATGCTGTTTCTCAGGAAGGTCTTGATCCTTTTCAGTGTAGAGAAGCACCTTTCTGACTCAGCAGTTGTCATGGGTGTGGTGATGAGGATCTTGAGGAGGCTGGCAGTCTCTGTGAAAGTGCTCTGAAGGTTGTTCTCCATGAAGAACTGGTACAGGGGCACTGCACCACTACAAGCCTTGAACTCACTGTTCTCATAGATGAGGGACAGTTCGGTTTTGAGCTTGGCCTTGTTCAACATGGGGTACGCCTCCACGGTTGTGTCAAGCGCTGTATCGGGGAACTTCACACTGTGTTGTGGGAACAACTCTCCGTGCAATAGTGTTGCGCTGATGAGGTGCTGGGTGAAGGAGAACCTCTCTTTGGCATGACTCAGGATGGTATCACATACCTGTAAAAGATACATCATCAGCTTTAATTTGCAATTAAGCTATTTTGATGCAAGTGATCCTGACTGACACATGCCTATGTCCAACTCAAGTATATGATTACCAAGGTGCTGATTGTTCAGGGTTTTGGCTACATACTACCAGGCCTGAAAAAAGTTCTAGGGGGAAACACTGACAATTACATCACAACTTACCTCTATAGCCAACCTCTGTTGTTCTCCTGGTCCCAGCATCCTCCGTCGCTTGATGGGCTGTTGCTGCTCGTCAGATGCGCTGTCCCCACACAAAGAGGGAATTGAGGCCCTGGGTCCAAAAAATAAAGTTTAATTTGATAACTTGCAATCAGACTTCTTAACTCACTGTAATTCCCCCTCAACACACAACCAGTGACTTTTATATATATATATATATACAGTGGGGAAAAAAAGTATTTAGTCAGCCACCAATTGTGCAAGTTCTCCCACTTAAAAAGATGAGAGAGGCCTGTAATTTTCATCATAGGTACACGTCAACTATGACAGACAAATTGAGAAAAAAAAATCCAGAAAATCACATTGTAGGATTTTTAATGAATTTATTTGCAAATTATGGAGGAAAATAAGTATTTGGTCAATAACAAAAGTTTTTCAATACTTTGTTATATACCCTTTGTTGGCAATGACACAGATCAAACGTTTTCTGTAAGTCTTCACAAGGTTTTCACACACTGTTGCTGGTATTTTGGCCCATTCCTCCATGCAGATCTCCTCTAGAGCAGTGATGTTTTGGGGCTGTCGCTGGGCAACATGGACTTTCAACTCCCTCCAAAGATTTTCTATGGGGTTGAGATCTGGAGACTGGCTAGGCCACTCCAGGACCTTGAAATGCTTCTTACGAAGCCACTCCTTCGTTGCCCGGGCGGTGTGTTTGGGATCATTGTCATGCTGAAAGACCCAGCCACGTTTCATCTTCAATGCCCTTGCTGATAGAAGGAGGTTTTCACTCAAAATCTCACGATACATGGCCCCATTCATTCTTTCCTTTACACGGATCAGTCGTCCTGGTCCCTTTGCAGAAAAACAGCCCCAAAACATGATGTTTCCACCCCCATGCTTCACAGTAGGTATGGTGTTCTTTGGATGCAACTCAGCATTCTTTGTCCTCCAAACACGACGAGTTGAGTTTTTACCAAAAAGTTCTATTTTGGTTTCATCTGACCATATTACATTCTCCCAATCCTCTTCTGGATCATCCAAATGCACTCTAGCAAACTTCAGACGGGCCTGGACATGTACTGGCTTAAGCAGGGGTACACGTCTTGCACTGCAGGATTTGAGTCCCTGGCGGCGTAGTGTGTTACTGATGGTAGGCTTTGTTACTTTGGTCCCAGCTCTCTGCAGGTCATTCACTAGGTCCCCCCGTGTGGTTTTGGGATTTTTGCTCACCGTTCTTGTCATAATTTTGACCCCACAGGGTGAGATCTTGCGTGGAGCCCCAGATCGAGGGAGATTATCAGTGGTCTTGTATGTCTTCCATTTCCTAATAATTGTTCCCACAGTTGATTTCTTCAAACCAAGCTGCTTACCTATTGCAGATTCAGTCTTCCCAGCCTGGTGCAGGTCTACAATTTTGTTTATGGTGTCCTTTGACAGCTCTTTGGTCTTGGCCATAGTGGAGTTTGGAGTGTGACTGTTTGAGGTTGTGGACAGGTGTCTTTTATACTGATAACAAGTACAAACAGGTGCCATTAATACAGGTAACGAGTGGAGGACAGAGGAGCCTCTTAAAGAAGAAGTTACAGGTCTGTGAGAGCCAGAAATCTTGATTGTTTGTAGGTGACCAAATACTTATTTTCCACCATAATTTGCAAATAAATTCATAAAAAATCCTACAATGTGATTTTTTGGAAACATTTTTCTCAATTTGTCTGTCATAGTTGACGTGAACCTATGATGAAAATTACAGGCCTCTCTCATCTTTTTAAGTGGGAGAACTTGCACAATTGGTTGCTGACTAAATACTTTTTTTCCCCACTGTATATATATATATATATAAAAGTCACTGGTTGTGTGTTGAGGGGGAATTACAGTGAGTTAAGAAGTCTGATTGCAAGTTATCAAATTAAACTTTATTTTTTGGACCCAGGGCCTCAATTCCCTCTTTGTGTGGGGACAGCGCATCTGACGAGCAGCAACAGTTTAGTTGCTGACTAAATACTTTTTTTCCCCACTGTATATATATATATATATATATATATATATATATATATATATATATATATATATATATATATATATATATATATATATATATAGACAGACAGACAGACAGACAGATAGTGTGTATATACACACAAACTATGTCTAGTAACTGCTTTTAACCTGTGATGTACATAATTAACTGATGTTATTACGTTTTAAAGCCTTTTTCTATTACATTTGTGAGAGGGATGCAACATCATTTTGTTCTGCTGTGCACTTAGCAATAAAGTTAATCTTCAATAACAACTAGGCCTCTTCTAGAAATTGACCTGGTGGACACCTGAATAATTATTACAAACTGTGTAGTACTTTCCTGCATTATTATCAACGTCTGATTGTGTCTTCTCTTTCCTTTTAAAATACTAAAACAAATATAATTGTGACGGCTCTATGATAATCACTCACTTTGATGACCAGACACATTTAGGCTTTTAAACTGTTGTAAGTGAACTATTCATCTTTCTAACAACATCTTTATCAGCCAATAGTAAATATAGTTATTTACCTGATTGTTAGCATGCTGTCTGTGAACCTCTGGACAAGTGCTTTAATGAAGACAGGGTCGATGTTCCTCTTCTGCAGCTGGCTGAAAAGCATGTCCACATTTGGCATGATCTTGTGGAACAGTGCCAGGAAAAAACAGAAAGCCTCGTCTTCGAGCATCCTCACAAAGCCCCCCGCCTCTCTGACAGTCGGGGCATCAAAGTTCCCAGAGTCTCTGATGGTCTGGAAACACGTTAGGAGGTCATCCCTGTACTCGTACACAGTGTTTACAGCGCGACTGTGGAAGTTCCACCGTGTTGTAGAGGCTCTGGGGAGTCTATGCGCAACCACTTCGTCAAGCACGGTGGTTCGCTTGGGAGACCTGGAGAAGAAAGCAGAAAATCCTGCAAGGTCGGAAAAGAAAGTGCCGATCCTGGGGATGCGTGAAGTAGCCTGCTGCATGATGAGGTTCAGCTGATGTGCATAGCAGTGGACGTAGTGCGCATTTTCGTACACATCCACTATTTTACGCTGCACTCCGCCGGTGGCTCCCCTCATCACACTTGCTCCGTCGTAAGCCTGGGCAATAAGTTTGGCCTTTTGTCCATGTGAGAGTATGGTGCTGAGCCTCTCCAGCAGCGCTGTAGCGATGGTGTTGGCGGTTGCGTTCTCGATCAAAATGAACTCGAAAAAACGCTCTTGGACGTTACTTTTAGCATCGATGTAGCGTATCACAAGCACCAACTGGCAGTGGGTGGAAACGTCAGTCGTCTCGTCAGCTTGAATGGCGATAAAATCAGCACTCTTTACTTCCTCCAGGATGTAATCCTTAAGCACTGACAGCATACAGTCCAACAGCTCGTTCTGTATCGTCTTTGACGTGCCCTTAAAAACGGTAGCTGTCTTCAGGTGCTCCTCCAGCACACTGTCGAGGGAGGCAACAAAATCCACTAAGCCCCGGAAAATGCCGGGGTTGTCCGAGGAGTCAGTCTCCTCGTGCCCACGCAAGGCCAACTCAAAAGCCCCACAGAACTTCACACAATCGATAATTTTGGATAGAATGTGCCTGTTTTTATCCACCTCCTCATTGTGTTTCCTCACCGCAATCCTGTGGCCGTCATCCAGCTGCGTAGCAATGTTCACCCTTCCTAATACAGCTAGCTTTACAGAGTTGTCCATGTGTGCCCTGGTGTTCTCATGTTTCTTTACCTTCTCTGATAGGTGCTTCATATCCCTCACTCCGGTACCTGTCCATGCTGAATCTGACCCCGTCGTTTTAAAAAGCAAGCACGGAAAGCAAAATAAAGCATTAGCATCAGTGCACCCAGCTAGCCAAGCCTTCCTGGTGTACCAGCTACGGGAGAAGCCGCGCATATACTGCTTCCCTTTCTCGCTAGCCTGCTGTCTGATTGAGAGGTCAGGTTGATCTGGGCCCAGCTCTTTCACCCGAACTTTCTCTGACAAAGTTCTCCTCTCAAACGGATCTTGGAGGAGAGATTTCACCGAGTTAGGGTTGGGTCTTGGAGGAGTAACGTTTGCGCTCGCCATTGTCGTCTAGTAAAAATGGCGCCACTGGAGCCCGGTCCTTATTTTATCAGGGGCGAGCTTGGGGCGATAAAATAATCGCCCTCCTTGGATTCGATTTAAGATCGCTGATTGGCTACATTTTATGTCATACATTCATATCTTAAATTAGCAATTGGCTTAACTGCTACGTAGACCCGCCTCCTCGGGGCACTTTCTGTATCGCCCAGAGCTGACGAGGCGTTTGACAGGCAGAGGAAAGGTTGCGAATATGATTTTCTATCATATCTTACACATATTACTGTGTGCATTCCATATTTCAAACACACAAATATTGACATACTGATGTTTTTATTATTATTATTATTATTTTTATTTATTTTTTATTTTATTTTTTAAAATAATTTTATTTAAGGGGGCGGCGCCCTAGCGCCCTCTATCGGCCAGCCGCCACTGTTCAAAGCGCTGTCAGTCAAGGCGAGCTCATTAATATAAGCTCCCCGCCCACTCAGCCTGTTCTTTCAGGCTTCCTGATAGTTAGAGTTGAGAGAAAAGGTACAATTTCTGAAATTCAGAGCATTTTAATAGCGTAAAAATATTATAGGTCATGTTTTAGTAATTCAAAGGCTATTTTTACTTGGGAAATAGGATGACTGTGCAGGACCTTTAAGACAACCTTGAGGGAATAAGATGTCTATTCATAATTTTAAAAACTCACAACAGTTCAGTCGGTGTCTGTGAATGATTGATGGATAGACACACGAAGAACCAACCATGTCATTTGACCTGAGTTTTAAATGGTGCCACTCAACATTTAAAATCCAATACGGAAGTCAATAGTCAAACACAGAGATTCAGACATCATCAGAGTCACTTCCATAAGCCAATGTCACTGCGTTCCTTTACAGTCTGGGCCACAGGGACAGGAATGCCTAGTCCTGGACTTAAAAAGCACTTTCATTGGAGATTTTCCATTGAGCAATCCGGGATTCGAAGAATAACAAAGCAGTCATCCTGCAACCGATTTGGGTCCCAAACTGGATCTACCAATCCAGGATTGCCCCTTTAAGTGCCCCCAACACAACCAAGAAATGAGAATGGGTGCACATCTGCCAATATGTTACAATATGTTACAGCTTGAAACTGCTGCGGGGAAATCCTTCTGGTGGCATGAGACACTTACCATTAGAGGAACAGGGATGGCAGAGGTACGTATACCAACAGAATGGATGGATGAACATGGAGAGCAACCTACAAACAGAAAGAGAACATATGGTCTTTTCATTCTTGAAATGACTGGTGTGTGGGACTTTAGACTAGCGCTTCTGGTTGAGAACCTTTTTTAATCCCATTCTCATATCATTAATTTGTGTGTGTGTTCATGTTTTTGAATTTAAAGTTACATAATGTGTGTGTTTGTGTGTGTGTCATGCTCAAAAGGACAGCGATGCTGCAGTACAATGGCTAAATTCAGCCCCTCCTTGCCTCACTAAGTGAGGGGAGTGAAGGATGTTGTGCTATGCATAAATGCTCGCAGCACTTTATTAAGACCTATAAAAAAACACCATTAAAATTCACAACTCAAGGAGTGTCGCCTGACCCCTGGAGAATTATAAATTAGCCACGTTGCTCAAGCCAAACGACAATTTCAGACCGTTATCTTCTCTCTATTCCCCCAGTCTCACTGCACACCGAAAAGTCCGCTATATAGCTATAATGGGGCTGGTTGTATGTTTTGAAGTGACGAAACGCTGACGTTGCTTCAATCAAATGGTTCTACTTTCTTTCCCATTAGAACAGGCTGGTGGTGGACCTTAGGCGTCACTGATGCCCAGTTGGCTTAATTGCCTTTTTTTACCAGTTCTTTGTATCTTTTGAAACAAGTGCACATTAATGAGACTGGGAGAGCGAGTGTGCGATATGTGGCCCGTCATGCAGAAAACAGTTTGGCCTGAGAGCAGGGGAACTAAATGCTTAGTCTCTGTGACTGCACAGTGCCGCATCAGAGCGAATAAAGCACAACTCGACTGTGGGGGCACAGGGGATCAGATGAGACCGAGACCACTGCTCTTCATTCCTCACACACACAGACACACACAGAGACACATGCAGAGACACACACACACACACACGCCTGTTGCCCCATAAGTGTTTGCCCATAATGACGATGCGCTAGCTAAAGCCCCTAGCGCGTCATTGGCTTCTCATTAGCGCAATGCTAAGATAAATGGGTAAGTAAATGGTATTTTATGCAGGCATAAAGTTAATTTGCTATGCCACAGCACTCTTTAACGATGCTGTGTTTAGAGAGTCCAAGGCCTCTGGAGTGTGTTTGTCGTATTAGCTGTGTTGTGGCAGGATTCAGCCATTAAAGATAATGGGGCCAATGTGACCTAAAATTTACCTCACACTGATTGTAGATGTTCAGCTCTTCAAAAAGCTGTTTTGCTATTTGAAGAGTCACAGGAAAAATATGCATTTGAGTCAAAAGGTCACAGTTCGACCACATACAAATGTATTTTCTTTAAATGTTTTCCCAATGGCGAAGATGCATAAAGATAAAGGAATTCAGATATTGTGTCATTGTTTTTTAGCACTACCCACACAGTTCTTAAACTACGGCGTGCAACATGGTTCAATGTGCCAGTAAATCAGCACAATATACTTTTTAGTGTTTTCAAATTGCCGCCATCTTAGAGCTAGAATTGGGATCATGTATACTGCGCTAATGCTGATACAAAAAAAGGAGTAACGCAGAGCAATGAGCAATGCGATGAACTTAGCAAACGAGCCATTAGTGGCAAGTACATGGGGAATGTCATCTTTATTGTCATGCCCTGACTCAGGGGACGCTTATATGTTGAGTCAGGGTGTGTATATTCCTTGTTGTGCTTTTTCTATGTTGTATATTCTATGTTTCTATTTCTATGTTTGGCCGGGTGTGATTCCCATTCAGAGGCAGCTGTTGCTCGTTGTCTCTGATTGGGGATCATACTTAGGCAGACAGTTTTCCTGCCTGTGTTGTGGGATCTTGTTTGTGTTCGGTGAGTTTGGGCTTGTTAGTGATTAGCCTTCCAACGTCACGGTTCGTTGCCTTTTGTTGTTTTTGTATGTTTATTCAGTACAATAAACATGGATGCATTTCACGCTGTGCCTTGGTCTGACATGTTCATCAACGATCGTGACATTTATGCCCCTTTTCCATTGTATTGTTCAAAGTGCAATCCTTTAAAAGTATGGTAACAGAGAGGACCACATATAAAGAGAAACGGAAGACTTCCTTACATTTCTTTGTTCTCTAACTTTGATTGCTACCATTCATATCTTCTCTTCAAGACGACATAGAACTTTTCTTTTATCATACGTCTGATGTGGATTCATAACTTCATCCATGGAATTAGATTAAATCAAGAGCATTTTATTTGTGTTGGGTAAAAAAAAACAAGACAAAGGAGTGAAAGAAAATGACATGGGTACAGCTGGGAGTAATCAAAGTTAAGTGTGATCAGGTGAGAATTGTGGTGTTCTTTTCACACATACCACTGACGACATTTACATGCAAACCAATATTCCATTATTATTCGGGATACTCAAGTATTCTGTTTTTGAGTTGACTCATATAAACATCATATCCCATTTACAATAACATGAATAAGCTTGTATCCCGGTTTTGAAAAACCCAAATAAGATGCCTGACACCTCCACTTTATTTGTATTTTTTTGAAGATTCTCATAATCCATTGGATAATTTGTAAATGTTCACTTATATTTTGAGCTAGTATGTATATATATATATATATATATATATATATATATATATATATATACAGTGGGGAAAAAAAGTATTTAGTCAGCCACCAATTGTGCAAGTTCTCCCACTTAAAAAGATGAGAGAGGCCTGTAATTTTCATCATAGGTACACGTCAACTATGACAGACAAATTAAGGGAAAAAAATCCAGAAAATCACATTGTAGGATTTTTAATGAATTTATTTGCAAATTATGGTGGAAAATAAGTATTTGGTCACCGACAAACAAGCAAGATTTCTGGCTCTCACAGACCTGTAACTTCTTCTTTAAGAGGCTCCTCTGTCCTCCACTCGTTACCTGTATTAATGGCACCTGTTTGAACTTGTTATCAGTATAAAAGACACCTGTCCACAACCTCAAACAGTCACACTCCAAACTCCACTATGGCCAAGACCAAAGAGCTGTCAAAGGACACCAGAAACAAAATTGTAGACCTGCACCAGGCTGGGAAGACTGAATCTGCAATAGGTAATCAGCTTTGTTTGAAGAAATCAACTGTGGGAGCAATTATTAGGAAATGGAAGACATACAAGACCACTGATAATCTCCCACGATCTGGGGCTCCACGCAAGATCTCACCCCGTGGGGTCAAAATGATCACAAGAACGGTGAGCAAAAATCCCGAACCACACAGGGGGACCTAGTGAATGACCTGCAGAGAGCTGGGACCAAAGTAACAAAGCCTACCATTAGTAACACACTACGCCGCCAGGGACTAAAATCCTGCAGTGCCAGACGTGTCCCCCTGCTTAAGCCAGTACATGTCCAGGCCCGTCTGAAGTTTGCTCGAGTGCATTTGGATGATCCAGAAGAGGATTGGGAGAATGTCATATGAAACCAAAATAGAACTTTTTGGTAAAAACTCAACTCGTCGTGTTTGTAGGACAAAGAATGATGAGTTGCATCCAAAGAACACCATACCTACTGTGAAGCATTGGGGTGGAAACATCATGCTTTGGGGCTGTTTTTCTGCAAATGGACCAGGACGACTGATCCGTGTAAAGGAAAGAATGAATGGGACCATGTATCGTGAGATTTTGAGTGAAAACCTCCTTCCATCAGCAAGGGCATTGAAGATGAAACGTGGCTGGGTCTTTCAGCATGACAATGATCCCAAACACACCGCCCGGGCAACGAAGGAGTGGCTTCGTAAGAAGCATTTCAAGGTCCTGGAGTGGCCTAGCCAGTCTCCAGATCTCAACCCCATAGAAAATCTTTGGAGGGAGTTGAAAGTCTGTGTTGCCCAGCGACAGCCCCAAAACATCACTGCTCTAGAGGAGATCTGCATGGAGGAATGGGCCAAAATACCAGCAACAGTGTGTGAAAACCTTGTGAAGACTTACAGAAAACGTTTGACCTGTGTCATTGCCAACAAAGGGTATATAACAAAGTATTGAGAAACTTTTGTTATTGACCAAATACTTATTTTCCACCATAATTTGCAAATAAATTCATAAAAAATCCTACAATGTGATTTTCTGAATAATTTTTTCTCATTTTGTCTGTCATAGTTGACGTGTACCTATGATGAAAATTACAGGCCTCTCTCATCTTTTTAAGTGGGGGAACTTGCACAATTGGTGGCTGACTAAATACTTATTTTCCCCACTGTATATATATATTGTATATATATGACCATTATATAAATGGTATAATTGCGTGATATGATAGCATTTTGCATTCCTGCTCACCCCGTCGCCCCAAGTTTAGCTTCGCTACATGTTCCACTGCTTTGATTGGTGTAACGTTAGCTAGAAACCACAAGTGTCTATCCAGATAATTAAAAGGCACCTGCAGAAAAAAAAATCAAGAAACGTATAGTTTTCTTTCAATAGTTATCCATATTACCGGAGCTTCATCTTATTCTTTCTAACTATTTGTATGGCGGATTCGCGGCCACAATTTATGGAAGATGCCAAAACTTTGGAGATAACAATAGATGGCGAAGTCAAAGTGGTTTCCATCTATGGGGTTGTTTTCCCCTAAATCAATGCTTATGACAAATCCAGATCCAGAACCAGCCACCGAGCCAGCTGGCTAATCTTTTGAATAAGGTGTAGTTAAAAAAACCCAGCATCAACAGCAACAACATATACTATTAGCTAGCTAGTTAGATAAGGTATTTTTATTTATTTTTATTTTTTATTTAACCTTTATTTAACCAGGTAAGCCAGTTGAGAGCAAGTTCTCATTTATAACTGCGACCTGGCCAAGATAAAGAAAAGCAACAATAAAAACAACAACACAGAGTTACATATGGGGTAAAACAAAACATAAAGTCAAAAATACAACAGAAAATATATATACAGTGTGTTCAAATGTAGCAAGTTATGGAGGTAAATAAATAACAATATGGGGATGAGGTAGTTGGGTGGGCTAATTTCAGATGGGCTGTGTACAGGTGCAGTGATCGGTAAGGTGCTCTGACAACTGATGCTTAAAGTTAGTGAGGGAGATAAGAGTCTCCAGATTCAGAGATTTTTGCAATTCGTTCCAGTCATTGGCAGCAGAGAACTGGAAGGAATGGCGGCCAAAGGAGGTGTTGGCTTTGGGGATGACCAGTGAGATATACCTGCTGGAGCGCATACTACGGGTGGGTGTTGCTATGGTGACCAATGAGCTAAGATAAGGCGGGGATTTGCCTAGCAGTGATTTATATGTGGCCTGGAGCCAGTGGGTTTGGCAACAATTATTTTTACATTTTTTAATTTTTAGTCATTTAGCAGACGCTCTTATCCAGAGCGACTTACAGGAGCAATTAGGGTTAAGTGCCTTGCTCAAGGGCACATCGACAGATTTTTCACCTAGTCGGCTCGGGAATATGTAGTGAGGACCAGCCAACAAGAGCGTACAGGTCACAGTGGTGGGTAGTATATGGGGCTTTGGTGACAAAACGGATGGCAATGTGATAGACTACATCCAATTAGCTGAGTAGAGTGTTGGAGGCTATTTTGTTAATGACATCGCCGAAGTCAAGGATCGGTAGGATAGTCAGTTTTACGAGGGCATATTTGGCAGGATGAGTGAAGGAGGCTTTGTTGCGAAATAGGAAGCCGATTCTAGATTTAACTTTGGATTTGAGATGCTTAATGTGAGTCTGGAAGGAGAGTTTATTGTCTAACCAGACACCTAAGTATTTGTAGTTGTCCACATATTCTAGGTCAGACCCGTCGAGAGTAGTGATTCTAGTCGGGTGGGCGGGTGCCAGCAGCGTTCGATTGAAGAGCATGCATTTAGTTTTACTAGTGTTTAAGAGCAGTTGGAGGCTACTGAAGCTGTATGGCATTGAAGCTCGTTTTGAGGTTTGTTAACACAATGTCCAATGAAGGGCCAGATGTATACAAAATGGTGTTGTCTGCGTAGAGGTGGATCTGAGAGTCACCAGCAGCAAGAGCGACATCATTGATATACACAGAGAAAAGAGTCGGCCCAAGAATTGAACCCTGTGGCACCCCCATAGAGACTGCCATAGGTCCAGACAACAGGCCCTCCGATTTGACACATTGAACTCTATCTGAGAAGTAGTTGGTGAACCAGGCGAGGCAGTCATTTGAGAAACCAAGGCTATTTAGTCTGCCAATAAGAATGCGGTGGTTGACAGAGTCGAAAGCCTTGGCCAGGTCGATGAAGACGGCTGCACAGTACTGTCTATTATCGATTGCGGTTATAATATCGTTTAGGACCTTGAGCGTGGCTGAGGTGCACCCATGACCAGCTCGGAAACCGGATTGCATAGCGGAGAAGGTACGGTGGGATTCGAAATGGTCGGTGATCTGTTTGTTAACTTGGCTTTCAAAAACTTTTGAAAGGCAGGGCAGGAAGGATATAGGTCTGTAACAGTTTGGATCTAGAGTGTCACCCCCTTTGAATAGGGGGATGACTGCGGCAGCTTTCCAATCTCTGGGGATCTCAGATGTTACGAAAGAGAGGTTGAACAGGCTAGTAATAGGGTTGCGACAATTTCGGCGGCTAGATTTAGAAAGAAAGGGTCCAGATTGACTAGCCCAGATGATCTGTAGGGGTCCAGACTTTGCAGCTCTTTCAGAACATCAGCTGTCTGAATTTGTGTGAAGGAGAAGTGGGGGGGGGGGGGGATGGGAAAGTTGCAGCGGAGGGTGCAGAGCTGGTGGCCAGGGTAGTGGTAGCCAGGTGGAAAGCATGGCCAGCCGTAGCAAAATGCTTGTTGATATTCTCGATTATTGTAGATTTATCAGTGGTGATAGTGTTTCCTAGCCTCAGTGCAGTGGGCAGCTGGGAGGAGGTGCTCTTATTCTCCATGGACTTTACAGTGTCCCAAAACTTTTTGGAGTTAGTGCTACAGGATGCAGATTTCTGTTTGAAAAAGGTAGCCTTTGCTTTCCTAACTGCTTGTGTATATTGGTTCCTAACTTCCCTGAAAAGTTGCATATCGCGGGGGCTATTTGATGCTAATGCAGTACACCACAGGATGTTTTTGTGCTGGTCAAGGGCAGTCAAGTCTGAGGAGAACCAGGGGCTATATCTGTTCTTAGTTCTGTATTTTTTGAATGGGGCATGTTTATTTAAGATTGAGAGGAAATTACTTTTAAAGAACAACCAGGCATCCTCTACTGACGGAATGAGATCGATATCCATCCAGGATATCTGGGACAGGTCAGTTAGGAAGGCCTGCTCGCTAAAGTGTTTTAGGGAGCGTTTGACATTGATGAGGGGTGGTCGTTTGACCACGGACCCGTTACGGACGCAGGCAATAAGGCAGTGATCGCTGAGATCCTGGTTGAAGACAGCGGAGGTGTATTTAGAGGGTAAGTTAGTCAGGATGATATCTATGAGGGTGCCCATGCTTACGGAATTAGGGTTGTACCTGGTAGGTTCGTTGATAATTTGTGTGAAATTGAGGGCATCTAGTTTGGATTGTAGGATGGCCGGGGTGTTAAGCATATCCCAATTTAGGTCACCAAGCAGTATGAACTCTGAGGATAAATGGGGGGCAATCAATTCACATATGGTGTCCAGGGCACAGCTGGGGCTGAGGGGGGTCTGTAGCAAGCGGCAACTGTGAGAGACTTATTTCTGGAAAGGTGGATTTTTAGAAGTAGAAGCTCAAACTGTTTGGGCACAGACCTGGATAGTATGATAGAGCTCTGCAGGCTAGTAAGGTTAGTATGCTAGCTAGCTACACTGACAGTTGTCAGTGCCCTATTTGTTGATGTTTATGAACTCCATGTGGAAATGTCCACACCCAATTCATGAATATGTACAATATGTCCTTTAAAACCTGTCAACAAACTGATGTAATTTGGAAATTTTGCAAGGAAAATCTCCCCGTTCCCCAAATGTCTTCGCTCCGCAAGAGAAGCAGAAATGAAAGAGAATACTTTACAGATGTCAACTAGATTGTTGATGATCATTCTATCGATTTATGACATTATGACATTATTCTAGATTATCAAGTAATGACAAAAGAGAAGCTAATTATGGAGAAGTTGACTAACAAATAGCCTACTTAATGTCAGAAATTATTTGCAGAAAAATATCTAAATGAGGCAACCACCAAAAAAAACAAATTATTAATATTTTGTTTATTCATGTTACAGGGATACTCGTGAGCGGGATATCAAAGGTGCACGTAAACATCTTATCCTGAATAAGACCTTAACCGGGATATGAGCTATTATCCGGAATACTTTGCGCATGTAAACGTTGTCGCTATGAAGCAAGCATCAAGCACACAACTACATTCACAAACGCACACACGGCCACACTGAAAACGCACAGACACACGCACACACACACACAAGAAGGCAATTCAATTAGCCCCAGGGATGAGAGGCTGTCTTTTTATCCTCATGTTTCTCAAAGGACAATACCTCAATTTCAGTGATATGCGTACAATATCCTTATGATCTCACTCTTTTGTAACGCTCACTCTCTCATATTCTTGTAACATAAATTCAAGTTGACTTGCCTAGTAAAATAAAGGTTAAATAAAGGTTAACTTAATAATAAGTTAATAATATTCACGGTACAGTATACACGGTGAATGTACACATTATATCCAATATAAACAGCAGCACTTTGCAAGTGTCATAACTCCATACTACATCAATGTGTTTCATATAAAAACATAGGCAATTTAAACCATAACTTTGAAATAATGAATTGATACTACACATTGATGGACATACTTACTGTTTTTAACTTATGTGACATAGATCTTTCTATATATTTATTTCTGTATTGAAAACATTGATTCGGTTGTAATGATGCTTTAAATCAATGATCATCCCCTAAAACATGATTATACAAGTTTGCAAGAAAGTGAGCTTCATGTAAAGTGACAAGGTTCTGACATAAGTACAGTACTGGATGTGTCAAACTTAAGAACAAGATTATGTCAACTGTTTACCATTTTACAGTGTATATCAGGAGGCATGCACACACACACACCAAGATGCTCACGCACATACACACCAAATAATTAGAACACAGGATAAAGGGCCAGGCAGGTGTAGTACATCAGTAAGTGTCGCATGAAGCTCTCCTATAGCTCAGTGAAGTGGGTGGTTTATTGACAGACAGTATTGGGGAATCCTTACTCGCAACAGTCCCATCAATCCTATGCACCAGATAAACAATGCTTTGTCAATGTCAAGTTAAATAGTCACTGACAAATCCATCCAAGAGTTTCTCCTCCAAGCTGTAAATGTAGAGCATATAGTTAGTTGATCCTTTTTTCACTGTAGAAGTTGCCAAAAACAGAAGAGAGTATGATGCTCTCATAGGATTTTCTTATTTTCATCTCAAATTCTCTTGGGACCCAACCCTCAGACTGGCACCCATTAGTATCATATCCTGCTTCCACAAACTCCTGTGTCCACCAAACTCATCATGGCTCTTCAGCAGGACAAACCAACACCTTGACCAAACAGACTATTTCCTTGGGTGAAATGTCCATGAATGGTTCTTGTATCGGTACTCATCCTAAAAGGGGGGCAAAGGATCTTTTGACTAGTCTAAGCCAAGTCCCCCCCCCCCCCCCCCCCCTCCCTCCCACACACACACACACAAACACACAAAATGCCTTCAGATTTGTTTCCATAGGGATAGGTGGTGAAATGGTTGTTTCCTTACACATGCATAGACTCCCAATGATATCCTGCTTGCCGTGCTGAAACAACCCAGGTTATATACAGTAGTTTTTGTATTTCAGTTTGTGACGTGGCATGTGGGTCCCAATGACGATGCTGTGGTGTGTTGCTTTCATTGGCTGGTACAGACCTCTGTGCACTGTCACATAGTAGGGCTCCTCTGATTTGTGGAGTGGGGGTGTGTAGTGGTTTGAGCAAAAAATTGGCGAATGGACACAAAATGTGTTTTCCTGGTGATTGGCCTCGGTTCCCCTTCTGCCATGATTGGCAATAAAAAACCTGGAATGGGGGTAGGGTGTTGGAGAGAGGGAGAAAGAGGGGTAAACAATAGAATTGAGAAAACAAGGTATTTCATCACTCATGGTTGTTCACTGTCATTTATACAGGATTACATTTTACATATTTAGCAGACACTCTTATCCAGAGCGACTTACAGTTAGTGAGTGCATACATTTTCATACTGGCATCCCCGTGGGAAACGAACCCACAACCCTGGCGTTGCAAGCGCCATGCTCTACCAACTGAGCTACTGGGGACTTAATCTTGAGCGAACAATGGACTTTTTAATAGGAAAAAAAGAAATCAACTTCCCAAGTAAGCTGACTTTACAAACACTTATAATATTCCAACAAGTGGTGTATAATGACGGCTTAAGGATGATGTACAGTGGGGGAAAAAAGTATTTAGTCAGCCACCAATTGTGCAAGTTCTCCCACTTAAAAAGATGAGAGAGGCCTGTAATTTTCATCATAGGTACACGTCAACTATGACAGACAAATTGAGACATTTTATTCCAGAAAATCACATTGTAGGATTTTTAATGCATTTATTTGCAAATGATGGTGGAAAAAAATTTGGTCACCTACAAACAAGCAAGGCTCTCACAGACCTGTAACTTCTTCTTTAAGAGGCTCCTCTGTCCTCCACTCGTTACCTGTATTAATGGCACCTGTTTGAACTTGTTATCAGTATAAAAGACACCTGTCCACAACCTCAAACAGTCACACTCCAAACTCCACTATGGCCAAGACCAAAGAGCTGTCAAAGGACACCATAAACAAAATTGTAGACCTGCACCAGGCTGGGAAGACTGAATCTGCAATAGGTAAGCAGCTTGGTTTGAAGAAATCAACTGTGGGAGCAATTATTAGGAAATGGAAGACATACAAGACCACTGATAATCTCCCTCAATCTGGGGCTCCACGCAAGATCTCACCCTGTGGGGTCAAAATGATCACAAGAACGGTGAGCAAAAATCCCAGAACCACACGGGGGGACCTAGTGAATGACCTGCAGAGAGCTGGGACCAAAGTAACAAAGCCTACCATCAGTAACACACTACGCCGCCAGGGACTCAAATCCTGCAGTGCCAGACGTGTCCCCCTGCTTAAGCCAGTACATGTCCAGGCCCGTCTGAAGTTTGCTAGAGTGCATTTGGATGATCCAGAAGAGGATTGGGAGAATGTCATATGGTCAGATGAAACCAAAATATAACTTTTTGGTAAAAACTCAACTCGTCATGTTTGGAGGACAAAGAATGCTGAGTTGCATCCAAAGAAAACCATACCTACTGTGAAGCATGGGGGTGGAAACATCATGCTTTGGGGCTGTTTTTCTGCAAAGGGACCAGGATGACCGTGTAAAGGAAAGAATGAATGGGGCCATGTATCGTGAGATTTTGAGTGAAAACCTCCTTCCATCAGCAAGGGCATTGAAGATTAAACGTGGCTGGGTCTTTCAGCATGACAATGATCCCAAACACACCGCCCGGGCAATGAAGGAGTGGCTTCGTAAGAAGCATTTCAAGGTCCTGGAGTGGCCTAGCCAGTCTCCAGATCTCAACCCCATAGAAAATCTTTGGAGGGAGTTGAAAGTCCGTGTTGCCCAGCGACAGCCCCAAAACATCACTGCTCTAGAGGAGATCTGCATGGAGGAATGGGCCAAAATACCAGCAACAGTGTGTGAAAACCATGTGAAGACTTACAGAAAACGTTTGACCTGTGTCATTGCCAACAAAGGGTATATAACAAAGTATTGAGAAACTTTTGTTATTGACCAAATACTTTTTTTCCACCATAATTTGCAAATAAATTCATAAAATATCCTACAATGTGATTTTCTGGATTTTTTTTCCTCATTTTGTCTGTCATAGTTGACGTGTACCTATGATGAAAATTACAGGCCTCTCTCATCTTTTTAAGTGGGAGAACTTGCACAATTGGTGGCTGACTAAATACTTTTTTTCCCCACTGTAGCTTACTTTGAACAGGTCTCTCTTGTAAAAGAGATTTGATCACAATGAGAATAACCTGTATAAATAAAGGTTAAATAAAACATACTATTTTCATCCTCCATATCTTTTTCTGCATACTTAATGTACTATTCTAAAGCTACTTTTTATTAACATTTCATTGAGTTCAAAGATAATAAAACCATATAAAAAATGTCTACATATATAAATGATTCACCATGAGCAATGGTCAAATTAGACACCCTAGACAGCCCATATGAATCTTTCATACATTGAAATATGAGTCTGCAAATCTGCAAAGAAATTCATGAATTTGAGGCCACCCGGAAAATAAATATTTACGACACCCTCAATCCCCCTTTTTCTCCCGGTCTCTGGTAATTGTCTGTGATTCATTTTGTTTTCTCTGTGGAAGAAGGAAAATCAATCTTACACTATTGGCTGTGAGACATATAGGCATTGAGATTCTGCAATATCGCCCAATTTGACAGTCAGTCTTTTTCTAGGCTGGGATTCACACAGCCCTGCACTATGGAGAAATAATATTCCTATTGCTTCACATAAAAGGTATTTACATGGAATAAATTAACTAAATAAGCAATTGGATAAACTGCAGTAGCCAATGTTTACCGGGTGAAACAAAAAATGAGTTTATGGATTTTTGCCCAGTTCAGCATTTTCTGCGGTCCGGGTTTAACTTAATACGGTTATTAGTTTTCTTTCCTTCTCAGCCCAAAAATATCCTTCTCAGTCCAAAAATAATGCAATCTCTTAGTCTTCTTAAACAACGCAGCCATTTGAAGTAGCCTGGTCCTTTGACGTAGCCTCGTTGGGCTTTATTAATTTGTAACCCTCTGCATTAGGTTATTTTCTAGCACTATAGCGCCCTTAGATTTTTCTTTTGCCCTTTTTATTACATGCATCAAAGCCATTTTCGCAGAGGAAAATGCAGCCACCAATTATGTATTTTCTGTGTAAAAGAGAAAAACGTTGCTATGATTAGGTGGATGTTGCCCTTACTATATATAAGTGCCGAGGCCAGTTTTACCTTTAAAACTCCAACGATTAAAGTTAGCATTGGTAGACGGTAAGATGGTCTCAGATCTGCACTTCTGCTCGTCTTACAGACCAGATAGCTGGCAGTGCATAAAAGAAACAACATACACTTTGAGAGAATCGATTGAGCCAGACTCACCTACCCACTGTGTTCTAAACTCCTTACGATGGCTCCTTAGGCAAAGGCTAGAAAGAAGATAAAAGAAAAGATTGAAAGGCAGAGAAACTTCAGGACAGACCACAGCTCTCTTCTATCAAAGTACACGATCATACTTTATTCCTGCCAAATGGCAAGGAGCATGAAGCATATAACAGATGTCCCTTTCGAAGCACAGATGGCAAGACATTCAATTATATTTAAGGCTAGATGATGGAAACTTAAGGTTAGGTTTACTTGTCAAATGTTGCACTTTTTCTGACCTTTGAACTACACACTACCAGGAAATACTAGCAGGTAAGATGGGTCCAGATGGACGCCTGAGCCATGGTTCCTGAGGCATTACCTTCCAGTGTCACAATAGAACAATTCGAATATGCTGTGTGTCCAGTGAAAATCAAACTACATGCTTGCTGCATGTTGTTTAATAGTAAAGGAATAGTTCTTTCTTTCCACTTCATTATCTATTCTCTCTGAATAAGCACTAATCTTTTTGTGTGTCTCATTCATTTCCCAGAGCACTTTCTGTTGTTTCCCTCACATTTTCGAAGAAACTCGTGAGGGCATTTAAACTGGTAAGGCATCGAAAACAACTGTTTGCCTTTTGCCCAGAGGGACGGAAACAACTGCTAGTGCTTTCTAGCTGTGGGGAATGAATGACATACTTCCAAGGAGCTAATGTCTAAGCTGATCATAATCAGGAAGCTAATGGTCTGTGGAGCCAATCGAGGCCATGGTGCAGTGGGGAGTGGTAAACACATTGGCATTCCCAGGAGCCTCTTCTCTGCTGTGCGGGACTCCTGCAGCAACAACGGGCACAGTTGGTATTCCACTTCCCACCCATCTGTTGGTCAGTCGGTAGTTCAGTCGATAGATCAGTCGTGTCTGTCTGTCTGTCTGTCTGTCTGAGTGCCCTACCTAGCGCTATCAGAGAAACACTCCTCAGAGCAGTGCTGATCCACCGCACCTCTCCGACAACATGTAATCTAAATGCTAAGTACTTCTACTGCATCTTTAAATCAAAATAAGAAAAGAGTGAGAGGGGAAAAAAAGCTTATATGACCACAATAGAATCTAATTAAAAGGCTAACAAGGTGAGTTGGGTCCAGGAGAGGAGGTGTGGGAGAGACATAGTGGCCTGTACCACTGCCAGTCAAACAAACAGCTGGGCAATGCCTAGTGTTCACAGGACAAGAAACCTAAGGACATCGCAGACTATGTCCTCTCCTTAGGCTACCAAGAGAAAGATAGAAAAAAAAGAATGGGAGAGGGATGGAGAAAGAGAGGGATACAACAAAGGTAATGAGTGTTACACTAATTAGCTATTCTTTGTTTTATTGAAAGGCATAAACCCTGACTCTGAGCTCCATGGACTGTATGTGTCAAGCTTCTCAGAGTAGGAGTGCTGACCTAACCCTAAAAGAGAATGTGTCTCTATGTAACCGGCTTCACCGTGCTGCTAACGGCTTCGCTTCCGGCCTTTGCCGGGTGGGGTTAACATCTCAAGCTCAGAGCCACAAACAACCATTAGAATTGCTCTTATTCTGCCTCCAGTCAGAGCCCCAAATACACAACATGCCAGAGTGCATGCTATCAGACCAGGGCGGGGAGTTTGTGTACTCATCCAGGCAACACACCATTGTCATTCATTTTAATTGCTAACGAAGATGAAAAACAGTCACTATCTAACAGCTGGGCTGGTCCCATTTCTCTGTACATTATTTGTTGGATGAGATCTGCAGCAAAACATACCATAGCACTTTCTATCTTTAGGCCTATTGCTAGAATTGCTACTGTTGTGTATTGGGGTTGTGCCGCAAGAGCATCATGGGGGTTGCATGTTATAGATAAATGGTTGAACTGATTCCTGTCTCCCGTCTCATCATTATTGAATTGTTATAAAGTCTTGGTTATGAAACCCACGAGACATAACAAAAGATTGGCGACAAGTAAGTCTGAAACTACAGGAACTATTCTGTCCAGAAGAAGTCGTTTTAACATGTTTTTTATTACAAGTTTAAAACTGTTATTTTCCGTGGTACAGTCTAGGCTAATATTAGCACAGTGTATTGTTAGCAGAGGCAAGTGCATTGTCGAGCTAGCTAAGAGAGATAGTTAGCATCGTCATGGGCGGCAGAAAAGGATTCGAAACGGATGTCAGGAAGAGGGAGAATCAGTGACAATGTTTGCTGCTGCATTAAAGACACTATCAGAGCACTTTGAGTTTAATGATGCTCTAGATGACATGGGCTACGGAGTGAAGCTACACAAAAGAGACTATTGACTGAAAGTAATCTGACCTTGGCAAAGGCCATTGAAGTCAGTGTGTCCATGGAACTAGCTACTAAAAAGGCTCAGCAGTTGAGTTCATCAGGACAAGTGCAGAGTTGCAACTGAAAATCAGAGACAGGGAAATCAAGGCACATGCTCCGCTGTGGCAAGGCGGGACATTAGATGTCTACATGCTGGTGTAAGGACATGGATTGCTGAGCCTGTGGTGAAAAGGGCCACATCAAACAAGCCTGCAGAAACAAAAAGAGCTCAGAGAAAATGTTAAAGACTGAAAACAAGAAAGAGACATTCCAAAGAAAGAAAAAGAGATGTTCACACTGTTGAGCAGGAGAACACTGAGGTGAGTGACTCATCAGACGAGGAAGTCACACTGAATATACTGACTGTTACTGGGGAGCTGCACGGCTACTATGGCTCTCCCTTGCTAGAAGAGCAGCCGGTGCGTATAGAGATTGACACAGGGGCAGCTGTATCTCGTGTCAGACACAGTCTACAAAAAGACACTGCAACACCTTCCACTTCAGCCAGCACACATCGTGTTAAAGACATACACAGGTGAAT
This sequence comes from Coregonus lavaretus, assembly GCF_964263955.1. NCBI lineage: Eukaryota > Metazoa > Chordata > Actinopteri > Salmoniformes > Salmonidae > Coregonus > Coregonus lavaretus. The sequence continues at coordinate 43,020,908 of NC_140009.1, read as the reverse complement.
CTGTCGCCGTGAGAGGCATCCCTGAGGTCACAGTTCAGTTAAACAGACACATTGAAAAGCTGCCACTCCACATCGTGAAAAGAGACTATCCATCACTACTGGGACATTCATGGTTGGATAAAATCACATTGGACTGGCCATCAATGTGTACAATATTAGGCCCTAATCTATGGATTCCACATGACTGGGAATACAGATATGCATCTGTTGGTCACAGATACCTTTTTTAAAAAGGTAGGGGCGTGGATCAGAAAATCATTCAGTATCTCTTTTGACCACCATTTGCTCATGCAGCACAACACATATCCTTCGCATAGAGTTGATCAGGCTGTTGATTGTGGCCTGTGGAATGTTGTCCCACTCCTCTTCAATGGCTGTGTGAAGTTGCTGGATATTGGCGGGTACTGGAACACGCTGTCGTACACGTCGATCCAGAGCATCCCAAACACGCTCAATGGGTGACATGTTTGGTGAGTATGCAGGCTATTGAAGAACTGGGACATTTTCAGCTTCCAATAATTATGCCGTGCATTATCATGATGAAACATGAGGTGATGGCAGCAGATGAATGGCACGACAATGGGCCTCAAGATCTCGTCACGGTATCTCTCTACATTCAAATTTCCATAGATAAAATGCAATTGTGTTTGTTGTCCTTAGCTTATGCCCACCCATACCATTACTCCAGCGCCACCATGGGGCACTCTGTTCACAACGTTGACATCAGCAAACCATTCGCCCACACGACACCATACACGCTGTCTGCCATCTGCCCGGTACAGTTGAAACTGGGATTCATCCATGAAGAGCACATTTCTCCAGCGTAACAGTGGCCATTGAAGGTGAGCATTTGCCCATTGAAGTCAGTTACGATGCCGAACTGCAGTCAGGTCAAGACCCTGGTGAGGACGACGAGCCCGTAGATGAGCTTCCCTGTGACGGTTTGTGCAGAAATTCTTTGGTTGTGCAAACTAACAGTTTCATCAGCTGTCCGGATGGCTGGTTCAGACGATCCCGCAAGTGAAGAAGCCAGATGTTGAGGTCCTGGGCAGGCGTGGTCACACGTGGTCTGCAGTTGTGAGGCCGGTTGGACATACAGTACTGCCAAATTCTCTAAAATTACGTAGGAGGCGGCTTAAGGTAGATACATTACCATTTAATTCTCTGCCAACCGCTCTGGTGGACATTCCTGCAGTCAGCATGCCAATTGCATTATTCTTCCAATCATCGGTTGAATACCTCGGGCACGTCATCGACGCCCCGGGTCTTCACAAGGCTCCGTCCAAGGTTAACACTAGAACCGCTAAAGCAGTCATCTTGACTGCTCATTATTTATTTATTTTATTACTCAGACTTGTTTTTACTCATGCCCCCCTCCGTTCCTAATTAAGTATATATAACATACTGCCATTGTTAGTCTTTATATCACAAACAGAACTTGAGTTATAACCAGTTTTAGGAGGTCATAAAAAATATATATATCCCCCATTGCCCCTCCTTCTCCCAACAGTAGGGCCTGCTCCGCTCCTTTTTTCCAACAGTTGAAAGTGCAGTGCCCAGCTGATAATCCCCCTAGCAATTGCCTCCAAACTGAACCAAAACTAGACCGAAACTAATTTCACACATATAACAACAGATGAAATAAATGAAGTAAAGTATGATGGGGGAGAATGGGTGAGTTGATGAGCGACGGGAAGCAAAATAAGCTTAATTATGTAATCACCAATTGTGAATGAAGAACAGGGCAGGCCCTTTTATTGTAATGATCCATATTAATTATAGGCCTAATCTTAAAATGCTATGTACCCTATATCAGTTCACCAAATCAAAGCAGTCTACTCTGGCCTACTTGGAGTAGGCTACACAGCGAGAGCGTGAGTAATTGTACATGCTGAACGGCTTTCAATCTCTGGGAAAATATCCACATCGGGCAGCAGGCGCGAGTGTCAAATAAAATAAAATAAAATTGTATTTGCCACGTGTCGAATACTTACAGTGAAATGCTTACAAGCCCTTAACCAACAATGCAGTTTTTTAAGAAAATAAAAAATAAACAAATATATAAGTAAAAAATAGAAAATAGCAAATAATTAAAGCAGCAGTAAAATAAAATAACAGTAGGAAGGCTATATACAGGGGGTACCGGTACAGAGTCAATGTGCAGGGGCACTGGTAAGTCGAGGTAATTGAGGTAATATGTACATGTGGGTAGAGATAAAGTGACTATGCATAAATAATAAACAGAGTGGCAGCAGCGTAAAAGAGGGGGGTGGGGTGGGGTGGGGTGGGGGTGGGCAATGCAAATAGTCCGGGTAGCCATGATTAGCTGTTCAGGAGTCTTATGGCTTGGGGGTAGAAGCTGTTTAGAAGCCACTTGGACCTCGACTTGGTGCTCCGGCGCCGCTTGCCGTGCGGTAGCAGAGAGAACAGTCAATGACTAAGGTGGCTGGAGTCTTTGACAGTTTTTAGGGCCTTCCTATGACACCGCCTGGTATAGAGGTCCTGGATGGCAGGAAGCTTGGCCCCAGTGATGTACTGGGCCGTACGCACTACCCTCTGTAGTGCCATGTGGTCGGAGGCCGAGCAGTTGCTATACCAGCCAGTGATGCAACCAGTCAAGATACTCTCGATGGTGCAGCTGTAGAACTTTTTGAGGATCTGAGGACCCATGCCAAATCTTTTCAGTCTCCTGAGGGGGAATAGGCTTTGTCGTGCCCTCTTCACGACTGTATTGGTGTGTTTGGACCATGATAGTTTGTTGGTGATGTGGACACCAAGGAACTTGAAGCTCTCAACCTGTTCCACTACAGCCCCGTCAATGAGAATGGGGGCGTGCACAGTCCTCTGTTTTTATACTGTAGTCCACAATCATCTCACGTTGAGGGAGATGTTGTTATCCTGGCACCACACAGCCATATCTCTGACTTCCTCACTATAGGCTGTCTTATCGTTGTCAGTGATCAGGCCTACCACTGTTGTGTCGTAGGCAAACTTAATGATGGTGTTGGAGTCATGCCTGGCTATGCAGTCATGGATGAACAGGGAGTACAGGAGGGGACTGAGCACGCACCCCTGAGGGGCCCCCGTGTTGAGGATCAGCGTGGCAGATGTGTTGTTACCTACCCTTACCACCTGGGGGCGGCCCGTCAGGAAGTCCAGGATCCAGTTGCAGAGGGAGGTGTTTAGTCCCAGGTCCTTAGCATAGTGATGAGCTTTGAGGGCACTGATGTTGAACGCTGAGCTGTAGTCAATGAATAGCATTCTCACGTAGGTGTTCCTCTTGTCCAGGTGGGAAAGGGCAGTGTGGAGTGCAATAGAGATTGCATCATCTGTGGATCTGTTGGGGCAGTATGCAAATTGGAGTGGGTCTAGGGTTTCTGAGATAATGGTGTTGATGTGAGCCATGACCAGCCTTTCAAAGCACGTGAGTGCTACAGATCGGTAGTCATTTAGGCAGGTTATCTTAGTGTTCTTGGGCACAGGGACTATGGTGTTCTGCTTGAAACTTGTTGGTATTACAGACTCAGTCAGGGACATGTTGAAAATGTCAGTGAAGACGTACACGTCCTTCTCGGAGTACACGTCCTGGTAATCCGTCTGGCCATGGGGCCTTGTGAATGTTGACCTGTTTAATGGTCTTACTCACATCGGCTACGGAGGGCGTGATCACATAGTCATCCGGAACAGCTGATGCTCTCATGCATGCTTCAGTGTTACTTGCCTCGAAGCGAGCATAGAAGTGATTTAGCTCGTCTGGTAGGCTTGTGTCACTGGGCAGCTCGCGGCTGTGCTTCCCTTTGTAGTCTGTAATAGTGTTCAAGCCCTGTCACATCCGACGAGCGTCAGAGCCGGTATAGTACGATTCAATCTTAGTCCTGTATTGACTGTTTGCCCGTTTGATGGTTCGTCAGATGGCATAGTGGGATTTCTTACAGTGAGGGAAAAAAGTATTTGATCCCCTGTTGATTTTGTACGTTTGCCCACTGACAAAGAAATTATCAGTCTATAATTTTAATGGTAGGTTTATTTGAACAGTGAGAGACAGAATAACAACAACAAAAAATCCAGAAAAACGCATGTCAAAATGTTATAAATTGATTTGCATTTTAATGAGGGAAATAAGTATTTGACCCCCTCTAAATCAGAAAGATTTCTGGCTCCCAGGTGTCTTTTATACAGGTAATGAGCTGAGATTAGGAGCACACTCATAGAGGGAGTGCTCCTAATCTCAGTTTGTTACCTGTTAAAAGACACCTGTCCACAGAAGCAATCAATCAATCAGATTCCAAACTCTCCACAATGGCCAAGACTAAAGAGATATCCAAAGCTGTCAGGGACAAGATTGTAGACCTACACAAGGCTGGAATATGCTACAAGACCATCGCCAAGCAGCTTGGTGAGAAGGTGACAACAGTTGGTGCGATTATTCGCAAATGGAAGAAACACAAAATAACTGTTAATATCCCTCGGCCTGGGGCTCCGTGCAAGATCTCACCTCGTGGAGTTGCAATGATCATGAGAACGGTGAGGAATCAGCCCAGAACTACACGGGAGGATCTTGTCAATGATCTCAAGGCAGCTGGGACCATAGTCACCAAGAAAACAATTGGTAACACACTACGCCGTGAAGGACTGAAATCCTGCAGCGCCCGCAAGGTCCCCCTGCTCAAGAAAGCACATATACAGGCCCCTCTGAAGTTTGCCAATGAACATCTGAATGATTCAGAGGAGAACTGGGTGAAAGTGTTGTGGTCAGATGAGACCAAAATCGAGCTCTTTGGCATCAACTCAACTCGCCGTGTTTGGAGGATGAGGAATGCTGCCTATGACCCCAAGAACACCATCCCCACCGTCAAACATGGAGGTGAAAACATTATGCTTTGGGTTTTTTTTTCTGCTAAGGGGACAGGACAACTGCACCACATCAAAGGGATGTTGGACGGGGCCATGTACCATCAAATCTTGGGTGAGAACCTCCTTCCCTCAGCCAGGGCATTGAACATGGGTCGTGGATGGGTATTCCAGCATGACAATGACCCAAAACACACGGCCAAGGCAACAAAGGAGTTGCTCAAGAAGAAGAACATTAAGGTCCTGGAGTGACCTAGCCAGTCTCCAGACCTTAATTCCATAGAAGATCTGTGGAGGGAGCTGAAGGTTCGAGTTGCCAAACGTCAGCCTCGAAACCTTAATGACTTGGAGAAGATCTGCAAAGAGGAGTGGAACAAAATCCCTCCTGATATGTGTGCAAACCTGGTGGCCAACTACAAGAAATGTCTGACCTCTGTGATTGCCAACAAGGGTTTTGCCACCAAGTACTAAGTAATGTTTTGCAGAGGGGTCAAATACTTATTTCCCTCATTAAAATGCAAATCAATTTATAACATTTTTGACATGCGTTTTTCTGGATTTTTTGTTGTTGTTATTCTGTCTCTCACTCTTCAAATAAACCTACCATTCAAATTATAGACTGATCATGTCTTTGTCAGTGGGAAAACATACAAAATCAGCAGGGGATCAAATACCTTTTTTCCCTCACTGTATAAGCATCCGGGTTAGAGTCTCGCTCCTTGAAAGCGGCAGCTCTACCGTTTAGCTCAGTGCGGATGTTGCCGGTAATCCATGGCTTCTGGTTGGGGTACGTACGGTCACTGTGGGGACGACGTCATCGATGCACTTATTGATGAAGCCAGTGACTGATGTGGTGTACTCCTCAATGCTATTGGAAGAATCCCGGAACATATTCCAGTCTGTGCTAGCAACACAGTCCAGTAGCTTAACATCTGCGTCATCTGACCACTTCCTTATTAACCGAGTCACTGGTGCTTCCTGCTTTAGTTTTTGCTTATATGCAGGAATCAGGAGGATAGAGTTATGGTCAGATTTGCCAAATGGAGGGCGAGCGAGAGCTTTGTACGTGTCTCTGTGTGTGGAGTAAAGGTGGTCTAGAGTTTTTTTCCCTCTAGTTGCACGTTTAACATGCTGGTAGAAATGAGGTAGATCGGATTTAAGTTTCCCTGCATTAAAGTCCCCAGCCACTAGGAGCGCTGCCTCTGGATGAGCGTTTTTTCTGTTTACTTATGGCCTTATACAGCTCATTGAGTGCAATCTTAGTGCCAGCATTGGTTTGTGGTGGTAAATGGACAGCTATGAAAAATATAGATGAAAACTCTCTTGGTAAATAGTGTGGTCTACAGCTTATCATGAGATACTCTACCTCGGGCGAGCAAAACCTTGAGACTTCCTTAGTATTAGACTTTATGCACCAGCTGTTGTTTACAAATACACACAGACCGCCACCCCTTGTCTTACCGGAGTCAGCCGTTCTATCCTGCCGATGTAGCGTACAACCCGCCAGCTGTATGTTATCCATGTCGTCGTTCAGCCATGACTCGGTGAAACATAAGATATTACAGTTTTTAATGTCCCATTAGTAGGATAACCTTAATCTTAGGTCATCTAATTCATTTTCAAATGATTTAACATTGGCTAATAGGAATGATGGAAGAGGCAGTTTACTCACACGCCGTTGGATCCTACGTCCACGATATCTCTGTCTCTTTCTCATGTGAATGACGGGGATTTGGGCATTGTCGGGTGTCTGTAGAATATCCTTTGCATCCGACTCGTTGAAGAAAAAATCTTCGTCCAATACGAGTTGAGTATTCACTGTCCTGATATCCAGAAGCTCTTTTTGGTCATAAGAGACAGTGGCAGAAACATTATGTACAGAATAAATTACAAATAACGCGAAAAAACACACATAAAAGTATAATTGGTTAGAGGGCTGTAAAACGGCAGTGATTTTCTCCAGCGCCATTCTAGATGGAGAATGTGATGATGAGGCTTGTGGAACTTCACGTTTGGCAAGGGGAGCAATGTCACCATGGACAATTTCTTCACATCACTGGCGAACAAGTTGCTTGCAAAGAAAACAAGTCTGGCTGGCACCATGAACAAAGTGAGATGGGATTTCAAAGTGTGTCAAGCTACAAAAATGTTGTAAACTGTTAGGACAAGGGATAAGAGCTAAATTAAATCCAACTGATGCCAGTGCGTGAAAATGCACACAAGCTGACAATAATTGACTATTTTTGACTGCTGTCATATCGACACTTACAGTATATTCATTATAATGCCATTATTGCTTTTGTGCCGAGTTTACTATTTATCAAGGCCACTTGGCGCTTATAATGATGTTTAGGCTACTAATGTTTTCATAATTTGACTGTGCCTCTTTTGACCGTGATTCTTGGTGGTTAGGGTATTTAAAAAAATTAAAAAATAAGCTGTTACCATGTTCCAACACATGCTTTCTGTTTCATAGTTGTAACAAAGACACTCAATGAATAAAATTGATTGAACACTAGAATTTTGGCATTTTTTTTGTTTTTCCATATAGCCTACAGCAGGGTTCTTCAATTCGGGTCCTGGAGGGCCGAAACACCTCTGTTTTTCATCCTCTCCTTCTAATCAGGGGCTAATTCAGACCTGGGACACCAGGTGAGTGCAATTAACTACCAGGTAGAAATAAAAAACAGAAGTGTTTCGGCCCTCCAGGACCGGAATTGAAGAACCCTGGCCTACAGTAACATAAACTAATGAAAATGTTATTGTGTTATTTGAAATAAAATACAAATTGTATTCTAATGTTACCCAAGGCCTTTATAAACACAACCAAATGATTATTTTTGCTATAGCATATATTAAATATATGAATTACACTGTTAGAATGTTGCAGTCAGAATTACTGCTCACTAGCTTAAAGGGGGGTCCATTGACACCCAGCCGTTCTAGTGTTAAGGCTATCTTGGACGCCCAAGCTCCTCAGAACGTGAGCCAACTACGTTCTTTCCTGTGGTTATTGAATTACTATGGACACTTAATCCCGAGCTTAGCAATAAAGCTGAAACCGCTACATCAGTTGCTTTGTCAGGACAAAACATGGAAATGAACAGAATAATGTGAGGAAGCATTCGTGAAAACCAAGGAAACTCCTGAAATCATCGTCATTGCTCATCCAACTAGCTTGTGATGCTTCTTTATGGTGTGGGAACAGTCGTGTCCCATATCATTGCTTCCAGGCAAAGAAGCCGATTACTTTCACATTGAGGATATTGAACAAAGCAGAAAGTAACTACGCACAGATAGAACGAGAAGCCATAGGCATCGTTTTTGGTGTGCGTAAGTTTCACCAGTATCTGTACGGGAGGAAGTTCACCCTTCTTACAGATCAACGTCCGCTGATGACCATCTTTGGACTGCATACTGGGATTCTTTTTTTGGGGGGGGGGATTCCGTCAATTGCATTTTCAGCACACACTTATGAAATCAAGTACCACAAGTCAGAACTGCACTGCAACACAGATGGACTTTCCAGGTTGTCACTAATTGTGGTCAAGCCGGAGTCACGCCAAGTTGAGATCTTCTACTTCAGACGAGTGGAAAACGCACCAGTCACTTCAACACAATTGCGGAGAAACACCAGAAACGACCCAGTGATCTGAATTGATGGACATTGTCATCAAAGGTAAAGTCGCAGGAGATGATCCGGAAATGAAACCTTACATTTCCAGGAGAACTGAGCTGCCAGTACAGTCCGGTTGTCTGCTGTGGGGAGGAGAGTTATCATTCAGCCTTCACTGAGGAAACCAGTATTGCAACAGCTAAACTCAGGTCATTGTGGAATGGTTCGCATGAAGGAAATCGCACAAAGCTACTTCTGGTGGAAAGCAAAAACATGTTCCTCATGTCATAAGGTTCTCAACTTGCACCTCTTCCTACATGGGATTGCCCGGAGGCGGCATGGCAATGCATACATATCGACTTCGCAGGTCAATTAGAATACAGAATGTTTCCTGTTGTCGTGGATACTCATAGAAATTGGCTAGAGGTTGCCATCATGAGTTCTACTAATGCAGAGAAGACCATCGAGAAGCTTGGAGAAGTGTTTAGTCGGTTCGGATCGCCACTCCAACTCGTTAGCAACAACGGACGACAACTAGTGTCCCAGGAAATGGCCACGTTCCTACAGGTGAATGGCGTAGAGCACATCAGGTCTGCACCATATCATCCATCAACCAACGGGCTGGCGGAGAGGTTTTTACAGACCATGAAACATGCCTTAGAAGCGTCTCAAGGTCAAGGGACACAACACCACGCTTGAACAGCTTCCTGCTATCCTACAAGAACACGCCTCTCAAGCAACAACCAAGGCATCGCCTGCATCGCCACTCATGAAGCGAGTGCTACTTACAAGCTTCGACCTACTCAAACCTCCGAACGCAAAGGAGACGTCAACAAGAGAGCCAAGTCAAATGTTGTGAACTAAGAGCAAAGGACAGAGCTTTCAATCCTGGAGAAACTGTCTTAGCTAGGAACTACCTCAAAAGACCAAAGTGGGTTCCTACTACAGACATAGCTCAGACTGGTCCTGTTTTACACTGTCCAGACTGCATAGGATGTCATCTGGAAAAGGCACACAGATCAGTTACTGTTGAGAAAAGCAACACTGACAGAACCACCAGTCGTCAGTGGTCCAGAACTGTTACTGGGTGACACTCTGACCCAGCAGTCGTCATCTAGGGGCTCACAGTCATCTTCTCAGGCCACCAACTCAGCCGCACCGACACAAGTGTATGAAAAGACTTTGACACAGGCTACTCACATGCCTAAACCTGTGCAAACGCCACAGTCTAAAGACATTGTTGAGAGTCAGCTTGACTGCCGTTACCCTACAAGAGATAGGTGGGCACCTAGATGCTTGGACTTGTGAAAACAGACTTAATCTCCCGACAGTTCATGTAGGAGGGGAGGAGTTGTTGTGTATTGGGGTTGTGTCACACAGCCTAGCACTAAAGAGCGTTGGGCCAGTAACCGAAAGGTCGCTAGTTCCAATCCCCAAGCTGAATACAGAAGTTTACATACACCTTAGCCAAATACATTTAAACTCAGTTTTTCACACTTCCTGACATTTAATCCTATAAAAAATTCCCTGTCTTAGTTCAGTTAGGATCACCACTTTATTTTAAGAATGTGAAATGTCAGAATAATAGTAGAGAGAATAATTTAATTGAGCTTTTATTTCTTTCACCACATTCCCAGTGGGTCAGAAGTTTACATATACTGTACTCAATTAGTATTTGGTAGCTTTGCCTTTAAATTGTTTAACTTGGGTCAAACGTTTCAGGTAGCCTTCCACAAGCTTCCCACAATAAGTTGAAGACCCATTTGCGACCAAGCTTTAACTTCCTGACTGATGTCTTACATTTACATTTACATTTTAGTCATTTAGCAGACGCTCTTATCCAGAGCGACTTACAGGAGCAATTAGGGTTAAGTGCCTTGCTCAAGGGCACATTAACGTCATTTAGCAGACGCTCTTAGCCAGAGCGACTCACAAATTGGTGCGTTCACCCTATAGCCAGTGGGATAACCACTTTACAATTTTTTTTTTGGGGGGGGGGGGTAGAAGGATTACTTTATCCTATCCCAGGTATTCCTTAAAGAGGTGGGGTTTCAAATGTCTCCGGAAGGTGGTGAGTGACTCCGCTGTCCTGGCGTCGTGAGGGAGCTTGTTCCACCATTGGGGTGCCAGAGCAGCGAACAGTTTTGACTGGGCTGAGCGGGAACTATGCTTCCGCAGAGGAAGGGGACCAGCAGGCCAGAGGTGGATGAACGCAATGCCCTCGTTTGGGTGTAGGGACTGATCAGAGCCTGAAGGTACAGAGGTGCCGTTCCCCTCACTGCTCCATAGGCAAGCACCATGGTCTTGTAGCGGATGCGAGCTTCAACTGGAAGCCAGTGGAGTGTGCGGAGGAGGGGGGTGACGTGAGAGAACTTGGGAAGGTTGAACACCAGACGGGCTGCGGCATTCTGGATGAGTTGTAGGGGTTTAATGGCACAGGCAGGGAGGCCAGCCAACAGCGAGTTGCAGTAGTCCAGACGGGAGGTGACAAGTGCCTGGATTAGGACCTGTGCCGCTTCCTGTGTAAGGCAGGGTCGTACTCTCCGAATGTTGTAGAGCATGAACCTGCAGGAGCGGGTCACCGCCTTGATGTTGGCGGAGAACGACAGGGTGTTGTCCAGGGTCACGCCTAGGCTCTTCGCACTCTGGGAGGAGGACACAGCGGAGTTGTCAACCGTGATGGCGAGATCATGGAACGGGCAGTCCTTCCCCGGGAGGAAGAGCAGCTCCGTCTTGCCAGGGTTCAGCTTGAGGTGGTGATCCGTCATCCATACTGATATGTCTGCCAGACATGCAGAGATGCGATTCGCCACCTGGTTATCAGAAGGGGGAAAGGAGAAGATTAGTTGTGTATCGTCAGCGTAGCAATGATAGGAAAGGCCATGTGAGGATATGACAGAGCCAAGTGACTTGGTGTATAGGGAGAAAAGGAGAGGGCCTAGAACTGAGCCCTGGGGGACACCAGTGGTGAGAGCACGTGGTGCGGAGACAGCTTCTCGCCACGCCACTTGGTAGGAGCGACCGGTCAGGTAGGACGCAATCCAGGAGTGAGCCGCGCCGGAGATGCCCAGCTCGGAGAGGGTGGAGAGGAGGATCTGATGGTTCACAGTATCAAAGGCAGCAGACAGGTCTAGAAGGACAAGAGCAGAGGAGAGAGAGTTAGCTTTAGCAGTGCGGAGAGCCTCCGTGACACAGAGAAGAGCAGTCTCAGTTGAATGACCAGTCCTGAAACCTGACTGGTTTGGATCAAGAAGGTCATTCTGAGAGAGATAGCAAGAGAGTTGGCTAAAGACGGCACGCTCAATAGTTTTGGAAAGAAAAGAAAGAAGGGATACTGGTCTGTAGTTGTTGACATCAGTGGGATCGAGTGTTGGTTTTTTGAGAAGGGGAGCAACTCTCGCTCTCTTGAAGACGGAAGGGACATGGCCAGCGGTCAAAGATGAGTTGATCAGCGAGGTGAGGTAGGGGAGAAGGTCACCGGAGATGGTCTGGAGAAGAGAGGAGGGGATGGGGTCAAGCGGGCAGGTTGTTGGGCGGCCTGCAGTCACAAGTCGCAGGATTTTATCTGGAGAGAGAGGGGAGAAAGAAGTCAAAGCATAGGGTAGGGCAGTGTGAGTAGGACCAGCAGTGTCATTAGACTTAACAAACGAGGATCGAATGTCGTCAACCTTCTTTTCAAAGTGGTTGACGAAGTCATCCACAGAGAGAGAGGAGGGGGGGAGGGGGGGGGAGGATTCAGCAGGGAGGAAAATGTGGCAAAGAGCTTCCTAGGGTTAGAGGCAGATGCTTGGAATTTAGAGAGGTAGAAAGTGGCCTTAGCAGCAGAAACAGATGAAGAAAATGTAGAGAGGAGGGAGTGAAAAGATGCCAGGTCGGCAGGGAGTTTAGTTTTCTTCCATTTCCGCTCCGCTGCCCGGAGCTCTGTTCTGTGAGCTCGCAATGAGTCATCAAGCCACGGAGCTGGAGGGGAGGACCGAGCCGGCCGGGAGGATAGGGGACATAGAGAGTCAAAGGATGCAGAAAGGGAGGAGAGGAGGGTTGAGGAGGCAGAATCAGGAGAATGGAGGGAGAAGGATTGAGCAGAGGGAAGAGATGATAGGATGGAAGAGGAGAGAGTAGTGGGAGAGAGAGAGCGAAGGTTGCGGCGGCCCATTACCATCTGTGTAGGGGCAGAGTGAGTAGTGTGGGAGGAGAGCGAGAGAGAAAAGGAAACAAAGTAGTGGTCGGAGACATGGAGGGGAGTTGCAGTGAGATTAGTAGAAGAGCAGCATCTAGTAAAGATGAGGTCAAGCGTATTGCCTGCCTTGTGAGTAGGGGGGGACGGTGAGAGGGTGAGGTCAAAAGAGGAGAGGAGTGGAAAGAAGGAGGCAGAGAGAAATGAGTCAAATGTGGACATAGGGAGGTTGAAAACCCCAAAACTGTGAGGGGTGAGCCATCCTCAGGAAAGGAACTTATCAAGGCGTCAAGCGCATTGATGAACTCTCCAAGGGAACCTGGAGGGCGATAGATGACAAGGATATTAAGCTTAAATGGGCTAGTGACTGTGACAGCATGGAATTCAAATGAGGAGATAGACAGATGGGTTAGGGGAAAAATTGAGAATGTCCACTTGGGAGAGATGAGGATTCCTGTGCCACCACCCCTCTGACCAGATGCTCTCGGGGTATGCGAGAACACATGGTCAGACGAGGAGAGAGCAGTAGGAGTAGCAGTGTTTTCAGTGGTAATCCATGTTTCCGTCAGCGCCAGGAAGTCGAGGGACTGGAGATTAGCATAGGCTGGGATGAAGTCAGCTTTGTTGGCAGCAGAACGGCAGTTCCAGAGGCTGCCTGAAACCTGGAACTCCAGGTGTGGGGTGCGTGCAGGGACCACCAGGTTAGAGAGGCAGCAGCCACGCGGTGTGGGGCGTTTGTGTAGCCTGTGCAGAGAGGAGAGAACAGGGATAGGCAGAGGCATAGTTGACAGGCTGTAGCAAATGGCTACAATAATGCAGAGGAGATCGGAATGAAATGAACTGAACATCTGGGAGAGTAGAGAGCAGGGCCTCCCTCACCAAAAAACTTCTACCTCAGAAACTATAATTGTTTCACTGAACCACCCGAGCAAAAACTCTACCAACTTCCACCTTTAGAAATCAGAATTGTTGTGAACCACAGCGGTTCAATGTTTAAAGGAATAGACTCAACCCACTTTATTCAGCTAGCTAACTATGATACCATAGCTAACTAGCATGCTAGCATCCAAAAAAAACACACAGTTTAGCACCAACACTTGGTCACAACAAACCACCAATAGTGTGTTTAACACACTAAGCAGATAATTCGTGTCCGTGTCTGTTGGCTAGCTAGCAATGGCCACTGTGTTGACCTTGTTTGAAGAGCGGCTAGCTAGCTAGCTTCGTGCTACCCCCGGCACCGCCGAAGAACAATGCCAACCCACAGTAACTACCCACAACAGCCCACGATGCCTAGCTATGACGCCATAGCTAACTAGCATGCTAGCATCCAATAACACACAGTTTAGCACCAATACTTGGTTACAACAAACTACCAGGAGTGTGTTAAAAAAAAAAAATGTTTTTAACGTTGGCTAGCTTTAACTCCCAAATATAACTCTCCCAACTTCCACCTCAGAAACTATAATTGTTGTAAACTACAGCGGTTCAATGTTTCTAGGAATAGACTAACTCAGTTTATTCAGCTAGCTAACTAGGTGCAGTATTATTCTGTGAAAATCGTCCGGGCATCAAGTCATATGACGCCACAGCCAGCTAGCATGCCGGGCTCCAACAACACGGTTTAACGCCAATACTCTGCCACAACAAACCACCAGTGTATCAACACGCAAGCAGATCGTTCGTGTCCGTGTCTAACGTTGTGGGTTAGTCCCGACAGCTTGAGTGAGTCCGTCGTCAACTTATTCAGCCAGTTAGTTAGCTAGAATAGTTAGCAAACTAGCTAGCCATTGCTTTCAGACAAAGAAGAACCCCTCCTTTCACGGCACAAACACACAGAGAGAGCCAAACGAACGTTAACTAGTCACCCATGTCCCAAATTCCTTGAACGACTCGGGCTATCAATATGTAAAAAGCAAAACAAATGTAGGTTATGACTTACCCCTAGCAGCTACTGTTAGCTAGCCAAGTGCAAAGCTAGCCACTGAATTGACTCAGCCAGTTCGCGTCTGTTCACACGGTCGTTCCAGCTATTGTTTAGTAGTAGCTAACCAGGTAGCAACAAGCTAGCTAATATTTCAAGCACAGTAGCCACTTGCTACCTAACGTTAACGGTTCAGACAATGAGGTTAGGAAAGAGCTGAATGGTAGGCAATTATTGTATGTAACTATTGTAGGCAGCCAGCTGGCGTAATTACAGGCACTCTCAGGCGTGAAATAACTGTACCGTTGCTAATAGCTACTCGCTAGCTAGTCCCGGTGGTGGGTTAGCTAGCTAGCTTCGTGCAACGCTGGGCACAGCCGAATACAATACTAACCTACAATAATTACATACAACAACCCACAATAACTACCTACAATATCTAACTACAATCTAAATACATAGTTTAAGCCTTACTCGATAAAGCCCAAGCTATGTGTAAAGCCAAGCTTACCCGACGCCAAGCCAAGCTTACCCGACGAACTCCATCTCTGGAAGATAGACCAGATGTTGAGATGTTGCTTCAATATTTGCCTTCCTCATGATGCCATCTATTTTGTGAAGTGCACCAGTACCTCCTGCAGCAAAGCACCACCACAGCATGATAATGCCACCCCCGTACTTCACGGTTGGGATGGTGTTCTTCGGCTTGCAAGCGTTCCCCTTTGTCCTCCAAACATAACGATGGTCATTATGGCCAAACGGTTCTATTTTTGTTTCATCAGACAAGAGGACATTTCTCCAAAACGTACGATCTTTGTCCCCATGTGCAGTTGCAAACCATAGTCTGGCTTTTTTATGGCGGTTTTGGAGCAGTGGCTTCTTCCTTGCTTAGCGGCCTTTCAGGTTATGTCGATATAGGACTCGTTTTACTGTGGATATAGATACTTTTGTCCCTGTTTCCTCCAGCATCTTCACAAGGTCCTTTGCTGTTGTTCTGGGATTGATTTGCACTTTTCTCACCAAGGTATGTTCATCTCTAGGTGACAGAACGCGTCTCCTTCCTGAGCGGTATGACAGCTGCGTGGTCCCATAGTGTTAATACTTGCGTACTATTGTTTGTACAGATGAACATGGTACCTTCAGGTGTTTGGAAATTGCTCTCAAGGATGAACCAGACTTGTGGATGTCTTCAATTTATTTTCTGAGGTCTTGGCTGCTTTCATTTGATTTTCCCATGATGTCAAGCAAAGAGGCACTGAGTTTGAAGGTAGGCCTTGAAATACATCTCCAATTGACTCAAATGATGTCAATTAGCCTATCAGAAGCTTCTAAAGCCATGACATCATTTTCTGGAATTTTCCAAGCTGTTTAAAGGCACAGTCAACTTAGTGTATGTAAACTTCTGACCCACTGGAATTGTGATACAGTGAATTATAAGTGAAATAATCTGTCTGTAAACAATTGTTGGAAAAATTACTTGTCATGCAAAAACTATAACTATAGTTTGTTAACAAGAAATTTGTGGAGTGGTTGAAAAACGAGTTTTAATGACTCCAACCTAAGTGTATGTAAACTTCCGACTTCAACTGTATATGTTATATATATCGATAACAGTCAATTATTAAATAATTACCTCTTATCAGTCTTATTCTGAACGTCACATAATCCTTAACCTGCAAGAACCCTAACCTTATTGATGAATCAGCAATACACAAATTGGCTTAATTATTTATTGACTAACTAACTAAATAATAACACAATACAAACACACACATACATAGGTTATTGATTACTAACATAATACAATGAAAACAGGTACCTAGTGGACTGGACTAACAATAGCATGAATGCTTGAGTAGAAGAAGGGTCAGAGTGGAAGGGAGAGACAGAGATTCAAACTATCGTGGTTACTTTGGAAACTACGCTCACAAAAATCAGAATACTTATGCACCCTAATAACGCTAATTCGGATTAGAAATGCAACATGTATTTACGTGTAGCTGTCCTCGATAGTTGAGTTGATGATGTAGGACTCTGGATTGCCCACCAGAGATCCCAATGTCCTAGGTAGAGTTTCTGGTCGTAGTAGTGGTTATAATTGATACTTCAGCTGTACCAGCGGTTGTCTGAGAGGGATTGTCCTCTCCTCTCGTGTCTTTAGTGAAAGTTCTCTAGACGACTATACATGCCAGCTGCAAGTGTACCCCCCCTGAGATACAGTTATGTTTTTACACTGTCTTTAATGACATCACAACATAGTAACACATTTGACATGATTGTTATTTAAGTTCCCACAATCTTTTAAGTAGGAATATTGTTTCATTATCCACTTTTGGATGTTGGAGTCTTGGCGGGAAGACTTCCTTTGTCTCACAGGGAAATTCCCTCTCCCAAAACTGCATGGCACGGAAAAGTACGTTTCTGCAAGGAAGTTACGACCGGTCATAAAACTGTCCCCCAGGAAAGGGGGTGTTCAGACCTTTGCCTATCCGGCATCTTTGATCCTCAGCCCATGATGGCAAGTCATGACAGTGTCTATGAACGGGGTAGGTTGGACGGTTACCCACCTATGATTGACGTACCATTGGGTCGTACTAATTAACTAATTGATGTGCATCCTTTCATATTTAGTAGGGAGCACAATCCAGACCATGGCCGATAGAAATGAGGTGTATAGAAGAGACCTTATTTTACATCGCATGGAATCAAGAGCAACCAGAGCCATTCTACATTTAATTTCTATCTGCTGCATTCTGAACGTTACACCTCAACAGAACACAGGTCTTTTTTTACACCAGACAAAAGTCTGTGGAAAAGAAAACAGAGCTGAGTAAAACAAAAATGTCAGTTCAAAAAGTAGGCAATGACATAAGTTGACATGGGAAGCAGGCTAAAAGTGCTCTAAGTGACAGGGGAAAGGACTGTGTTCAGACAGGGACTCTGACAGGAACAAGAGAGGAGTAACATACGCCGAGGAGAAAATAAAAGGAAAAAATAGATGAATTAATAGAGTGTGGCAGCACAAGAGAAGTTTAAAAAAAAGACTGGAAGCCACTTTATTTATACCTACATGGGGCTGTGGATAAAGTCATGAAATTCACTGGCTCTTAAAATGGCGCTAAAACATCAAGGCCATTGGAACGTCAAAGAGAAGAGGGAACAAATAGGGGAATCATATTGAAATGATTTCAGCAGTCAGCTTTCATTCTTTGGTTTTAAGTCATCTTTCTTTCTACATGTAATCTTTCTTTCTACATATGTTTCCGTCTATCCATACTGTTTCATACTTTACACACCTATCCCTCTTTCCTCTTGTTAACACACAATATTCCTCTGCTCTCTGTGTGTCATTCAAGCATACTTAAAAAATATATATATAATGAAATAATTAGTTACCCCTTATACAACTGGGGGGGGGGGGGCAATCAATACATTACAATCAATACACTACAGCATAAATTACAGCCTGTATGAAAACCAAAGGGATATCCAGGGGCTTTTTCCTTCCTTTGAGAACTGGGCTCGTTTGAAGTCTGTCTCCTCCAATATTGAGCAGGGGATATCAAAAGAACTTTGGGCATTAAGAAATGATGCATTCTGGTTTCGTAATACTGCCATTAAAATACATTTTACAAGATGGAGTTATCAACACTTCCATATTTTAGTTGGTCAGATTAATCAGATGAATTGATCGAAGGCCAAAATTCAAAAGCAACGCTTTTCAATGCATAGGTTTGTCATAATAGGGCAGGGTTTTGCAGACCCAGATGAAGTCAACTGCTGGATGAAAAAACATGCTCAATGGAGATTCTTCATTGAAAGTGCTTTTTACTCCAGGGTCCAGGAAATGGGTCCTTAGAGTCTACAATAATTTAATGTTGGCTAACAACTTGAGGGAGAGGGAACAGTTGGCAGAAAGCCATCAGGGCATCAGGAGAAAAATGTTCAAGATGTGATGCAATTTTTGTGACCCATTGGGTCATCCTGCGTGTGCTGTTCCGTTTATAGAGCACTAACTATTTCAGCCAAAATGCATGACTGCAGCTTCCTCTAGCCCTTGCAACATCACAAAACACATTTCATACAGCATCCATTCTTATATTCTCCCTTAAATAAAATAACACTATTTAAAAAAATTTATTTATTTATTTATTATTTAGCAGACACTCTTATCCAGAGCGACTTACAGTTAGTGAGTGCATACATTATTCTTTTATTTTTTTCATACTGGCCCCCCGTGGGAATCGAACCCACAACCCTGGCGTTGCAAACGCCATGCTCTACCAACTGAGCTACCTCCCTGCCGGCCATTCCCTCCCCTACCCTGGACGACGCTGGGCCAATTGTGCGCCGCCCCATTGGTCTCCCGGTTGCAGCCGGCTACAGCAGAGCCTGGATTTATTGCTTATTACATTACAGTGGCCTCAAATACTGTACAGTAGCCTACGCACAAAGAGCTCAGTCATCACTAGCTAGCAAGTGACCTCACTCTGCTACATTCATACAACAGAAGACAGCTAACAGTTCTTCCCACCTGCCTTTCCCGTCCTCTCTCGTTGTCATTGCAAAATGTATCCGTTGCTAAATGTTTTGCTACTGTTTGCACTAATGAATACGACCCAGATTCAAAACATCAGCTAATAAACAGCGACTTGGACAGTTACACTCAAATACTTCCTTGATGCATAGCACCTGTCTGAATGGCTAGACAAGACCTCCCGGCTGTCATGCCACGACGTTCACCGCATATTCTTCCCAACCAATGTCTGGGCATCCCCTCCAGAGAATAACATATTTGAACCTTTCAGCAGCTCGATAGTGAGACAAATTGCAAGCTTGTTTCGGGCCCCTCGTGAGTGATTCATATTAATAGCTGGCTGGCGTGGAGCATGCGGCATATGCAAACTCCATTAGTCGGTTATAACAGAGAGTATGACCTGACAATGCCTCTGCTACAGGTTCTGGGGGTGGGGTGGAGAGGGGGGAAGGCTGCATTTAGAAAGTGTTGCAGGTGCAAGGGGTTGTGTATGCTACAGCCGAAACACACACATAAGTAAGAACACACATACACACACGTACACACACAAGTATGCACGCAGGCACGCACACACACAGAGATACACACACATTTACATACATATAAAGACACACACACACACACACACACACTAGCACACTGGCAGACACACACACACTATGCCTGGCTGCATGCCCAACTGCAGTCTGTGTCACTCCATCTATTTCCTTAGCTCTCTCGTCCCTCTTTCTCCATCCTAGTCTGTTCAGCCCTCGTTAAGCATATTTCTAATTTCCATCCATCTTGAACATTCTTTCCTCCATATTGTGGTCTATCAGTCAGTGGCTCTGCTCTTCATCAAAGGCATCATCAATACACAATATTCTTACCCCAAAAACCCCAAAAGGTCCTTCAACAGCTAATTGACAAACCATGCTATATGTAATCTGCATTTTCAGCCAATGAAAAACAGTAAACAGTCAAGCACAGCTCATCTGTCAGAGTGAATGATGTAGGGATGAGTGCAGAAGCATGAAATGTGCAGCAGCTGCCTGTGGCTCCCTGACAGGAGACTATAACACACACTGAAACCCATCAGGCATGCATGATGCAGTCTCTGGATGACCTTACATCTCTCAGTCTCTCTGACAGGCACAAGCACACAGGCAGGCAGGCACAGGCAAACACAGGAACACACACACCCTATTGATGTGCAGGTTGACTCATAACCTGCAGTCCCCGCGTGTAGCGGGTGATTCGGACGGAGTCAGGCGCAGGAGGTGTGAATCACAGAAAATGGTTTATTCGTCCAATACAGCAGTTAGCAGCAATGCGTAAACCAAATACAGTGCGCCTTCAATGCGTACTAGGAAAACGAAAACACACGGGTGAATATCCCGCCGATAAAAGTACATAATGCTCAACCGAGCTAGCGACACCTCCACATGGAACAATAACACACAAAGACATGGGGGAGCAGAGGGAATACTTATACAGAGACTGATGAGGGGATATGGACCAGGTGTGTGTGAAAAACAAGACAAAACAAATGGAATGATGAAAAGAGGAGCGGCAGTGGCTAGAAGGCCGGTGACGACGAACGCCGAAGCCTACCCGAACAAGGAGGCAGCTTCGGAGGAAGTCGTGACACCGCGGATGGGTTTAGGGTCATTAAATATTGTGTGGCTGAAGGGCGGGTTGAATAAAGAGAAACAATACCTTAAAAAATTATTAAATGTATAATTATTGTGCAATTTATATAGTCTACATTGAGTTTTTTTCCCCACTATTTTAGGCTATCTGGTATTAGTGCATAAACCTAAGCTTTAGGGCTTAACTGTATGCACGCCAAATTGCCTACACAGCCAATCGCCAAATAATGCTTCTGTGAATGGGCAGAACATTTTAAATATCAATCCACGGAAGCAAAAAGGACATTGTCAAAGTTTAATTTAATAAGACAAAAGCTTCAGAAAAGTCATGTTTGGAAAATATTTGGTGAAGTGGTAAAAGAGGATGATAGCAGTGCCGGCTATGCAGTGGAGATTTTAGCATGTAAATCTTGGTAGGGCAAACGAAACCAAAAGATGGGGATGCATGCCAGCAAAGCCACTACACAACACAACACTAAACAATACATTAATTTCACTATAATGGTGACAAACTGTGCCCACAAACTTTTTGGACTTGCATAAAGCTGTCCGAACAGCAGAGTTCCAACAGCAGTCCCAACACCTTACCACTGCTACACCTGGCTATCAGCGGAGCCTTGTCTGGCAGCGAAACAGTTTACTGCCTTTAAAAAAAACATAGCTGATATGGCTGACTTGCTTAAACAAATGTGGTTTCTACTGACAATTGAGATGTACAAACTATGGCATAAGGGGACCATGAGCGGACAAGAGGCAATCCATAATTTCGATTAAGACATTAATGAACTTTTGAAATGTACAGCGACAGAATTCAGAACATGGGCCATTCTTACAGTATTCTCTCTGTACACCAAGTCAGAACCATAGGATAAATAAAGGGGCATATAAGCAGACAATGAAAGCTCTTACAATATTCGATGATGACATTTCTCTAAAACAGGCTATAGGCTAAATGTGCACCACCAAGTAAGAACAGTAGGCTAAGTTATGAGGGGAAAAGGGACCAAATTATTAGGGTGAGACACATGGGTTACTAACAGCTTATCATACAACATACACTTAGTATTACTTTCTTAGCTACAGTATACATATCTCCCTGGTATATTACATCATTTGTGACTCGTTTCAGGAAACTAGGCATATGTCGCGCTTCACTACTTCACAGGAGAGCCATTTGAACGTAAACTTCTATATTTGATCAAAATGCGTTTTTTTTGGCAGAAATTTCTTCTGGAACATGTGAACTTTCATGTGCCTTAATAACAAACTTGTATGCCATCTGTATATACAAATAAAATGGTTCAATTACGAGCCTAGTTGGTTTAGTCACAGAAAAAGACAGCAACCTTCCCGCTAGCCATGATTGGCTGAGATAATGAGTGGGCTGGACATGCCGAGAGATGAGTTCGGATTGATCTGCCATGTAGCACGCCTATGTCTATTTGAGCTGGTCAGTATGTGTAGGTAATCCTGTCTAACACAGTTTTAAAAATATATATATATTGCGTAGTTGAACTTCATAAGTGTTGCTCTCCACTTTCTGGAGGACCGAGCTTTGAAATCAGTGGAATTAGAGTATGATAGCTAAGGAGATGGAGAAAACACCTGTCTCCGGATTACCTGTCTCTTCAAACTAAGGGCAACCATGGCATCTATGACAGAGAGGAAGAAGCGTCCATCCATGTATACGGGTAAGATAGTCTAGCTAGCTACTACACGGGGGCCCCTCAGGGGTGTGAACTCAGTCCCCTCCTGTACTCCCTGTTCACCCATGACTGCATGGCCAGGCACGACTCCAACACCATCATTAAGTTTGCCGACGACACAACAGTGGTAGGCCTGATCACCGACAATTATGAGACAGCCTATAGGGAGGAGGTCAGAGACCTGGCCATGTGGTGCCAGGATAACAACCTTTCCCTCAACGTGATCAAGACAAAGGAGATGATTGTGGACTACAGGGAAAAAAAGAGGACTGAGCACGCCCCCATTCTCATCTACAGGGCTGTAGTGGAACAGGTTGAGAGCTTCAAGTTCCTTGGTGTCCACATACCAAAAAACTATTATGGTCCAAACACACCAATACAGTCGTGAAGAGGCCAATACAAAGCCTATTCCCCCTCAGGAGACTGAAAAGATTTGGCATGGGTCCTCAGACCTCAAAACGTTTTACAACTGCACCATCGAGAGCATCCTGACTGGTTACATCCCTGCCTGGTATGGCAACTGCTCGGCCTCCGACCGCAAGGCACTACAGAGGGTAGTGCGTACGGCACAGCACATCACTGGGGCCAAGCTTCCTGCCATCCTGGACCTCTATACCAGGCGGTGTCAGAGGAAGGCCCTAAAAATTATCAAAGACTCCAGCAACCCTAGTCATAGACTGTGCTCTCTGCTACCGCATGGCAAGCGGTACTGGAGCGCCAAGTCTAGGTCCAAAAGGCTTCTTAACAGTTTCTACCCCCAAGCCATAAGACTCCTGAACAGCTAATCATGGCTACCCGGACTATTTGCATTTCCCCCCCCCCAACCCCCCAACCCCCTCTTTTACGCTGCTGTTACTCTGTTTATTATTTATGCATAGTCACTTTACCTCAATTACCTCGACTAACCGGTGCCCCCGCACATTGACTCTGTACCGGTACCCCCTGTATATAACCTCCCTACTGTTATTTTATTTTACTGCGGCTCTTTAATTATTTGCTATTTTTATTTTGTTGGTTAAGGGCTTGTAAGTAAACATTTCACTGTAATGTCTACACCTGTTGTATTCGGCGCATGTGGCAAATACAATTTTATTTTATTTATAGATATTACACTTTTCTAATTTTGTCAGAAAGTTAAAGTGTACTGTTAGCTAGCTATCTAATGTTAGCTGGCTGGCGCGCTAGCTAACGTCACGTGTATGATTTGTGTAGTAATATTATTCATATCTCAGAGCCATATGCTTTGCTAGTTATAGCCTAATGTTAGCTGGCTAACATTGAACCTGGTTGGTTAGCTACCTGCAGATTCATGCAGGGTAGTAACGTCATGAGTTGGGATTATGGTTAATTGTATACCTAGCTAGTATCGTGTCGCGTCAGAATGCTGGTGCTCATTGCTGTCAAACAAAGGAGTCCGCTCATACTGAACTTTGATCATAAGGTTTATTCATATCACAAGCTTTCAGCATGAGCTTACAGGTGTCAAGATCACCCGGAGAACGGCATCCCCGATTGCAATGGCCGCTCTGACTCCCTCTTTGTCTTGCTCATACTTATAAACAATGCAAACAGATGGGTTGCTCCCTCTTCTGGCCAATCACCAGTCTCCCCTGGGGCGTCACCCTCCAAACGGCTACATTTGAACTAAGATAAACATCCTCTGGTTCCATTAAGAAAGTCATAATCTTTAATACACTACACTAGCTAGCTAGCCACTATGCAAGTAACCATTTCAATAGAAATTCACTGTGACAACTGTTGATAGATGTAGCTGGTAAATTCCCTCTGGTTATAGACGAGAGTGCTCTGAAATCTGAGTACGAGTGTGCCAGAACGCAGAATAACTGACACATTTACGAACGATTGAATATGGCCGATGTCAGTAAACGTTGGCAAAAAGAGCGTAATTAAATTGTTGCCAGCAGCACAGTTGCAGTCACCAACGCTCTGGATAACATAAAAACTGCCTAACCAGCTCTGCTAGGGCGAGTAATATGGTCAGTGAGCTGTTCTCTCATTTGTGTCTGGAAGTAGCTAGCCAACGTTAGCCAGTTAGCTTGAGTGCTTGACTGCTGATGTTAGGACAGAGCGCTCGGATCAACCCTTAAAGAGATGGGAGGGGCTAAAGCTTAAGAGGGTGTGAACGATGCTGAATGGGTGTAGACAAAGAAGAGCTCTCCAGTAGGTACCAAAACATTGAGGCCATTTTCTCAAAATTGAGGTTACAAGTTTATCAACTTTTAAAGCAGAATTACTTACCCATTGTTCCTCAACTGTAGTGTATGATATACAAATGTCTAGCTCTGAGTCTCTACTTTTATCCAATAAAAAAAAAACAATTTCAAATTTTGCATAAGACCGAATCGAGCCGGTCGGTCACATTTATGCAGCAACATACAATACATTTTTGGACTCACCTTGTTGTGCTGTGCTCACATGAACAGGAAGGTGGCGCGGCAGTTTGTCATCAAACTTTGTCATCACAGTCTGGCATTCTCTGGATTTATGGTGCTTTCAAGACAACTGGGAACGTCAAATCATGACGTCAGTGGTCTTCAGGTCGGAGCTCTAGAAAGAGGCCAGAGTTCCTGACTTGGAATTGCGAGTTGGATGACCGTTTTTTTTCAGTTCCCTGTTGTCTTGAACTCACTGAAGTCGGAGATTTCCCAGTTCTGAGTTTCAAGTTGTTTTGAACGCGGAAGAAGTCATGCTGGATTGACAGCATGGCCCCAATGTTGAATGTTTATCCTTTTAAGCTTGGAAAGCAGGCTAGTGATTGCTTTGCAATGCTTGCAGTTAGCCACTGATTCCTTCCAAACCACTCATTGTTGAATTTTCCATTTCCAACTTGTTGTGTAATGTTTATGTCCAATGGTCGATGAGCACCGAAAGGTTTTATCTATAATTTCTCTTCATAATTTCTCTTCATCAAATCAAATCAAATGTATTTATTGGTCACATGCGCCGAATACAACAGGTGCAGACATTACAGTGAAATGCTTACTTACAGCCCTTAACCAACAGTGCATTTATTTTAAACAAAAAAAGTAAAAATAAAACAACAACAAAAAAAAGTGTTGAGAAAAAAAAGAGCAGAAGTAAAATAAAGTGACAGTAGGGAGGCTATATATACAGGGGGGTACCGTTGCAGAGTCAATGTGCGGGGGCACCGGCTAGTTGAGGTAGTTGAGGTAATATGTACATGTGGGTAGAGTTAAAGTGACTATGCATAAATCATTAACAGAGTAGCAGCAGCGTAAAAAGGATGGGTGCAAATAGTTTGCAGTGCAAATAGTCCGGGTAGCCATAATTAGCTGTTCAGAAGTCTTATGGCATGGGGGTAGAAGCTGTTGAGAAGTCTTTTGGACCTAGACTTGGCACTCCGGTACCGCTTGCCGTGCGGTAGCAGAGAGAACAGTCTATGACTAGGGTGGCTGGAGTCTTTGACACTTTTGAGGGCCTTCCTCTGACACCGCCTGGTATAGAGGTCCTGGATGGCAGGAAGCTTTGCCCCAGTGATGTACTAGGCCGTACGCACTACCCTCTGTAGTGCCTTGCGGTCGGAGGCCAAGCAGTTGCCATACCAGGCGGTGATGCAACCAGTCAGGATGCTCTCGATGGTGCAGCTGTAGAATTTTTTGAGGATCTGAGGACCCATGCCAAATCTTTTCAGTCTCCTGAGGGGGAATAGGCTTTGTCGTGCCCTCTTCACGACTGTCTTGGTGTGTTTGGACCATGATAGTTCGTTGGTGATGTGGACACCAAGGAACTTGAAGCTCTCAACCTGTTCCACTACAGCCCCGTCGATGAGAATGGGGGCGTGCTCAGTCCTCTTTTTTTTCCTGTAGTCCACAATCATCTCCTTTGTCTTGGTCACGTTGAGGGAGAGGTTGTTGTCCTGGCACCACACGGCCAGATCTCTGACCTCCTCCCTATAGGCTGTCTCATCGTTGTCGGTGATCAGGCCTACCACTGTTGTGTCGTCGGCAAACTTAATGATGGTGTTGGAGTCGTGCCTGGCCATGCAGTCATGGGTGAACAGAGCGTACAGGAGGGGACTGAGCACGCACCCCTGAGGGGCCCCCGTGTTGAGGATCAGTGTGGCAGATGTGTTGTTACCTACCCTTACCACCTGGGGGCGGCCCGTCAGGAAGTCCAGGATCCAGTTGCAGAGGGAGGTGTTTAGTCCCAGGATCCTTAGCTTAGTGATGAGCTTAGAGGGCACTATGGTGTTGAATGCTGAGCTGTAGTCAATGAATAGCATTCTCACGTAGGTGTTCCTCTTGTCCAGGTGGGAAAGGGCAGTGTGGAGTGCAATAGAGATTGCATCATCTGTGGATCTGTTGGGGCGGTATGCAAATTGGAGTGGGTCTAGGGTTTCTGGGATAATGCTGTTGATGTGAGCCATGACCAGCCTTTCAAAGCACTTCATGGCTACAGACGTCAGTGCTACGGGTCGGTAGTCATTTAGGCAGGTTATCTTAGAGTCCTTGGGCACGGGGACTATGGTGGTCTGCTTGAAACATGTTGGTATTACAGACTCAGTCAGGGACATGTTGAAAATGTCAGTGAAGACACTTGCCAGTTGGTCAGCACATGCTCGGAGTACACGTCCTGGTAATCCGTCTGGCCCTGCGGCCTTGTGAATGTTGACCTGCTTAAAAGTCTTACTCACATCGGCTACGGAGAGCGTGATCACATAGTCATCCAGAACAGCTGGTGCTCTCATGCATGCTTCAGTGTTGCTTGCCTCGAAGCGAGCATAGAAGTGGTTTAGCTCGTCTGGTAGGCTTGTGTCACTGGGCAGCTCCCGGCTGTGCTTCCCTTTGTAGTCTGTAATAGTTTTCAAGCCCTGCCACATCCGATGAGCGTCAGAGCCAGTGTAGTACGATTCAATCTTAGTCCTGTATTGACTCTTTGCCTGTTTGATGGTTCGTCGGAGGTCATAGCGGGATTTCTTATAAGCGTCCGGGTTAGAGTCCCATTCCTTGAAAGCGGCAGCTCTACCCTTTAGCTCAGTGCGGATGTTTCATGTAATCCATGGCTTCTGGTTGGGGTATGTACATACGGTCACTGTGGGGACGACATCATCGATGCACTTATTGATGAAGCCAGTGACTGATGTGGTGTACTCCTCAATGCTGTCTGAAGAATCCCGGAACATGTTCCAGTCTGTGCTAGCAAAACAGTCCTGTAGCTTAGCATCTGCGTCATCTGACCACTTTTTTATTAACCGAGTCACTGGTGCTTCCTGCTTTAGTTTTTGCTTAAAAGCAGGAATCAGGAGGATAGAGTTATGGTCAGATTTGCCAAATGGAGGGTGAGGGAGAGCTTTGTATGCGTCTCTGTGTGTGGGGTAAAGGTGGTCTAGAGTTTTTTTTCCTCTGGTTGCACATTTAACATGCTGGTAGAAATTAGGTAGAACGGATTTCAGTTTCCCTGCATTAAAGTCCCCGGCCACTAGGAGCGCTGCATCTGGATGAGCGTTTTCCTGTTGATTAATGGCCTTGTACAACTCATTCAGTGCAATCTTAATGCCAGCATTGGTTTGTGGTGGTAAATAGACAGCTATGAAAAATATAGATGAAAACTCTCTTGGTAAATAGTGTGGTCTACAGCTTATCATAAGATACTCTACCTCAGGCGAGCAAAACCTCGAGACTTCCTTAGTATTTGATTTTGTGCACCAGCTGTTGTTTACAAATATACACAGACCGCCACCCCTTGTCTTACCGGAGTCAGCCGTTCTATCCTGCCGATGTAGCGCATAGCCCGCTAGCTGTATGTTATCCATGTCGTCGTTCAGCCACGACTCGGTGAAACTTAAGATATTACAGTTTTTAATGTCCCGTTGGTAGGATAACCGTAATCTTAGGTCATCCAATTTATTTTCCAATGATTGAAGATTGGCTAATAGGATTGATGGGAGCGGCAGTTTACTCGCTCGCCGTCGGATCCTTACAAGGCATCCCGACCTACGTCCACGATATCTCCGTCTCTTCCTCATGCGAATGACGGGGATTTGGGCCTTGTCGGGTGTCTGTAGGATATCCTTCGCGGCCACCTCGTTTAAGAAAAATTATTCGTCCAATACGAGGTGAGTAATCGCTGTCCTGATATCCAGAAGCTCTTTTTGGTTATAAGAGACGATGGCAGAAACATTATGTACAAAATAAATTACAAATAACGCGGAAAAACACACATAATAGTACAATTGGTTAGAGGGCTGTAAAACGGCAGCCATCTTCTCTTACTGCCTTTGTTATGTGTCCCACATGTATTTATATAAAAAACAACAACGTGTTAACAACCCAATATCGTTAATCAATCAGGTTGTCACCGAAATATTTATAATAGTAGCATTACGTTGTTTAAAAAAAATTTTTTTATGCCAATACAATACTCGCTTAATACTTTGGGATACTGGTGCACATGTAGTCAGAAAGGCCCTTTTTTCGTGTAGGCAACAGTAGGCCTACACAATTTTCTTCATAACTCATTTAATATTTCGTGGAGCCTACATTACAAAATGTTCTTCATAATGCATTTAATACACGGCTCCACTTTTTAGTGTACATTACACCATTTCTTTAATGATGCATTTTATACAAGCCTGTGTCGAGTTTTATGAGTGTTGACAGATTTTGTGGTATCGATGAAGATATTTTATTGGGAAATGGGGATACATTCTTATGATGGGAAATTATAATACACACACACGCACACAAACACTATCTAATTATAGGCAAGTTGACTAACAAATAGCCTACAAAGATGTCGTAAATTATAAGCAAAAACATATCTAAATCAGGGAAAACCAAATCCTACACCCACTGTCAAAAAAATCATTCTGCAGTCTTTGACTGTAGCCTATAGCACATTTTCTATATTTGCGGGTTAGGGTTGGGTGCGGGCCTCAGATTTTCACTTTATCACATATAGTCGTGCAGTTGCGGATGGGTTATTAGCAATTGCGGGCAGGTGCGGGTGAACAAACAGCTTACCCGCGCACCACTAACACACACATTGTATGCACAATCCAACGTGGTGAAACACAAAGCCGATGGTTGGCCAAGGCATTCCAGCTGCCGGGCCGCCTCGGGTCCTCAACCCTGGCAAGCTGTTGGGCTGGCCACAAAAATGCCAGCTCTCTCTCTCTCTCTCTGTCACCCCCCCCCCCACACACACACACACACACACAATTGCACACGCACATACACACTTACTCACACACACTCTCTCTCTTTCTCTATGTCTCTCACTTGGTGTATCATAATTGTGTATCAAAGTAATGTACAACCAATGATAACTGCACAGTTACAGATCCACATTATTCAAAATCCATATAAATTCCCCTTTCTCCATCCCTGTTACAATGCTAATGGCAGTTGCATGTTTCAATATGTACTCCATACATGACTCTCTGAGGCTACATCTTACCGTGACTGTCTTGATGTGGCCACTGCCTTTGGTACAGGTCCAGCCAGAGCGGTTGAAGAGGAGGCCACACACCTCTCCCTCCAAG
Organism: Coregonus lavaretus; assembly: GCF_964263955.1. Classification (NCBI taxonomy): domain Eukaryota; kingdom Metazoa; phylum Chordata; class Actinopteri; order Salmoniformes; family Salmonidae; genus Coregonus; species Coregonus lavaretus. Next base: position 42,990,944 of record NC_140009.1, on the reverse strand, counting down.
CAAGGCGCCATCTCACACCACTGTCTGCTCCTCACAATACGCACTGAGGGGACAGAAAGAAGGGAGAGAAGAGAGAGAGAGAGACAGAGAGACAGAGAAAGAGAGGGGGGGGACCAAGAGTTAGAACCAAGCTCGATTTAGCTACTGTGTATCAACCTTTTAAGTCATACTTTAGTGCATTTCAACAGTAATAAAAACCAGAGAGCAAGGAGAGTGTGAGAGAGCGAGGAGAGAGAGAGAGGGGGGAGAGAGACGGGGGAGAGAGATTATATATATCTAGATAGAGAGAGAGAGAGTGAAAGAGAGGTACTTCACAATCAGTGGTTCTTGATTAGATCCTTTGAATGTCATCAGTCTAGACGTAACGTAATGATGGCCACTCTTGTGGGGGGGAGAAAAAGATAGAAAGAGAAGCTGAATAACCATCAAGACCTCTACATTTCCATTTACCTCCACAGTTATATTTACAGGCAAAGTTCCCAAACCCACTATGGTAAGTAGTGATCAATTGCAGTTGCCACAAATCAAATCAACTGACCACCAATGTCTTCACTATGTCTCTATGCTGTAATTCCATTAAGAGATGTAATGACAGAAAGCGTTCCCATTCTCCATAGTGGCAGCCAGTGAGCAACAGGTCCGTCTTTAATGGACTGACTATTAACGGAGCGCGAGTTCCGCGACGGGCAGCCAGTAGGGGTGTAACAGTATAAGTATTTGTACCGAACCGTCCGGTGCAGGGACCTCGGTTCAGTCTGCACTGGGAACCTGAAGGAATACATAAAATAAATATTTACCAGATAAAAACCCTATGCTGTGTTGTAGGCCTATGCCTCTTGAGTAAATCTGAGCTGAATTTTGTTTTTTCAGGCTATTCCATTAAAACAACTAGAGATTATGCGCACATTCTAATCTTAATAGCCTCAATTCAAACTGTCCTTTTGTGAGGCGCAACCGGAACTAGTTCTGTACGATGGCAGCTGATTCTGACTGGGCCAAAGAAATGCGGCCATTCTCGGGGGTTGAGAATAGGGGGTTTCAGCACCTCCCGAAAGTGCTTGAGCCACGTTAGGAACTTCCCTCTTGCATCCATTTCAGCAAACAGGTAGTACCCACTTTACATAAGCAAACCAAAGCCGAAGTTTTCAATAACAGTGACAGCCCATCACATTATGGTCCGTGCTATCCGGGTTCCTTGGGACGTCCCTACCCCACTGAACTTGAAATGTAAAATGGTTAATGTAAGGGTTAGGGTTACGTAAGGGTTATGGTTAAGGTTAGGGTTAGGGTAGGAATGTCCCAAGGATCCCAGAAATCACTGACTATCACATTACAACGGAGTGGGAGATGTACCGTTCTACAGACACACCCCCTTTATGAGAGTCATAAGTGAGCATCTGGCACTAAAGGAGGCAGTGTCATGGTGCGTTCATAACCAAGTGGGACGTGGGAATTTACCACATACGACTGGGAAAAATCCCCTTGAATGGTCCTAAAACTGGTAATTATCAGTGAGAAACCCTGTATGTGGCAGGGGCTACAGTCCATTATGGATTACAAAGGAAGATCCAACCGTGATCTGCACAACAATGCCTCTCAACCAGATGCACTCAACACATTTTATGCACGCTTTGACAACCACAACATTGTGCCGGGTGTGAGGGCTGTCACCGACCCAGAGGATTGGGTGATCTCGCTCTCCGAGGCCGACGTGAGAAAGGTCTTTAATCAGGTCAACACCCGCAAGGCCGCGGGGCCCGACGGTATTCCAGGGCGCGTTCTCAGAGCATGCGCAGAACAGCTTGCAGGCATATTCATGGTGATTTTAAAACTCTCCTTTCCCAGTCTGTAATCCCCACGTTTTAAAATGACCACCATCATTCCTGTCCCCAAGGCTTCATGGCACAATGACTACCGCCCTGTAGCACTCACTTCTGTAATCATGAAGTGCTTTGAGAGGCCACTCGGACGCTCAACACAGGGGCCCCATAGGGGTGGGTGCTTAGTCCCCTCCTGTACTCCCTGTTCGCCCACGACTGCGTGGCCACGCTGGTATTTAAGACTTCACAACTGGTAAATTCCCACCTCCCACATTGTTACAAATGCAGCATCAGAGTGGAAACTTGTGAGGCCCAACATAACAATCCGGTCACAACAGACAATGCAAGGAACATTGTGAATGCTGAACATTGGAATTACATTTTCCCGCTGTACTGAAACCGAACCGTGACCCCTAAACCGCAATACGTACCAAACCGTGGGTTTGGGGAACCCTTACAACCCTATCAGCCAATAATAATCAATTTCCTGCTGCTGTAATCATAGTCCTCTCTTACTTAATTAGCATTGACGGAGCGATATGGGGAGCTGTCTGCAGAGACAGTATTACAAAGACTGCGTGGTACCAGATAGGCACACGTTACGCCAGATATGGCCTGTTGTTTATGTACTGCAGAGCAGTGCGGGCCAGGGGTAGTCAAGTTTGGTTGATCTCCATGTCAGATAAAGATGATCAAGGAGTGTCACGCCCTGACATAGAGATATCTAGTTAGTTTGGTCAGGGTGTGAATATCTATGTGATTATCTAGAATGTGTATTTCTATGTTGGCCGGGTGTGGTTCCCAATCAGAGGCAGCTGTCGATCGTTGTCTCTGATTGGGGATCATACTTAGGTAGCCATTTTGCCTACCTATGTTGTGGGATTTTGTTTCTGTTTGGCGTGTTTGATGTTTAGCCTCTTGAACTTCACATTCTGTTGGATTTTGTTATTTTGTCCGTGTTTGTATAATAAACGACTACGTACGCATGCCACGCTGCACCTTGGTCCGATCCTTTACTCAACGAACGTGACAGAAGATCCCACCACCAACGGACCAAGCAGCATGGCCAGGAGGAGCAGACACCCTGGACACAGGTGGAGAAGACATTTTGGACATTGGAGAAGATATTAGCCTGTAAAGGACCCTGGGCGAAGGAGGAAGCCCAGGCAGGAGAGGATCAACGGCGACGCCGACGGTACCGACCGCTAAGGAAGCCAGAGAGGCAGCCCCAATAATATTTTGGGGGGAGGGCACACAGGGTGGTGGGCGACGCAGCAGGAGGCCCTGGAAGACCTGCAGCTCAGCACTCTGAGAGAGGAGACCACCACCTTACGGGGGCTGATAGAGAAGAGGGAGCAGGTTTTCTCCCTTCAGAAGGAGGCGCTGCAGGAGGCCCACAGGGAGAAGGAGTCAGTGGATGCATGGAGAGAGGAGCTGGCCAGGCAACATGAGGAGCTGAGAGAGGAGTTAACCCTCCAGCAGCAGAGAGCTCGGGCCTTAGAGCAGAGGCTGGTGGAGCCAGGTTTAGCAGAGCCAACTCCCCGCACTCGCTTTGAGGAGCGTGTGACCGTGCAGGCACCAGGCTATGCGCCGGCTTTACGCACTGTGCCGCCAGTGCGCCTTCACAGACCGGTATGGCCCATGCCTGCTCCTCGCACCAAACCAGTGTTGCGTGTCTCCAGACCGGTGCACTCCATGCCTGCTCCTCGCACCAAACCAGTGGTGCGTGTCTCCAGCCCGGTACGGCCCGTTCCTGCTCCTCGCACCAAACCAGTGGTGCGTGTCTCCAGTCCTGTACAGTCCGTACAGGACCGTACGTGAAGTTCAAGAGGCTAAACATCAAACACGCCAAACAGAAACAAGATCCCACAACATAGGAAGGCAACAAGGTACGGCCCGTGCCTGCTCCTCGCACCAGACTAGTGGTGCGTGTCCCCAGCCCGGTACGGTCCAGTCCAGGGTCAGAGCAGTCCGCTCCACTGGTGCCTAGTCCAGCTCCGGTCAGCTGCTCCACTCCAGTGCCAGAGCAGTCCGCTCCACCGATGCCTAGTCCAGCTCTGGTCAGCTGCTCCACTCCAGTGCCAGAGCAGTCCGCTCCACCGGTGCCTAGTCTAGCTCCGGTCAGCTGCTCCACTCCAGTGCCAGTGCAGTCCGCTCCACCGGTGCCTAGTCCAGGTCCGGTCGTCTACTCTCCCACACCAGGGTCCAGACAGGACTTGGTACATCGCGGGAGGACTGCAGAGCCAGAACCAGACGTCAACCCCTCTTCAGGGTCGGGGCCTCCCACACCAGGGTCCAGACAGGGCTTGGTGCATCACAGGAGGATTCCCGGTCCAGGCCCAGACGTCAACCCCTCTCCAGGGTCGGGGCCTCCCACACCAGGGTCCAGACAGGGCTTGGTGCATCGTGGGAGGACTGAGAGGGGAAGCATCGCGCCGGGGTCCAGACCGGACCAGGTGTGCAACGGGGAGCCAGAAAAGGAGAGGACAGTAAGGTTGACGTCGCGCCGGAGCCGGAGCCGCCACCGAGGCTAAATGCCCACCTGGACCCTCCCCTAATGAGTCAGGTTTTGCGGCCGGAGTCCGCACCTTTGGGGGAGGGGGGTACTGTCACGCCCTGACATAGAGATCTCTAGTTGGTTTGGTCAGGGTGTGAATATCTATGTGATTATCTAGAATGTGTATTTCTATGTTGGCCGGGTGTGGTTCCCAATCAGAGGCAGCTGTCGATCGTTGTCTCTGATTGGGGATCATACTTAGGTAGCCATTTTGCCTACGTATGTTGTGGGATCTTGTTTCTGTTTGGTGTGTTTGATGTTTAGCCTCTTGAACGTCACGTTCTGTTGGATTTTGTGATTTTGTCGGTGTTTGTATAATAAACGACTATGTACGCATACCACGCTGCACCTTGGTCCCATCCTTTACTCAACGAACGTGACATGGAGAGATACAGCTAGGGTTGGAAAATTCCCAAGTTTTCCAGAAATCCCAGTTGGAAGATTCCTAGAATCAGGAGGGAATAAGCATGAAATCCGAAATCCTCCGATGAATTTTATAACACTAGATACAGCCTTAACTTAACTGAAATTGTTGACACTCACCATCGACGCAGGCAGGCCTGGCCTTCGTGGTGCCAGCGATCTGGCCTCTCCTGCAGGCACAGCGGGCAGTCTGATGGGCGATGGTGCATCTGGGCACGCTGCTGTCTCTGTTGAGCATCACAATCTCACAGGTGCCCACAGCCAACTGGCCTGCAGAGACAACAAAGGGAGAGTCCATTCCTTTGTCTGTATCTCCAATGGCATCCTATATTCCCTATGTAGCGCACTACTTTTAACCAAAAGTAGTGCACTATACATGAAATAAGATGCAATTTCAGACACAGTCTATGTTACATTACAGTCATTCAGCAGAAGCTCTCATCCAGACCAGTATTCAAATAGCATTTATTTTCTTTCTAATGCTTCAGCTGCGCTTGATTGAGCTGCCTGGCACAGTGGAATCAATGGAATAGTCCCTTGCTCAATTTTAGGTCATAGGTGCTTCTTTATGACTTTGCCAGAAATTAAATATTAAGACGTACAAGGTTGCTCCATGAAAATTAACTTTCAGCTCTACTTCCTGGCTTGAGACATTATTTCACCTCATTCCCACAATGCAGTTCAAACAGGGGTGAAAATAAGACAGTAAGGTCTGGTACGGCGTCCCGGCAAAATAAGTAGTGGGGGTACGCAGTACAGGTAAAGCATGAGCCAAACAAAATGTCAAGAAAACTGTACACCATTATCTATCAATACCGCATGTCAGAGGCATGAAAAATGAGCGAATGGACTTGAAAACGGGTGGTACAGCCTACGCTCCAAAATGCAATGTGGTTCGAGGAGAACGCAGACATTTTGCCAAGGCAGAGATGAGTGGCCGACACTGAGCTGGTGTAACTGGTTTGTAGGTCTCCTTGCTCGAACACGCTTTTTCAGTTCTGCCCACAAATGTTCTATAGGATTGAGGTCAGGGCTTTGTGATGGCCACTCCAATACCTTGACTTTGTTGTCCTTAAGCCATTTTGCTACAACTTTGGAAGTATGCTTGGGGTCATTGTCCATTTGGAAGACCCATTCTTTAATTTCCTGACTGATGTCTTGAGATGTTGCTTCAATATATCCACATCATTTTCCTTCCTCATGATGCCATCTATTTTGTGAAGTGCACCAGTCCCTCCTGCAGCAAAGCACCCCCACAGCATGATGCTGCCACCCCCGTGCTTCACGGTTGGGATGGTGTTCTTCGGCTTGCAAGCAGTCCCCTTTTTCCTCCAAACATAACGATGGTCATTATGGCCAAAAAGTTATATTTTTGTTTCATCAGACCAGAGGACATTTCTCCAAAAAGTAAGATCTTTGTCCACATGTGCAGTTGCAAACCGTAGTCTGGCTTTTTTATGGCGGTTTTGGAGCAATGGCTTCTTCCTTGCTGAGCGGCCTTTCCCTGTCTCTGTTATTATTACCCTACATCCTGTCCATCAATCACACTACCCTAAACATCAGTAATCTACTTTGACACAAGGAATGTAGACTCAGTGGAACCAAATCACTTATCCAGTAACTCTATCTCTGTCCCCACAATACTATGACATGCCATCATTACAACAACACAAAAATCCATAAAAACACATGTCAAAAATGTTATAAATTGATTTGCATTTTAATGAGGGAAATAAGTATTTGACCCCTCTGCAAAACATGACTTAGTACTTGGTGGCAAAACCCTTGTTGACAATCACAGAGACGTTTCTTGTAGTTGGCCACCAGGTTTGCACACATCTCAGGAGGGATTTTGTTCCACTCCTCTTTGCAGATCTTCTCCAAGTCATTAAGGTTTCGAGGCTGACGTTTGGCGGCTCGAACCTTCAGCTCCCTCCACAGAATTTCTATGGGATAAAGGTCTGAATTTTCCAAGCTGTTCAAAGGCACAGTCAACTTAGTGTATGTAAACTTCTGACCCACTGGAATTGTGATACAGTGAATTATAAGTGAAATAATCTGTCTGTAAACAATTGTTGGAAAAATTACTTGTGTCATGCACAAAGTAGATGTCCTAACCGACATCCAAAAACTATAGTTTGATAACAAGAAATTAGTGGAGTGGTTGAAAAACGAGTTTTAATGACTCCAACCTAAGTGTATGTAAACTTCCGACTTCAACTGTAGGAGGTCCTGTACCAGGAATAAATAAAATCTACTTCACACCCTGAATTCAAACAGAAACAAAACGTATGACCACTGTTGGTAGCTGGTCAATAAATAATCTCATCACACACAGTTGAATCAGTCTCCATCAGTCTTCCCTGCTGAACACCAAATATAACAATTAGTGAATGATGCCAATGTAGCAGAAAAGTTAAAAAATTAAGCTGCCTTGTTAAAGTCAATTAGGAAATACCGACTTGTTATTCCGAGTTGGATGACCGTTCAAAATGTTTTTTCCTTGTCCAAGTATGTTTTTCAGAGTTCCCTGTTGTATTGAAAGTACCATCAGTTACGGCTTCGATTATAAACCTGAAAGGATCGTCTGTAGCCCCACCTTTCACTACAGCGGAGCTAAATAGCTAGCATTTGGAACAACGTATTTGGAGTAAACTTGAGTTAACCGAAGGCCTAAGCATGTATCAATTGAAGAGTCATCTGAAGCTTGAGAGTAGAGGAATGCTGTGGTGTATTCCGCTATGCGTGCCGAGCATGTGTTCCTGGTTCGCAAAGTGCTGGCCCGACTGTTGGAACATGACCTTTATGCCAAGGCAGAAAAGTGTCTGTTTTTCCAACAGTCCTCTCCTTCCTCGGATACCGCATTACCACCTCAGGTGTGGAGATGGAGGGAGATCGCATTTCAGCCGTGCGTAATTGGCTGACTCCAACCATGGTTAAGGAGGTGCAGTGCTTTATTGGCTTTGCCAACTACAATCAGAGGTTTATCCGGGGCTTTGGCAAGGTCGCAGCTCCCATCACATCTCTGTTGAAGGGTGGGCCGTCCCGGCTCCGCTGGTCTGCTGAGGCTGACAGGGCCTTCAGTAACCTGAGGGTTCTGTTCACCTCAGCCCCTGTACAATCCTGATCCATCCCTACCGTTCGTAGTGTAGGTGGATGCGTCCGAGGTAGGGATAGGCACTGTCCTATCTCAACGCTCTGGCACACCACCCAAGCTCCGCCCCTGTGCCTTCTTCTCCAAGAAGCTCAGCCCGGTGGAGCAGAACTACAATGTTGGTGATCGGGCGTTGTTGGCTGTTGTCCAAGCCCTGACCATGTGGAGGCACTGGCTCGAGGGGCGAAACACCCTTTCCTCGTCTGGACGGATCATCATAACCTGGAGTACATCCGGGCAGTAAGGAGGCTGAATCCTCGCCAGGCCAGGTGGGCCCTATTCTTCACCCGGTTTGATTTTACACTATCTTACATCCCGGGTACGAAGAACGTGAAGGCAGACGCACTGACCTCTGGGTTTTACCCCGACAGTAATGGGCAGGTGGAACGGGTAAATCAATATGTGGGTAGGTTCCTGCGGTCCTACTGCCAGGACCGGCTGGGGGAGTGGTCGGTTTTCTTGCCATGGGCAGAATATGCTCAGAACTCTCTCCCCCACTCCTCCACTAACCTATCGCCCTTTCAATGTGTTTTAGGTTATCAGCCGGTTCTGGCACCGTGGCATCAGAGCCAGACCGAAGCTCCTGCAGTGGATGACTGGTTTCGGCGCGCGGAGGAGATGTGGAATGCTGCTCACGTTTACCTCCAGCGCGCCGTGCGTCGCCAGAAGGCCAGCGCTGACCGCCACTGCCGTGAGGCCCCGGTCTTGGTACCGGATGATCGGGTCTAGATACTGAAGTGTTTTTGACGCGTAACTCTGTATTTGCGGAATAAAGCCTGTTATTCTGTGATTTACCCTCCTGCGCCTGACTCCTTCGACATCACCTCATCACACTGACGAAGGCCAATAGGCCGACATGTAAGCTTCAATAAAAAAGTGATACTAGCAAGAGCAGGTATCTTTTTTCTTTCAACGTATATAATCGTTACCATGCACCTGCAACAAGATGTGCGAGTGATTTTTTAAAATGTTGAACGTAAAATACAAACACCCAACAGTAGATGTACTGATATCATTTAAAAAAAAGTATTATTACAAACAAGAAACACTTTAAAATGAGAGAATAAATCCAGTTTGGGTTTTAAAAAATGACTTGACCAAAAACAGTACAAAATAAAGAAATAATAGTTATGAATAAAAAACGACTTACACCACCACCACCACAGAAGCTTTGCTATTCACCATCTTCCAAGTTGTTTTGTTGTTTACTTGGAGATCTAACTTTCAAAACTCGCAGCCCCTCTTCCAATGCATTGTGGCTGTGAAATTCCTGAAATTTTGCTGCGAATTCTACTAGATGAAAAGCCTAAATGAGTATGACATCCGGGCATTTAAAGTATACTTCATTTTCTAAATGTCACATACTATCAAACTTTCTTTTTTTGCATACTCAAACGGCCTACTATTTAGGACGCAAGTATGGGTATTCGGACACCGCCAGTCTCACACACTCAGTCTCACACAGTCTCACACACCCCCCCTCCCCACTACATATTCAGCACATCCCCGTCCCTCCCCCCACTCTGTCAGGCAGTTTGTTGGAGGTTACGGCTCTGCCATCAGATATCAATGCTCTCCCCATGTTTCAACAGCTACCAGATGAATGGGACCACATGCGATAAGCCTAGAGGAGCGAGGGAGGGAGGAGGGAGAGAGAGAGAGATGGAGGGAGACAGTGCAGAACATTACAGGCTTCTAAATGTGCCCTAAGCCACTGCAGCCCACTCCATCACGCCGAGCAGGAGTTAATTCATATGACAGGGTGTTTCTGTCACTTGGTGGCGCAGAGACGCTTGGCCTCGCCTCTATTTCAGATTATGAAATGCACTTACGGCAGGGCACAGAGTGAGGGATGGCAGGGGGGTCACCCACGCTCTGGTTTCCATCACACATGACATCTACAGGCGCTGGCACCCGCTACCGAGTAGAGAGACTAGCTCCACTGGGGAAATTATCTTATCACTGAGTCACACACACACACGTGCCCATTTACAGAGATGCATGGATACACACACACACACACCCACACACATACACACACACACATGCAAACACATGCACACACACAAAACCTCAAAGCGAATTCACAGTGTGCAGTTTGATTTCGAATGTGCAATTTTCATGTAAACGTATTGAAATTATGGTTATATGTGTGACTTAAGTTTCAATAATTCAGTATACTGTATTTACTGTATACTCCAGGCAAAAGCTATGGGATCAAAAACATGTTTTAACTATGGCTTAAATTATGATATTATTATTATCATTATTATTAATGTTCCACATTTTCTGCTAACTTAACACGGCAGCAACAGTAGGAGTTGGTCGTCTGGTAAGTTTTCAAAATACCTCTCATTAAACTTTGACGCCTACAGTAGATTAACATACATTTATGTCCCTGTAATGTTTAACCTACTGTCAAATAAAATAAAATAGTATTTGTCACATGCGCCGAATACAACAGGTGAAATGCTTACTTTACAAGCCCTTAACCAACAATGCCATTTTAAGAAAGAATACCAAAAAAATACCAAAAACACATTAAACAAAAAAAAATTAAGAAATAAAACAAACAAATATTTAAAGAGCATCAGTAAAATAACAATAATGAGGCTATACACAGGGGGTACCAGTACAGAGTCAATGTGCGTGGGCACAGGTTAGTCGAGGTAATTGAGGTAATACAGTGGGGAAAAATAGTATTTAGTCAGCCACCAATTGTGCAAGTTCTCCCACTTAAAAAGATGAGAGAGGCCTGTAACTTTCATCATAGGTACACGTCAACTATGACAAACAAAATGAGGAAAAAAAATCCAGAAAATCACATTGTAGGATTTTTTATGAATTTATTTGCAAATTATGGTGGAAAATACGTATTTCGTCAATAACAAAAGTTTCTCAATACTTTGTTATACACCCTTTGTTGGCAATGACACAGGTCAAACGTTTTCTGTAAGTCTTCACAAGGTTTTCACACACTGTTGCTGGTATTTTGGCCCATTCCTCCATGCAGATCACCTCTAGAGCAGTGATGTTTTGGGGCTGTCGCTGGGCAACACGGACTTTCAACTCCCTCCAAAGATTTTCTATGGGGTTGAGATCTGGAGACTGGCTAGGCCACTCCAGGACCTTGAAATGCTTCTTACGAAGCCACTCCTTCGTTGCCCGGGCGGTGTGTTTGGGATCATTGTCATGCTGAAAGACCCAGCTACGTTTCATCTTCAATGCCCTTGCTGATGGAAGGAGGTTTTCACTCAAAATCTCACGATACATGGCCCCATTCATTCTTTCCTTTACACGGATCAGTCGTCCTGGTCCCTTTGCAGCCCCAAAGCATGATGTTTCCACCCCCATGCTTCACAGTAGGTATGGTGTTCTTTGGATGCAACTCAGCATTCTTTGTCCTCCAAACACGACGAGTTGAGTTTTGACCAAAAAGTTCTATTTTGGTTTCATCTGACATTCTCCCAATCCTCTTCTGGATCATCCAAATGCACTCTAGCAAACTTCAGACGGGCCTGGACATGCTTAAGCAGGGGGACACGTCTGGCACTGCAGGATTTGAGTCCCTGGCGGCGTAGTGTGTTACTGATGGTAGGCTTTGTTACTTTGGTCCCAGCTCTCTGCAGGTCATTCACTAGGTCCCCCCGTGTGGTTCTGGGATTTTTGCTCACCGTTCTTGTGATCATTTTGACCCCACGGGGTGAGATATTGCGTGGAGCCCCAGATCGAGGGAGATTATCAGTGGTCTTGTATGTCTTCCATTTCTTAATAATTGCTCCCACAGTTGATTTCTTCAAACCAAGCTGCTTACCTATTGCAGATTCAGTCTTCCCAGCCTGGTGCAGGTCTACAATTTTGTTTCTGGTGTCCTTTGACAGCTCTTTGGTCTTGGCCATAGTGGAGTTTGGAGTGTGACTGTTTGAGGTTGTGGACAGGTGTCTTTTATACTGATAACAAGTTCAAACAGGTGCCATTAATACAGGTAACGAGTGGAGGACAGAGGAGCCTCTTAAAGAAGAAGTTACAGGTCTGTGAGAGCCAGAAATCTTGCTTGTTTGTAGGTGACCAAATACTTATTTTCCACCATAATTTGCAAATAAATTCATTAAAAATCCTACAATGTGATTTTCTGGATTTTTACAGGCCTCTCTCATCTTTTTAAGTGTGAGAACTTGCACAATTGGTGGCTGACTAAATACTTTTTTCCCCCACTGTATGTACATTTGAAGTCGGAAGTTTACATACACTTAGGTTGGAGTCATTAAAACTCGTTTTTCAACCACTCCACAAATTTCTTGTTACCAAACTATAGTTTTGGCAAGTCGGTTAGGACATCTACTTTGTGCATGACACAAGTAATTTTTCCAACAATTGTTTACAGACAGATTATTTCACTTGTAATTCACAGTATCACAATTCCAGTGGGTCAGAAGTTTACATACACTAAGTTGACTGTGTCTTTAAACAGCTTGGAAAATTCCAGAAAATTATGTAATGGCTTTAGAAGCTTCTGATAGGCTAATTGACATCATTTGAGTTAATTGGAGGTGTACCTGTGGATGTATTTCAAGGCCTACCTTCAAACTCATAGCCTCTTTGCTTGACATCATGGGAAAATCAAAATAAATCAACCAAGACCTCAGAAAAGAAATTGTAGACCTCAAAAAGTCTGGTTCATCCTTGGTGCAAAAAGTGCAAATCAATCCCAGAACAACAGCAAAGGACCTTGTGAAGATGCTGGAGGAAACAGGTACAAAATTATCTATATCCACAGTAAAACAACTCCTATATCGACATAACCTGAAAGGCCGCTCAGCAAGGAAGAAGCCACTGCTCCAAAACCGCCATCGAAAAGCCAGACTACGGTTTGCAACTGCACATGTGGACAAAGATTGTACTTTTTGGAGAAATGTCCTCTGGTCTGATGAAACAAAAATAGAACTGTTAGGCCATAATGACCATCGTTATGTTTGGAGGAAAAAGAGGGTCATTTGCAAGCCGAAGAACACCATCCCAACCGTGAAGCACGGGGGTGGCAGCATCATGCTGTGGGGGTGCTTTGCTGCAGGAGGGACTGGTGCACTTCACAAAATAGATGGCATTATGAGGAAGGACAATTATTTGGATATATTGAAGCAACATCTCAAGACATCAGTCAGGAAGTTAAAGCTTGGTCGCAAATGAGTCTTCCAAATGGACAATGACCCCAAGCATACTTCCAAAGTTGTGGCAAAATAGTCTGAGTAGCCATATGATTAGATGTTCAGGAGTCTTATAGCTTGGGGGTAGAAGCTGTTTAGAAGCCTCTTGGACCAAGACTTGGCGCTCCGGTATCGCTGGACGTGCGGTAGCAGAGAGAACAGTCTCTGACAATTTTTAGGTCCTTCCTCTGACACCGCCTGGTATAGAGGTCCTGGAAGGCAGGAAGCTTGGCCCCAGTGATGTACTGGGCCGTACGCACCACCCTCTGTGGCACCTTTCGGTCGGAGGCCGAGCAGTTGCCACACCAGGCAGTGATACAACCAGTCAGAATGCTCTCGATGGTGCAGCTGTAGAACATTTTGAGTATCTGAGGACCCATGCCAAATCTTTTCAGTCTCCTTAGGGGGAATAGGTTTTGTAGTGCCCTCTTCACGACTGTCTTGGTGTGCTTGGATCATGTTAGTTTGTTGGTGATGTGGACACCAAGGAACTTGAAGCCCTCAACCTGCTCCACTACAGCCCTGTTGATGAGAATGGGGGCGTGCACGGTCCTCTTAATTTTCCTGTAGTCCACAATGATCTCCTTTGTCTTGATCACGTTGAGGGAGAGGTTGTTGTCCTGGCACCACACGGACAGGTCTCTGACCTCCTCCCTATAGGCTGTCTTGTCGTTGTCAGTGATCAGGCCAACCACTGTTGTGTCATTGGCAAACTTAATGATGGTGTTGGAGTCGTGCCTGGCCAAACAGTCATGAGTGATTTCTTATAAGCTTCCGGGTTAGAGTCCCGTCCTTGAAAGCGGCAGCTCTACCCTTTAGCTCGGTGCGGATGTTGCCTGTAATCCATGGCTTCTGGTTGGGGTATGTACATACAGTCACTGTGGGGACGACATCATCGATGCACTTATTGATGAAACCAGTGACTGATGTGTACTCCTCAATGCCATCGGAATAATCCCGGAATATATTCCAGTCTGTGCTAGCAAAACAGTCCTGTAGTTTAGCAACTGCGTCATCTGACCACTGTTTTATTGACCGAGTCACTGGTTCTTCCTGCTTTAGTTTTTGCTTGTAAGCAGGAATCAGGAGGATATAATTATGTTCAGATTTGCCAAATGAAGGGCGAGGGAGAGCTTTGTACGTGTCTCTGTGTGTGGAGTAAAGGTGGTCTAGAGTCTTTTTCCCTCTGGTTGCACATTTAACATGCTGGTAGAAATTAGGTAAAACGGATTTAAGTTTCCCTGCATTAAAGTCCCCGGGCACTAGGAGCGCCGCCTCTGGATGAGCGTTTTCCTGTTTGCTTATGGCCGTATACAGTTCATTGAGTGCGGTCTTAGTGCCAGCATCAATTTGTGGTGGTAAATAGACAGCTACGAAGAATATAGATGAAAACTCTCTTGGTAGGTAGTGTGGTCTACAGCTTATCATGAGATACTCTACCTCAGATCAGCAAAACCTTGAGACTTCCTTAGATATCGTGCACCAGCTGTTGTTTACAAATATACATAGACCACCACCCCTTGTCTTACCAGAGGCTGCTGTTCTATCCTGCCGATACAGTGTATAACCCGCCAGCTGTATGTTATTCATGTCGTCGTTCAGCCATGACTCGGTGAAACATACGTTTTTAATGTCCCTTTGATAGGATATACGTGCTTCTAGTTCGTCCACTTTATTATCAAGCGACTGTACATTGGCCAATAGTGTCACGACTTCCTTCGAAGGTGCCGCCTCTCCTTGTTCGGGCAGGCTTCGGCATTCATCGTCACAGGCCTTCTAGCCACTGATGCTCCTCTTCTCATCATACCATTTAGTTTTTTACACACACCTGGTTCATATCCCCTCATCATTCCATGTATAAGTATTCCGTCTGCCCCCCATGTCTTTGTGTGTGATTGTTTCCATGTGGAGGTGTCGATAGCTCGGTGGAGCATTATGTACTTTATTGCCGGGATATTCACCCGTGTGTTTTGTTTTTCCCAGTGCGCCATGAAGTCGCACTGTAGTTGTTTTACGCATTGCTGCGAACCGCTGTATTGGCAGAATAAACCATTATTCTGTGATTTACACCTCTTGCTCCTGACTCCGTCCAAATCACCCTCTACAGAATCGCACACCCAACAGCATGGAGTCAGCAGGAGCAGGGAATATGCCTGGAGTCTTTGAGCAGGTCCGGGAGCATTCCAACATATTAGCCAGCTTGGGCGAAGCGATGGATCGGGTTCTTCAGGCCGTCCAGCGCCTGGAGAGGAGAGGACCCGACCCTGCGGAACCAGCTGAGCGACCGGATCCAGCCACCCAGACACCAGCACCCAGAGGTATTCACCTGTATAACGGGACAGCGGCCCGCTGCCAGGGTTTCCTCCTGCAGCTGGACCTCTATTTCAACACCATCAGCCCTGCTCCATCGGATCGGGAGAAGGTGCCCGACCCTCGTCTCTTGCCTCTCGGGGAAAGCCCTGGAGGATGAGACGCTTTGGATAACTACAGAGAGTTCGCTCGCCTCTTCCGGGCAGTCTTCAATCATCCCCCCCAAAGAAGAGAGGTGGGCGAGCGTCTGGTCCATCTGAGGCAGTGGACGAGGACCGCGCAAGAATTTGCCCTGGAGTTTAGAACTCTAGCGGCTGGGTCCGGGTGGAAAGAGGGAGCCCTCATCGACCACTTCCGATGCAGCCTGCGTGAGGACGTCCGAAGGGCGCTAGCCTGACGGGATACCACGTTGACCTTCAACCAACTGGTGGACATGGCCATCCAGTTGGACAACCTGCTGGCTTCGAGAGGACGTCCTGGAAGGGGCCAGCCCGTTTCACCCCCACTCAACCCGGATCACGTTCCGATGGAGCTGGGTGGTCAGCGTTCCGGGAGAATGGAGGATGACAGATCCAGTGTCACTCTTGTGGCAAGAGAGGACATTCTGCTGCACGATGTCGTCAGAGTTCTTCTGGTTCTGGAGGCGGCAGGCAGGGCACTCTCACGTCACCCCAGGTAGCGCAAACCCACACCCGTTCAGAGCCCTCTGCTGCGCATTTCACCATCCACGTTAACTTCCCTGATTACACTGCACTTTCCCCTCCAACCGCAGGATGGTTGCCAGCACGCTGTCCATGGCACTGCCGAGTCTGGAGAGACAGTCCTCGTGATGCTGGACTATCTCTACAATGGTCGCCAGCTGGGCCTTTCCCGCTGTCTCCATTTTTATGGGTTGATTATTCTGTCACATTGTATAATGATTAGAAGACAGGCGCAGGAATACGTATTAGGGGTTTATTTCTCCACCCAACACAAACACGTGTATATATATATATATATATATATATATATATATATATATATATATACAGTGGGGGAAAAAAGTATTTAGTCAGCCACCAATTGTGCAAGTTCTCCCACTTAAAAAGATGAGAGAGGCCTGTAATTTTCATCATAGGTACACGTCAACTATGACAGACAAAATGAGAAAAAAAAATCCAGAAAATCACATTGTAGGATTTTTTATGAATTTATTTGCAAATTATGGTGGAAAATAAGTATTTGGTCAATAACAAAAGTTTCTCAATACTTTGTTATATACCCTTTGTTGGCAATGACACAGGTCAAACGTTTTCTGTAAGTCTTCACAAGGTTTTCACACACTGTTGCTGGTATTTTGGCCCATTCCTCCATGCAGATCTCCTCTAGAGCAGTGATGTTTTGGGGCTGTCGCTGGGCAACACAGACTTTCAACTCCCTCCAAAGATTTTCTATGGGGTTGAGATCAGGAGACTGGCTAGGCCACTCCAGGACCTTGAAATGCTTCTTACGAAGCCACTCCTTCATTGCCCGGGCGGTGTGTTTGGGATCATTGTCATGCTGAAAGACCCAGCCACGTTTCATCTTCAATGCCCTTGCTGATGGAAGGAGGTTTTCACTCAAAATCTCACGATACATGGCCCCATTCATTCGTTCCTTTACACGGATCAGTCGTCCTGGTCCCTTTGCAGAAAAACAGCCCCAAAGCATGATGTTTCCACCCCCATACTTCACAGTAGGTATGGTGTTCTTTGGATGCAACTCAGCATTCTTTGTCCTCCAAACACGACGAGTTGAGTTTTTACCAAAAAGTTCTATTTTGGTTTCATCTGACCATATGACATTCTCCCAATCCTCTTCTGGATCATCCAAATGGACTCTAGCAAACTTCAGACAGGCCTGGACATTTACTGGCTTAAGCAGGCGGACACGTCTTGCACTGCAGGATTTGAGTCCCTGGCGGCGTAGTGTGTTACTGATGGTAGGCTTTGTTACTTTGGTCCCAGCTCTCTGCAGGTCATTCACTAGGTCCCCCCGTGTGGTTCTGGGATTTTTGCTCACCGTTCTTGTGATCATTTTGACCCTACGGGGTGAGATCTTGCGTGGAGCCCCAGATCGAGGGAGATTATCAGTGGTCTTGTATGTCTTCCATTTCCTAATAATTGCTCCCACAGTTGATTTCTTCAAACCAAGCTGCTTACCTATTGCAGATTCAGTCTTCCCAGCCTGGTGCAGATCTACAATTTTGTTTCTGGTGTCCTTTGTCAGCTCTTTGGTCTTGGCCATAGTGGAGTTTGGAGTGTGACTGTTTGAGGTTGTGGACAGGTGTCTTTTATACTGATAACAAGTTCAAACAGATGCCATTAATACAGGTAACGAGTGGAGGACAGAGGAGCCTCTTAAAGAAGAAGTTACAGGTCTGTGAGAGCCAGAAATCTTGCTTCTTTGTAGGTGACCAAATACTTATTTTCCACCATAATTTGCAAATAAATTCATAAAAAATCCTACAATGTGATTTTCTGGATTTTTTTCTCTCAATTTGTCTTTCATAGTTGACGTGTACCTATGATGAAAATTACAGGCCTCTCTCATCTTTTTAAGTGGGAGAACTTGCACAAATAGTGGCTGACTAAATACTTTTTTGCCCCACTGTATATATATATATATATATATATATATATATATATATATATATATATATATATATAGTGGGGAGAACAAGTATTTGAACACTTGCCGTGTTTGGAGGAAGAAGAAGGATGAGTACAACCCCAAGAACACCATCCCAACCGTGAAGCATGGAGGTGGAAACATCATTCTTTAGGGATGCTTTTCTGCAAAGGGGACAGGACGACTGCACCGTATTGAGGGGAGGATGGATGGGGCGATGTATCGCGAGATCTTGGCCAACAACCTCCTTCCCTCAGTAAGAGCATTGAAGATGGGTCGTGGCTGGGTCTTCCAGCATGACAACACACAGCCAGGGCAACTAAGGAGTGGCTCCGTAAGAAGCATGTCAAGGTCCTGGAGTGGCCTAGCCAGTCTCCAGACCTGAACCCAATAGAAAATCTTTGGAGGGAGCTGAAAGTCTGTATTGCCCAGCGACAGCCCCGAAACCTGAAGGATCTGGAGAAGGTCTGTATGGAGGAGTGGGCCAAAATCCCTGCTGCAGTGTGTGCAAACCTGGTCAAGACCTACAGGAAACGTATGATCTCTGTAATTGCAAACAAAGGCTTCTGTACCAAATATTAAGTTCAGCTTTTCTGATGTATCAAATACTTATGTCATGCAATAAAATGCAAATTAATTACTTATTTACTGGAATTACTGGATTTTTGTTTTAGATTCAGTCTCTCACAGTTGAAGTGTACCCATGATAAAAATTACAGACCTCAACATGCTTTGTAAGTAGGAAAACCTGCAAAATCGGCAGTGTATCAAATACTTGTTCTCCCCACTGTATATATTTATATATATATATATATATATATATATATATACACAAAAGGGATGTAACCCAAACAAAGAGCGAGGTGTAACCTCTACACAAGGACAATGGGGAACAGAGGGCACATATATACACATACTAATCAGGGGGAATGGGAACCAGGTGTGCGTAATGAGATAAGACAGTCCGGGGTTGGTGGTAATGATCCATGTCAGTGACGCCTAGAAAGCCGGTGACGTAGACCTCCGGAACTGGTGAGCAGCAGTACCTGGGGGATCCGTGACAACTGTAGTATTTACTGTAGTATTTTTGCATATATGACTGTAGTATACTGTAGTGTTTATTGTAGTGTTTTTGCGAACATTACTATAATATACTTTAGTATTTACCAGGGGTGAAAGTAAGATGATACGGTCTGGTACTGCGTCCCGGCAAAATATACAGTGGGGTACGCCGTACCGGTAAAACATGAGCCTATTACAATAATCAAAAACAAAATGTCAAGAAAACTGTAGGCTATTACACCATTATTTATCATTACCACATGTCAGAGGCATGAAAAATGAGCGGACTTGAAAACAGGTGGTATAGCCTACGCTCCAAAATGCGATGTGGGTCGAGGAGAACACAGACATTTACCAAGGCAGAGATGAGTGGCCGACACCGAGACGCGCACAGACAGCAGTGGATGCATCAATTCTGCCCTAATGACAATCGCCAAATGTCATTACACTTTTTGGTGTTTTGTGTAACAGATATCTCTTTCCATTGACCACTGTTTGGAGGCTGGAAATATGTTGGGAGTGGATGAATGTGCATGGGTAGCCTAGTAAAGGAGACCTTTGAAGTGATTGTTTGAAAATCAGATAAAAAAACACCAAAACTCATTGTGTTTATGCCACAATAAAAAGTAATACATTTTAAAAGTTAAATGACAAATCTTTAAAACTAGGCCCACAGAGCTCCTATTGAACTAATAGGGATTCTATATGTAATTCTATGATTAGGCCAATACAATGTTACGGTGCACAAGAAATGAAATCTACTTTCACCCTTGGTATTTACTAATAGTGTTTTTTTTTTTTTTTTCTTTTGTTTCATTATCTTTTTTATAATAATATTTTTGTTCAATTGTTTGGGCTTTCTGATCGAGGAAACCTACTGGACAAATACTAAAAGCGCAAATTGTCCATAACCTGTAAGTTGTTAGGACTGGGATCTGAACGGCTATGTTCAGCGCTTCTGCTCTTTTCTCTAACATATAGGGAACACAATATATGGTATATACTTAGCATGTAGGTTTCTCACTCATGGGTGGCACAAATTAGGATAGTGGGGAGGGGAATGGGCATAGTAAGCACTACACAATCGAGGGATACTACAGTGTGTAGTATAGTATTCAACAGCATACACAATTCTATAGAGGGCTTCCAGTTGCGTCACAAATCATCTAGCAACTACACCAGGTGCCATTTTGGAAGACTAAAGTCAGTCTGTTGAAAGTTCCCCAATCGTCCACATGGCTGGCTGTGTTTTGCTACCACCCGGAAACGTCGGGAAGATTGCCTATTATTTCATATTTCTAAGGACCCAGAAAATGGAGGCAGTGGAAGAACCTATTCAAGTAAGTAAATATATTTTGAAAATGATAAAAAATGATGTATTATTAGCTAGCTTGCTACAGAAACTTAGTGTACAGGCTAACTCAAATGAGCTGCTCACCAGCTTGCTAACTTCATATTAGCTAGTTAGCTAGCGATTTACGTATTTATTGTTGTAACTCTAAATGCATTTGTAGCTAGGTAGCTAGCTAACAGCCATGGAAGATGGTGAAAGGATTAGGTAGCAGTTCCATCTGTCAGAAGGGAGAGTAGGCTACTCTGGATAGGGCAGGTACCTTTGTGGGAGGACATTATGAAAATATTCTCCAGTTCCAGTCCCTAGTGAGAAAAACTGAGGACAGAGAGATATTGCAACATAATATTCAGGGCTGTCTAATTTCAGTATAATGCAGCCTGTTTCTTTTGTGATGTTTTCTGTCCTCAGATACAGAGATCCGTAAAACCCTGTCTGCAGATGAAGAGGTCCCAATGAATGTCCCAAGAGAATAAGGGTACATCCTTGTATACCATGGATTATATGTGTATCTATGTTAGCACATTTTGTGAACAGTTTAAAAGTCACACACAATGTATAAACCTATTACAACTGGAGCATGCCAACCCTGCTGGGTGTGCAGGCTTCTGTTCCAGCCCAGCACTAACACATCTGATTTAATGTACCAAACCTAATGAGTTAATAATCAAGTGTGCTATTGCTAGGCAGGAACATAAGTCTGCTCCCCCCGTAGATCAGGGATCAGTGGAGCGAAGTTGGCCACCTCTGGTATTTACTTTTTGTTGTTCACCTGAAATTATGTTTTAGTAATAATAGCCTACGTGTTACTAAAATGTCTAACCTTTACATATGAGTTAGCTTACTTGTACACTTTGAAATGATATGAAATAGTGTTGATTCTTTGAAGTTAAGTTTAAACTTGTTTTCATTGTTAACTTAACTATTATTCAAGATGAACTAGGGTTGATGTTGATCACAATCCTGCAATAAAGAGGGAAGGGAATCTGTCTCTAATTTCTGTTTCAAGTTAAACAATTTAAAGGCAATGCTACCAAATACTAATTGAGTGTATTTAAACTTCAGACCCACTGGGAATGTGATGAAAGAAATAAAAGCTTAAATAAATCATTCTCTCTACTATTATTCTGACATTTCACATTCTTAAAATAAAGTGGTGATCCTAACTGACCTAAGACAGGGAATTTTTACTAGGATTAAATGTCAGGTATTGTGAAAAACTGAGTTTAAATGTATTTGGCTAAGGTGTATGTAAACTTCCGACTTCAACTGTATATTGTTGGGCTGGAACAACCAATAGTCAACACAGCAGGTTGTCCTATACCATTGAGGCCTTTGTCCTATGTCCATACATTTTCTCTCCTTATTAATAAAGTTCTCAACAAATTATCATTGGGTTATTATATTAATATATGATAACCACTGGAGTTTTTGGGACAATAATGTCCTCCAGGGTATATGGACGTCATATCATATAATTTGCGTCTCCCCTTTCCATGGTCATGGCTAGAAGGAATCCAACTTTTGTCAAATTAACATAATATTTGACATTTCATAGCAGATTAGGAGAATTTACGCAGCAGGTTAGGAGAAAGGTTAGGGTTAGCTAAAATGCAAAAAAAACTATGTTTGAAGTTATTTTGACAAAAGCTGGATCCCTTTTAGGGATGGTTGCATATGGTTGCATTCAAGACAAGGTTGTTTTTTATTGATCTGTTGTCAGTTGGCTACCATCGTATTATAACATATTCTGCTAATGTCTCCAGTCATATAAAGTGTAGTAGAATTCCATGAAATATTTATCAAACGCCACATTTTTCAAAGGAAAGAAACGTCTCTGATGTAGCCTATAAGCCTATACCACTATGCGCTTATTAAAACCCTAAATTATCACTATCCAATCTACTCATAACATTAGGAATAGTAGGCTTACATTAGTGTGAAAATGTGATGATAGAGGCATGCAATCCTTTGTTATAAAGGTGCATTTTTATGGTGAAAATATTGCTTCCCCAAAACTTGAAACTCATGCGACACATGCTAAGAGCTAGACTACAAGCTATCTAGCTAGCTAATTTTGGCTAACTTACTGTAGACAGTGTTGTTGTTAACACCTGGTTACAGCTAAACTAAATTAGAAATCGATCAAACTTGATTTACCAGTGATGAATTGATCATAGGATACCCTGTAATGACAGCTGTCTGGGTTCAGGTCTAGACCGGCAAAAAGGTTTCTTCGCTTTTCTTACAGTTCTTGAGTCTTATCTCATTCGTATCAACAAAGGTGTTTCATGATTGCGGGGAATATTTTTTTTCCCCACTGTCTTTCCTGCCTTGTTAGAGCAGCCAAATATTCCACAGAAAATTACAGTAGTGATGAATCAACTAGTTTTAGGCACTGTTATCATGCAGTTTGGGGTAGCCACTCAGCTGTTTTTGTCAGAAGAATTAATGCGATGGTCTTCCAACATGGCCACAAGGAGGCGTCTTACGTCAACTACAAGACCTCTATAGTAAGTACTATACATGATCGAGGGACACTACAGTGAAGTGTGAGTGAAGTATTGTATACTACAGTTTACTACAGAATACTATAGTAAGTACTATAGTATTCTATAGTAAACTGTAGTATTTTCTATGTGGGAGTGATTGGTAGATGGGTAACAATAACAAATCATACATTGAATATCTCTTTAAGCATGGTCAAGTTAATAATTGTACTGTGGATTATATATTAAACGACCTAGACATATCAAAGATAGTCGCCCTTCTGAACTGAGCTGCAGCACAGGAACGAAACTGCTCGAAGATGTTACCATGAGGCCATTGGTGATTTAAAACAGCTACAGAGTTCTATGTCTGTGATTGTAGAAAACTGATGATGGATCAATGTTGTAGTGACTCCACAATAATGACATGAATGACAGAGTGAAAAGAAGAATACAAATATACAGAATATAAATATTCCAAAACTTGCATCTTGTATGCAACAAGTCACTAAAGTAATAATGTCACACCATATATGGACACTCAATCATTACGGTATTTTTTATTGGTAAATTTACAAACATATATAATGATAAATAGACTTGAAACTTGTATCTCATTATGGTGTATGGTGAACTAAGTATAGCCAGTTATAATTGTAATGGCTTAGCTGATAATAACAAAAGAAGAACAATATTTACATGGCTCAAAGAGAAGGAATATAATATATATTGTATACAGGAAACTCATTCAACAATTCGAGATGAAGTAGCGTGGAAAAAATAATGGGGGGGGGGGGGGGTTGGAATATACTTCTCCCATGGGCAAAGAAATTCAAAAGGGGTGATGATATTAATTAATAGTAATTTCGATCCGAATGTGCAAATTGTCCAAATAGATACGCAAGGTAGATGGATTATTTTAAATATGTTATTGGACCATAAACAGATATGGCTCATTAACCTTTACGGACCAAATAATGATGATCCACAATTCTTTGACAATATATATAATAAATGATCAACCCTGCAAGCAATTCAAGACAATATTATTATGGTGAGGGATTATAATACTGTTTTAAATAGCTCAACGGACCTTCTCCTTTCCCCCTTCTGATAACCAGGTGGCGAATCGCATCTCTGCATGTCTGGCAGACATATCAGTATGGATGACGGATCACCACCTCAAGCTGAACCTTGGCAAGACGGAGCTGCTCTTCCTCCCGGGGAAGGACTGCCCGTTCCATTATCTCGCCATCACGGTTGACAACTCCATTGTGTCCTCCTCCCAGAGTGCGAAGAGCCTTGGCGTGACCCTGGACAACACCCTGTCGTTCTCCGCTAACATCAAGGCGGTGACCCGATCCTGTAGGTTCATGCTCTACAACATTCGGAGAGTACAAACCTGCCTTACACAGGAAGCGGCACAGGTCCTAATCCAGGCACTTGTCATCTCCCGTCTGGATTACTGCAACTCGCTGTTGGCTGGGCTCCCTGACTGTGCCATTAAACCCCTACAACTCATCCAGAATGCCGCAGCCCGTCTGGTGTTCAACCTTCCCAAGTTCTCTCACGTCACCCCGCTCCTCCGCACACTCCACTGGCTTCCAGTTGAAGCTCGCATCTGTTACAAGACCATGGTGCTTGCCTATGGAGCTGTGAGGGGAACGGCACCTCCGTACCTTCAGGCTCTGATCAGTCCCTACACCCAAACGAGGGCATTGCGTTCATCCACCTCTGGCCTGCTGGCTCCCCTTCCTCTGCGGAAGCATAGTTCCCCCTCAGCCCAGTCAAAACTGTTCGCTGCTCTGGCACCCCAATGGTGGAACAAGCTCCCTCACGACGCCAGGACAGCGGAGTCACTCACCACCTTCCGGAGACATTTGAAACCCCACCTCTTTAAGGAATACCTGGGATAGGATAAAGTAATCCTTCTCCCCCCCCCCCCCCAAAAAAAAACAAAACAAAACAAAAACAATTGTAAAGTGGTTATGCCACTGGCTATAAGGTGAATGCACCAATTTGTAAGTCGCTCTGGATAAGAGCGTCTGCTAAATGACGTAAATGTAAAGGAAATCACACCACAAACAATCACCCACATGCTCTTAAGGAAATTGTGAATGTCATGGATACATTAGCACTAGTAGATATATGGAGGCTTAAATATACTGATCTAGTGAGATATACATGGCGGAGACTGAATCAAGCTAGTCGTCTTGACTTCTTTCTTATCTCATTCTCGTTGGCACCAAAAGTTTAAAAAAGTGTTGATAGGGGACAGAATGCGGTCGGACCATCATATAATAGGCATATACATTACTCTTACTGAATTTCCACGTGGGCGAGGATATTGGAAATTTAATCAAAGCCTATTGGATGATAATTTATTTATAATTAGAACAAAGGAATTTATAACTGTCTTTTTCCAACATAACATAGGTACAGTGAATCCCCTTATTGTATGGGACACGTTTAAATGTGCCTTTAGAGGCCATGCAATTCAGAACTCATCTCGAAAACAAAAGCAATTTAGGTCAAAAGAGTTTATACTAAGAAAGGAAATAGAAAGTCTAACAGAACAGATAGATGGCAATAAAAACTGTAACATAGAGGCTCAGAATAAATTAGAGGAAAAACAAAAAGAAATGGAGAAACTTATTCAAGAAAGATCAAATGTAATATATTATCAAAATAAAGCAAACTGAATGGAATATGGGGAAAAATGCACAAAATTATTTTTTAATCTTCAACATAGGAATGCTACCAAAAAGAACTTAATGAAACTGGTTACAATTGACGGAGTCACCCATAATTCACCAAATGATATTTTGAAAGAAGAAACAAAGTACTTTAAGCATATGTTTTCTTTTCAGTCGCCTCCATCTCCTCTAACTGAAGCTAATTGTAGAGATTTTTTTTCTATTGATAATGTCAAATTAACAGCCACACAGAAAGACTAATGTGAAGGTGAAATTACAGAGGAGGAACTTCTGGATGCAATTAAAGACTTTAAGTCTGGGAAAACTCCAGGGTTGGATGGCATACCAGTCGAGGTATACCAAACCTTTTTTGATACACTAAGAGGACCGTTATTAGCATGTTTTAACCACTCCTATGTAAATGATAGATTATCTGACACTCAAGAAGAAGGTCTGATCTCATTATTACTGAAACAGGATACAAGTGGAAAATATAAAGATCCAGTCCATTTACAAAATTGGAGGCCCCTTACACTTCAGTGTTGTGATGCAAAAATTCTAGCAAAATGTATAGCACATAGAATTAAAAAGGTATTGTCGGATATTATTCATTCTAATCAGACAGGTTTTTTACATGGAAGATACATTGGAGATAATATAAGGCAAGTATTGGAAACAATAGAACACTATGGAAAATATGGGAAACCAGGCCTGCTATTCATAGCAGACTTCGAAAAGGCATTTGATCAAGTTCAACTGGGGTTTATATATAAATGCCTGGAGCATTTCAATTTTGGAGAATCTCTTATAAAATGGGTCAAAATCATGTATAGTAACCCTAGGTGTAAAATAGTAAATAATGGCTATTTCTCAGAAAGTTTTAAACTGTCAAGAGGAGTGAAAAAAGGTTGTCCACTATCAGCATATCTATTTATTGTGGCCATCGAGATGTTAGCTATTAAAATCAGATCCAATAATAATATCAGAGGATTAGAAATCCAGGGCTTAAAAACAAAGGTGTCATTGTACGCTGATGATTCATGTTTTCTTTTAAATCCACAACTAGAATCCCTCCACAGCCTCATGGAGGATCTAGATACATTTTCTAACCTCTCTGGATTACAACCAAATTATGACAAATGTACTATTTACGTATTGGATCACTAAAAAATACAATTTTTACATTACCATGTAGTTTACCAATAAAATGGTCTGATGGTGATGTGGATATACTCGGAATACATATCCCAAAGGAAATAAATGATCTCACTTCAATACATTTTAATAGAAAGTTAGAAAAAATAGATAAGATCTTACTACCATGGAAAGGAAAATACCTGTCAATTTGTGGAAAAATGACCCTGATTAACTCTTTAGTATTATCCCAGTTTACCTATTTGCTTATGGTCTTGCCTACGCCTAGCAAACAGTTTTTTTAATTATATGAGAAAAAAATATTCAATTTTATTTGGAACGGCAAGCCAGACAAAATTAAAAGGGCATATTTATATAATGAATATGAATTCGGAGGACAGAAATTATTAAATATTAAAGCATTAGAGCTATCACTAAAAGCTTCAGTCATACAAAAGTTATACTTAAATCCAAACGGGTTCTCAAGCAAATTAGTAAGATTGTCTCACCCAAGAAAGGCCTTTTTCCCTTTATTCAGATTACAACTCATTTGCAGTTATTTGAAAAGGAAATCATCTCCCAAATATCACTATTTCTAAAACAAGCCATAGAAAGTTGGTTGCAATTTTAATTTAATCCTCCAGAAACGACAGAACAAATAATGCAACAAATATTGTGGTTAAATTCAAATATACTAATTGACAAAAAAACGTACTTTTTTGACAGAATGTTTAAAAAAGGTATAATCTTCGTAAATGATATCATCGGTAGGACTGGTGGAGTTATGTCGCACATGCAGCTAACAAAAACATATGGAAATGTCTGCTCTACCCAAAATTACAACCAAATAATTGCAGCCTTACCGCAAAAGTGGAATAGGAAAGTGGAAGGGGGAGAAAGTAAGGAACTTGTCTGTCGGCCTTGCATTAAAGAACATAATTGGTTAAGGAAAACTGTGATAAATAAAAAAGTATATCAGTTTCACTTAAGGACCAAAGGATTGACAGCCGTCCCATATAGATTGCAAAATAGTTGGGAAGAGATTTTTGACGTACCGATCCCATGGCATAGTGTTTATGAACTGACACGCAAAACGACACCGGATTCAAAAATTAGAATCTTTCAAATTAAATTATTTTATAAAATTCTTGCTACCAATAGAATGTTATTTATATGGGGGATACAATCTTCCCAGCTCTGCAGATTTTGCTGCGAAGAGACAGAATCATTAGATCATTTGTTTTGGTTCTGTCCATTTGTAGCTTGTTTTTGGACACAGGTCCAGGAATGGCTAAAGGATTGCAATATTTACCTGGAGCTAACCTTGCAGATAGCATTACTGGGTGATCTGAAAAGTCATAGTCAATCGATCAATAATATAATAATACTTTTAGCAAAAATGTTTATTTTTAATTCACAATCTGTAGAAGCAATGAGAATAGAAAGGTTCAGAACTTTTGTAAAACATCACAGTACGGTTGAAATATATATGGCAAATAGAAATCCTATATGGATGGTGTTAAGCGATAGATGGGTGGTGTTGAATGGAGTTGAAGGATGGGACTAATAACACATAACAACAAATAATAACAAAGATAGCTAATAATGTAAGCATACTGTGTCCATAATAAGTATATAGGTTGTATGTTGGGAGCTTTTGGGAAAGAGCACAGTTAGAAAGATATGGCATATAGAAGCAAACCGGATGGACATCATGAAAATGATCGGAGAGGTTGAGAGTAGAAGTTCAGGAGCAAAAAATATATATATAAATATATATATATATATATATATATATATATATATATATATATATATATATATATTTATAATATAATTATTGTAAAATTAACTGTGTCCATAAGGTGTAGATAGTAAGTATAGACCGGAAGTAGAGGCCTGGGCATTGTTGTTCACTAATTAACTCCAAGTAGGGAAAGGATGGCGGGGTTGAAAAGTAATAAAGGGGAGTATATATTTAAAAAACATGGGGGATTGGAAGTGATGCAGACAATTACATTGATAGAAGATACAATCTATCTGCAATATTAAGCTGATCCATTCCCCACCCCCACAAAATAAAAAAAATAAAAAAATACTGTCACACCAGCCTTCGCTTTGGCTCCCCCTCCTGTCCAGCTCAGGCGTTCGGTGTCGCTGGCCTTCTAGCTGCTGACGAACCTGCTGCTGGCAAATGCCCTTCACTCATCAACCCCGGACTTGTCTCTTCATCATTACACACACCTGGTTCCAATCCCCACTCTATCACTGTATATATAGTCCCTCTGTCATTTGTCTTTGTCGGTCATTGTATATGTTGCTTGTTTTCCTGAGAGGTATTGCACTTACTATTTCCAGAGTACTTTATATTTTGCACTGTGGGTTTCGTCCCGCTTTAAGCTATTGTGCTTTAATAAATTCAGTAGTTCTAAACCTGTGACTGCCTCCTGCCTACTCCTCCCTGGACTTCCAACCATCTTTGTACATTTTAAAGTTGAATGTTTTTATTCCCATTTATCAGCCAAAACATGACACCAACCCTTTATTCAAGAGCATGTTATGTCTCAACCAATGGTGGGCACAACACAAAAACCTCAGATGATGTAAAATAGGATCTAAGCTACAACATATGCAAATATGAAAAAAATCTATGTTTATTTCAAGAAATTATAAGATAGTTTGACAACCCTGTTTGAAAGCTTTTAAATAATATAAATCTCAATGTTAATATTTTCCAGTGAAGAAGACATGGATATCTCATGGTATGGAAGGGTATGCAAAAGGGATCCATTTTGAACACTTATCTCTTGAACGTTTTGGCATTCAGGTCCAAAAAGTCACTTTCTGAGCACTTCTACAATTGGCAAATATGTACCGAAGTTTTTGTTCAAATCAAAAGGGGTGCTGTCAAAAAGTGATTGAATTCAAAGGGATTTACCTCTACTCATAATGCCCAAGAGTATGCTTGGGCCATTCATTCTCTTTGGTTTTTGGTCATCAATGCTTGTTTCTGAAAAGTAGTCCAAGCCCAGATTGTGGATTGCAATACACTACTTTTCTTAGGTAAGGAGGCATTTTTGTGATTAAGTAATTTGGGTAAACCTTTAAAATGCAGGAAGGAGCACCTTTCATGGAATAAAATGATTAAAAAGACTGGAAGGAAAAGGACAAGGACAATTACTGATAATATTTACACTTTCCACCCACACTCTCCCTGACATCAAGCATTTTAAACTCCAATGCACTCCACAGAGAAAATAACTACACACTCAACCGCAAGTGAGTCAAACTGCTGATGCAAAATATAATTCCTATTCAGGGAGCTGTAAAATATGGGCCTTTGAGTGCAGCAACATTGATTTTGCTGTAAAAATATTTTCATTTTTCCATAAACATCCCCATAGTTTTATGGCTTCATTACCTGCGAAACAGGAGTAGTGGTTTACTTGCAATTTATCATCAATTTATGATCAAAATCGTCCTCACTGTGACTTGTCACCACTGAATTGAGCTGCCGGAGAAGACTGCTTCAAATGGACTTAGTAGGCTGGACATAGCAGGCTACAGCTAAAGTGACAAACTTACCATTCCATCATCACCACCTTACGATGCTGATATAGTCCAAACAACACCTACCTCCACCTCATAAATCAAAGAGAACATTTCTCTCTCTCCACCCTCTCCTCTGACCCACATCCAAAACAAAGGTGCTGAGGTTGAAGTGAAGAGAGGGGAGCTACTGGTCCACTGAACAACTGGAGGAATTGGCTCCGGGGAGGGAAATACAGACATTTCCAAATTTATCGTTGAATAAACTGCTGAGCGTAGAGAGGGGCTTGACAGGCCATCCATCTGTGTGGGGCTGGGGCCCAATGGTGTGAACTGGACAGGCTACTGCACTTTGATTTCCTGTCGCTGCCGCTGTGACGGATGGCTCCGCTATAGAGGGGAGGCGATGCAGCCAGTCATGGCGGGATTCACGACCGGCTCGCCAATACCTCTTTTTGTTAGGCAACTAGGGTCTTCCAGGGGCCTCTGGGGGAGGTGGAGGTGGAGATGGGCCCTAGGAGAACTGAGTAGCTGTGTAAGGTCTGGTGTGGTTGAGATACACTATACATACAAAAGTATGTGGACACGCTTTCAAATTAGTGGATTCTGATATTTCAGCCACACCCATTGCTGACAGGTGTATAAAATCGAGCACACAGCCATGCAATCTCCATAGACAAACATTGGCAGTAGAATGGCTTCCTGAAGCGCTCAGTGACTTTCAACGTGGCACCGTCATAGGATGCCACCTTCAGTCAAATGTCTGCCCTGCTAGAGCTGCCCTGGTCAACTGTAAGTGCTGTTATTGTGAAGTGGAAATGT
Source organism: Coregonus lavaretus (assembly GCF_964263955.1). Classification (NCBI taxonomy): domain Eukaryota; kingdom Metazoa; phylum Chordata; class Actinopteri; order Salmoniformes; family Salmonidae; genus Coregonus; species Coregonus lavaretus. The sequence goes on along the minus strand of NC_140009.1, from coordinate 42,959,724 downwards.
CTAGGAGCAACAACGGCTCAGCCGCGAAGTGGTAGGCCACACAAGCTCACAGAATGGGACCAGCGAGTGCTAAGGCATGCAGCGCATAAAAATTGTCTGTCCTCGGTTGCAACACTCACTACCGAGTTCCAAACTGCCTCTGGAAGCAACGTCATGACAAGAACTGTTAGTCGGGAGCTTTATGAAATCGGATTCCATGGCCGAGCAGCCGCACACAAGCCTAAGATTACCATGCGCAATGCCAAGAGTCGGCTGGAGTGGTGTAAAGCTTGCCGCCATCGGACTCTGGAGCAGTGGAAATGCGTTCTCTAGAGTGATGAATCACGCTTCACAATCTGGCAGTCCGACGGACGAATCTGGGTTTGGTGGATGCCAGGAGAACGCTACCTCCCCCAATGCATAGTGCCAACTGTAAAGTTTGGTGGAGGAGGAATAATGGCTGGGGCTGTTTTTCATGGTTCGGGCTAGGCCCCTTAGTTCCAGTGAAGGGAAATCTTAACGCTACAGCATACAATGACATTCTAGACGATTCTGTGCTTCCAACTTTGTGGCAACAGTTTGGGGAAGGCCCTTTCCTGTTTCAGCATGACAATGCCCCCGTGCACAAAGGGAGGTCCATACAGAAATGGTTTGTCGAGATCGTGTGGAAGAACTTGACTGGCCTACATAGAGCCCTGACAACCCCTTCAAACATCTTTGGGATGAATTGGAACACCGATTGCAAGCCAGGCCTAATCGCCTAAAATCAGTGCCCGACCTCACTAATGCTCTTTTGGCTGAATGGAAGCAAGTCCCTGCAGCAATGTTCCAACATCTAGTGGAAAGCCTTCCCAAAAGAGACTGTTATAGCAGCAAAGGGAGGACTAACTCCATATTAATGCACATGATTTTGGAATGAGATGTTCGACGAGCAGGTGTCCACATACCTTTGGTCATGTAGTGTATGTGCACACTCATACAATAGGGAAGTTGAGGTGAATTTATGTCCATACTATCTAAGAGGTATCTGACTTGAGTGATGGGAAACTTGAGAAGACTTCAAAATGCTGGAGGAGCGCCCAATCCTAAATCAAATCGAGCCATATACTAGCCTCTATGGACGTGTGAAGATCTGAGAGGATTGGACAGGTGTAAGCGATATGGATGGAATTCCATCTAGTCAATCAGAGGGCAAGGTGGAGCTACTTAGTCTGGTTGACTTCAAACTCTAAGTATTCCTGACTTTAGAGTCCGGAAAGGCTCCTTGATGTTGTAGGCACAATGCGTCAATAATGAAGGGGGCTGTGCTTTTTTACTGATTGATTCTCCTCTGTGTCTTTCTCATTCAAACACCCACATGGACAACCACACACAGCCCCCAAGTGCCGTCCCCTTCCAATACAACTGTTGGATTTTCTAATCCAAACAACGAGAGGTCTCAACAACCCAGGAAAAAATTAATGTTTGAGAACAGCGTGGGAATATTGCACCAACAAACAGACTCCTGTCCAGACCAGCTCTTCCTCGCTGTACCACGTGAGTAGCATCAGCCAGGCTGGGAGCTACTACCATATTATATCTAATCCTTTCAGATCTCCACAAGTGCACAGGAGGTAGGGGCAAGTGATCGATTTGGGATCGAAGGAAAGAGAAGTCAATGGGGATAAAATGTTTGTCTACGTTTATTCTCAACAATGTTTCCAAAAGATCAACATGGCTGCCCAAGGATGTCCTCATCTTTGTGACTATGGATCCTTCTTGTTTGGTTGAGAATAAAATAATAGTAATTTATCCCAAAACTGAACTACTGTAGGCTACATAGAGAAAAGGTCAAGGTGCAGGTTTGATCAACATCGTGAGGGCAGGCCATAGTATTCCATAGTTCAGGGCTTTATAGAGTCTGACTAAAGTATATAGATCATTTGTGAAGGATGTAGTGTTCTTGTGTGGTTCAGTTGATAGAGCACGCTTGCAATGCCAAAGGGGGTTCGACTACCGCTGGGGCCACCCATAAGTAAAATGTATGCACGCATGACTGTAAGTTGCTTTGGATAAAAGCATCTGCTAAATGGCATATATTATTATAATAGTGTATATGCATACTTTATGTAGGCCTATGTTTTATAAAGCCTTTAGACATTCCCTAGGGGCTTTATCTGTAGCCTCAATTACTTACAGCATGGGAGTGGGTTGTGAAAGATGAAACTCAATTGATCGGCTAGTTTCTACAGCCTGTAACAAGGTAATGAATGAATAATAGGATTGTAACAGACTCAAACACAGCATCCTTTTGTCAATCATTTTGGGTCAAAGAAATTAATATCCTTTTTAAGGATAAAATATTGTTGGTTTGAGAGAAGAGGAGCCGAGGAGGACATATTAGGCATTTGCCTTGTGAACCAGAGAGAAGAAAATTAACACAGTAGTAATAAGTGAATAACCAAGTTCCTAAGCTTTGGTGTCCTTCCCTGTTAGACAGAAATCGTTGCCGATGTAACGGACAGAAACATGGTTTTGCTTTCCATTCTGTGGACTAGTGAAGGTGTAGTTGCACTAGCGCATACATAATTCAACAGGGTAGGCTACTACTGTCATGACATAGCAAGGAATGAATACAAACCAGTATGAAATCATAAGGCACATGATGACGAATAATAGAGTAGGCCTAATAGCAAAATGAATAGGCTACATCACAGCCAGGGATAGTCCAAAGCATACATGACAGTAGCAGTGCTTCCCGCATTCATCTTTTGAGTAGCCTAACAACAATTATAAACCCGGTAGTTTGGGTCCTGGATGCTGATTGGCTAAAAGCTGTGGTTTATCAGACATTATAAACTGGGTGGTTCGAGCCCTGAATGCTGATTGGCTACAATACCAACCCTAACAGAGGGTAATTTTTGATGTAAAAAAGCAATAAAACAAAGCAAAACAACATTCTGTATCTATAATTATACACTGAGATCAAGGAGTATCAAGACAATGATCCATTTGCATCTGTCCTGTCTCCTTGCATTAATTAGAATGTACAGTAAGTATAGTAACCGTGGCATGCATCATGTAGGCTATGCACTTACCCTCTCTCAGGCGATGGGAGTAGATGACCCACAGGAGCAGCAGACAGCAGAGTGACGCTCCTCCACCTGCTGAGAGCGTCTTCATTCCCTTTTCCCGACCGCAGCCGTTCTCCCCAGTCTCGACGTATCCCTCCTTATTCCTACTTTTAATGTGGTTTTAAGGTGGTGATAGCCCATCGTTGGCATCCATTTTGCGGCGTAAATTAGTGGAGGAAAATCCAAAATATTATGATTGACACGATCCCTTATGTTAAAATGCCCCTTTTATCATCTTCTGTGACTGTCTGTCAATGATTTGCAGGGAATGGAACACCGATACAAGCATCATAGCCCAAAGTTTAATCAAAATGAGATGTCAATTTGGCAAGTTTCTAAATACATTCAAATGCAGAAGAAAATTATAATGAAACATCAGCGATATGAAATAGCCTACCATTAATCCCGGTGGAGGTTACAGGTTTATCCCATATAGACCGTCAGGTTTATCCATCCACGGACTGCAGATGGAGAGATTAGCCTTCTGCAAGACGCGGAGGCGAACACAAAGATCTCAGCAAGAATCGTAAGCAACTTTGCGCTTGAACGTGAATAGCCTACGACGACGCAACCTGTACCCACTGACTGTTCTTTCAGCCCAATAAAAATGAAAGTTAGGCTAGTGAAAATCAAAACAGGATATACATTTCTGCAAGGTAACTTGTGACGTGCAAGCGACTGCAATAAACATCAACATGTTAAGGCCGCTTATAAAAGTGCTGTTTTGTTGGATTCGTTTTGTATTATACACTCACAAAAGCATATCGCATTTGTCAGTTATTATAATTATTTGGCCAAGATTGATAATTAAAACGAGTCTATCGGTGTCTCCATCTCTTTCGAAGTGTTCCCACTGGGCACAGACATCAGTTCGACGTCTAGTTTTGATTTACGTTTGGTTGAGTTGTCAACTAACATGAATTCAACGTTAAATAAACCAACAAAAATCACCATGTTATTGGATTTATGTTAAAAGTTGGTTGAAGTTGGGTGATTAGTTCTTGCAAATCCAATACATTTCCAGGTTGATTCAACTTCATCACATTTAAAAAATTTTGTTGAAATAAGTGGAAACAACATTGATTCAACCAGTTTTTGCCCAATGGTAAAAACAGCTATAAGCCTATGAGTCGCTGCAACCTGGTCTCAGAGCGTTTCGTAATATTCTGTACATAAATACAGGTCTCCATTAATTATGTATGTTACATATATTACCATAATACATAAATATGTAAAAAAAATAAAATAAAAAAAAAGATTTCCTAAATTAAACCATCATCTGAGAATATGTAAAAAATATTTCACAAATTACAGTATATGGGATGGGCAACTTTGATGGCCACAAAAAATCTGAACACATCATGAGGGGCTTCAGTGGCTCGCAGGTCTGTATACCCACATGCAGCCATAGCCGGCAATAGCCTTTTGGGGGTCCTAAGTGACATTTTATTGCCCCCCAGTTTTTAAGCTAATTTCCTGCATTTCTACACATTTTGCTCTGACATGCCATATTATGATATCTGAGTGAGAGTGAAAACAAAATCAATGGGGGCCTCGTGGTCATTAATTTGATTGTGATTAATACAAGTTTATATACAGTTGAAGTCGGAAGGTTACATACTGTCACGACTTCCGCCGAGGCTGCCTCCCTTCCTTATTCGGGCAGGTTTCGGCGTTCATCGTCACCGGCTTACTAGCTGCTGCCGATCCATTTATCATCACTCCACTAGTCTTGTCTAATTAATCACACACACCTGGTCCTTATCCCCAATTAGTCATTGTATAAGTGTTCCCTCTGCGTCCTTGTCTGTGTGGGTGATTGTTTGTTGTGAGATGTGTGTAGCTCAGTTGAGCTACCCTTACCTTGTTGTTGCCAGGGTAGATATTTCCCCTGTGCCTGAGTTTTGTTGTCACATGCTTGCGCAACTGTTTATCGACGGAATAAACTTTTTGGATGCACATTACTCTCCTGCGCCTGACTACTTCTATCACACGCATCACACATACACTTAGGTTGGAGTAATTAAAACTTGTTTTTCAACCACTCCACAAATTTCTTGTTAACAAACTATAGTTTTGGCAAGTCGGTTAGGACATCTACTTTGTGTATGACACAAGTCATTTTTCTAACAATTGTTTACAGACAGATTATTTAACTTATAATTCACTGTATCACAATTCCAGAGGGTCAGAAGTTTACATACACTTAGTTGACTGTGCCTTTAAACAGCTTGGAAAATTCCAGAAAATGATGTCATGGCTTTAGAAGCTTCTGATAGGCTAATTGACATCATTTGAATCAATTGGCGGTGTACCTGTGGATGTATTTCAAGGCCTACCTTCAAACTCAGTGCCTCTTTGTTTGACATCATGGGAAAATCTAAAGAAATCAGCCAAGACCTCAGAAAAAATTGTAGACCTCCACAAGTCTGGTTCATCCTTGGGAGCAATTTCCAAACGCCTGAAGGTACCACGTTCATCTGTAGAAACAATAGTACGCAAGTATAAACACCATGGGACCACGCAGCCGTCATACCGCTCAGGAGGAGACGCATTCTGTCTCCTAGAGATGAACGTACTTTGGTGAGAAAAGTGCAAATCAGTCCCAGAACAACAGCAAAGGACCTTGTGAAGATGCTGGAGGAAACAGGTACAAAAGTATCTTTATCCACAGTAAAACGATTCCTATATCGACATAACCTGAAATGCCGCTCAGCAAGGAAGAAGCCACTGCTCCCAAACCGCCATAAAAAAGCCAGACAACGGTTTGCAACTGCACATGGGGACAAAGATCGTAGTTTTTGGAGAAATGTCCTCTGGTCTGATGAAACAAAAATATAACTGTTTGGCCATAATCAGGGGCGGCCTGTTCAATAGGGCGATATGGGCGACGCACTGCCAAACGGGAAAAGGAAGGGATTTTTTTTCTAATCAATTATATCACGGCAACAGTAGTTATCAGTGTTGTAATCTATACGTCTGATCTGCCACAGTGCCACACTGCCACTAAATGTCGAATCAGGCTAAAGTCGTGCTTCAAATGGCTCCCCCCCCTTTTTGGGCGATTTCAGTCAGGTTGAAAATCGCCCAGAAGTCTGTCATAGACTCCCATGTAAAATCTATTTTTTTCAAATTTCAGAGCCTTCAATACAATCTCAATGGGTGTCTGTGGGCTTGCACTTACGCGCTTTCGTCATACGTTACGTAACCATGAACGTAACTGAGAAAAGAGCGGATTGTGTCTTTTTGTCGGCGAACAAATGAAGATAAATTGGCAACGAAACAATTAGGACCTCCCAGACCAAATTTAATAATTCAACAGGTTTCTACTAAAGGTGGAAAGTCCTACACCCGAGGATTTTCCAAAAATTGGTACGAACAAAAAAAGACATTGCCACTCACTCAACTGGATGAGGGATACAGGCTAGCTGTCCGCCGCCACAACGATGAGGTTAGTGTTGATCAGATAAGAGAAATTGCTGCAGCTACATATATTTTACATCCTGGCCCTACATAGTTCACTATTTGCATCACTTACCAAAATATTACATGTGGTCATATATGCTTGGAAAGTGGAGATGCCATAGAACGTCAAAAAAGTAAACATTGCTGGAGACACATTGCCGTTTTGGAGAAGACATCGCGTTTGCTAGCGAAGAGATTTGTTGTGGCAAATGAACTTGGGCTGGGAATTGCCAGGAACCTCACGATAAGATATATGCATCAGCATTGCGAGTCTCATGATTCTATACGTATTGCGATTCGATACTGTGATTTTATTGCGCACCATATGTCTGTTGCAGAGGGATCAGAAAGCCATGAGAACGAGTTTTGATCAGTCATGGAAATAAAAGTGCTGAAAACAAATTGGCTCCCAATGTGAAAAGATTGAGAACAAGCTATGAAGGAACAATAATGGTGTTTTGGTGCAGGTACAGCCAACTAGCGCTAAAATATTGCGATATTGTCAATACAGTATATCGTAAAGTATCACTATGTAACTCAATTTCTTTCACCCCAATCCCTCAAATTAACGGTAAATAACTGAATTGTTTGCCCCACATTTAGCTAAGATGATTAGCTAGCCAGCTAAAATGTTTTATTTAGTTAGCAGTCGCATCTACAATAGTTTACTGTCAATAACATGTCTCCAAAAATGACGTGGTGTCTCCAATTGTGTTGACATTTTACAATTGCGATGCGCATCCACGAGTATCCACTTTCTGTAGCTCAGCTGGTAGAGTATGGTGCTTGTAACGCCAAGGTAGTGGGTTCGATCCCCGGGACCACCCATACACAAAAATGTATGCACGCATGACTGTAAGTCGCTTTGGATAAAAGCGTCTGCTAAATGGCATATTATTATTATTATTATTATTATTATCTGAAGAGAGCCCCGAAACATTGTGTGCAGACATTTTATGCAATAAATGAAGTAGGTTGAATCTAGTAGTTCTGATCTTCTGATTGGTCCTGATGAGTTGGGCGAGGTCCCCTCCAGGCTACTGTCACTGTTGCATTGGCTCTGAGTCGGGTTCTCTGTCTTCAAATGTTCAGCCTAAGAGAGGGGATTTTTGTGTGTGTGTGTGTGTGTGTGTGTTTAACAGTGATGATGTGTGTGTGTGTGTGTGTGTGTGTGTGTGTGTGTGTGTGTTTAACAGTGATGATGTGTGTGTGTGTGTGTGTTTGTGTGTGTGTGTGTCCTCAGAGCAAGAACTCGTGAGTTGGAAGAACTGAGAGGCCTATGGCGTGGGTGTTGTCCTTGGCCACCTGCTGACAAGGCTGACAAGATAGGACCCTTTTGTCCATTGTTATTGGATAGGAACAGAACTTATAACCAGCTCCTGACCTAAATAGATCTTAGCACAACATTTTACTCAACATATCATATTCCATATTCACTATAACAAATATATTTACTACGACATTAGCAAGAACCGCCACATCCTCAGCCGGCTAATCCAGTGTGTGAAGTTTTGCGGAGTGTTTGAGTTAGCTTTGCGAGGCAAAGATGAAACTGAGGGCTCCACCAACCCTGGTAAGCCAACACTTTTGAGATCAGTCAATAAATGCTTCTGGTATTGACTTATATGCTGCCCCTGTCTTCATGTTGTTGCTGGACATATCTTTTTTAAAATGTGTGTAGGTCACCTAAATCATCAGAAAAATTGCCCCTCCTGAGAATTTTTTCAGGAGCCGCCACTGGCCATAATGACCATTGTTTTGTTTGGAGGAAAAAGGGGACTGCTTGCAAGCTGAAGAACACCATCCCAACTGTGAAGCATGGGGGTGGCAGCATCATGCTGTGGGGGTGCTTTGCTGCAGGAGGGACTGGTGCACTTCACAAAATAGATGGCATCATGAGGAAGGAAAATTATGTGGATATATTGAAGCAACATCTCAAGACATCAGTCAGGAAGTTAAAGCTTGGTCACAAATGGGTCTTCCAAATGGACAATGACCCCAAGCATACTTCCAAAGTTGTGGCAAAATGGCTTAAGGACAACAAAGTCAAGGTATTGGAGTGGCCATCACAAAGCCCTGACCTCAATCCTATAGAACATTTGTGGGCAGAACTGAAAAAGTGTGTACGAGCAAGGAGGCCTACAAACCTGACTTAGTTACCCCAGCTCTGTCAGGAGGAATGGGCCAAAATTCACCCAACTTATTGTGGGAAGCTTGTGGAAGGCTACCCAAAACGTTTGACCCAAGTTAAACAATTTAAAGGCAATGCTACCAAATACTAATTGAGTGTATGCAAACTTCTGACCCACTGGGAATGTGATGGAATAAATAAAATCTGAAATAAATCATTCTCTCTACTATTATTCTGACATTTCACATTCTTAAAATAAAGTGGTGATCCTAACTGACCCAAGACAGGGAATTTTTACTAGGATTAAATGTCAGGTATTGTGAAAAACTGAGTTTAAATGTATTTGGCTAAGGTGTATGTAAACTTCCGACTTCAACTGTAGTTGCTTAGACTATTTACCAATCTGAAACATTTTAGGCTTCATGGGCTAATTAATTGACTGTCAGTAGCTAGGGTTCCATCCATTTGCCTACCGATTTTCATGTGAATATGCTAAAATCCACATTAAAAAAATAGATGTTTTTCCATCAAATTCACTTGTTGCGGATGTGTGATGACCTAGTGCACATAAAAATACATTTTGCAGTAAAATTCCCATGTTTCGAATAAAAAATACAAGTTAAATGGGTTTCCATCCTATTTTCCATAGTATTTTTTGATGGCAAAAAAAAAAAAAAAACGTGTTATATAGATGGGTTAGCTGATAACGTCACGAAAACAATGCGCACTCTTCAATAGGGCAGAAGTCTGTGAGTTGTTGTGATTCTGGATGGCCAGATAGATACCAACAATGACAAGAAACTGCCATGTGGGGAATCGTAAGTGACTCCTTTCAGCTAGTTTAATCTTGTTCTTGATACTATGTCTTGTTTTGAGTAGTTTTAACTGATTTCATGTCAACGCTAATATGGCTAAAATTCGCTAGCTAGCTAACCAACAACTGTAACGATGTATTTGAGAGACAGCAAGTGCTCATTGTGCAAACGTATTTATGTTTTAAATAAACATTGGAGACGAAATATAGTTTAGTTGTTGTCAACAATCTAGGCCAAACATGTCTGTTTTGCCACCTAGTTGCGTAGGCGTCGGTTTTGTTGCTAAACAACCAACCAGTCTATAGCGAGTGTGCCCACTGGTATTGGCATCGCGCACTAGCCAACAGCTCGCAGATACAGTGCGGGTAAAGCCTACATGATTATGGACAAAATAGCAAGATTATTTTTATTTGTCAAACGACAGCCAAGCATCGATGATCATGGCATCAGAATAAGACCCTCGATATTTATTGGAAATGATCATCAAGCTCATCACCTTGCACTTTCACCACCCTGTGAAGTTCATCATAACTTATTATATCTGTAGCCTAATAAACTGCATGCTTTCCTGACGAGTCGTAGTGGGAGGACCACACAATATGTGATCGCGTGACTCCAAGTTTACCTCGATATGATGGTTATTATATCAATATTTGTTCATAAAAACGTTTCCACTGACATTTCTCACATAATACATTTGACCAGATACAAAAAGATCCCACCTTGTCTAGCGTATTTAGTTTTGTTGACATTTTGAAAGTTTACCAAAAATGTTTCTGTTTCCATCAGGCCTGTCATGACATTTTTTATCAAACGTCCTTTACACACATAAAAATAAAAGATGGAAACCTTGTTAATGACTGACATAAAAAGAGGAAAACTGCTGATGCACATTCAAATTTCGAAATTGCACCTTGTGGATTCTGCTATTCTAACTCTCAACAGTAAATTGAGACCCTGACTGAGTTCCCCCTCAGTGGCAAAGATTGTGGATATACTAACAAGATACATGTTTCTCCGCCCAAACAATGGGAGTCGATGTCCACAAAGCGGCAAGGCAGGCTGTCTAGGTCCCGCCTATCCTTTCTTTGGATTGGTGTATACATCTCATTATTGTAATCCTTTTTTGAATATTTGATGAGGGTTGTTGACATCAACTGCCTGCGTTCAATGGAGAAAGATGCTATGCTACTAGCCTCATCCGTAAATATGCATAGCCGTCTCGAGACCGCTTCGATATAAAGTATTTTTTCTCAAAGTTGCTGGGATTTTACGTGTCCTACTTATATCAGTACACTCATTACCACTTAAGCATTACATTTACATGTACATTTTAGTCATTTAGCAGACGCTCTTATCCAGAGCGACTTACAGTTAGTGAATGCATACATGTATTTTTAAAAGTTTTTTTTCTATACTTACCCCCCGTGGGAAACGAACCCACATCCCTGCCGGCCAAACCCTCCCCTACCTTGGACGATGCTGGACCAATTGTGCGCCGCCCATGGGTCTCCCGGTCGCGGCCGGCTGCGACAGAGCCTGGATTCGAACCAGGATCTCTAGTGGCCTTAGACCACTGCGCCACAAAACTTACATTAGAGCAAATCACGTAGCAAATAAGCCATACATCTTTGTTGTTGACCAAATTCAACGCTCTCTCATTGACCTCCATACAAAAACTCCTTGCTTGGTGTGCGAAACAACAAATACGCAACCTGCGGGAGGGAGACAGATTTTCCGCCAAGTTGTGCCTCTCTCTTCCTCCACCTCTCTGTCTGCGGGGCTACAAAACTGGCCCACTAGCTGCTAGTTGCCCATCCCTGAATTTACCATAATCTGTGAATTCACCATAAATCACAAATAAATACATGATCTGTAAATATGTTCAACATACCTCACAAATAAAACTACAATTTTAACAAATGTAGAATGATTTGTGAGCAAATGTTCAGAAATCCTTAACATTTACAACTGTTGAATATGCATTTGTGCATTCAAAAAGTGCTTGTGGATCTGTATTCTGTGCTTACAGAATTTTTAGACATTTCTCCACCTGTTGATGTATTACCAGGGGCATCAGTTGGGTACAAAAATGTAAAGGTAGGCTACAATAAAGTAGACTAAAATCATTCCAATCCCGATTCAAATGCAACGGCTGTTTATCGTATTGATAGGTTGTATCAATTGATAGATAGACAGTACCATGCGGAGCATCGCTCGGAGAGAATCTGCCAGGGAGAGAATCTGCCAGCCTGTACACCTTTCTCTCACTTTAAGAAAGCAGAGCACAAAGACAGTGCCAGTTTGCTTTGCTTCCCCTAAAATAAATGGAATTAAATTTGCCAAAATCTGCTATATAATTACTCGTGCCTATACAGTGCCTTGCAAAAGTATTCATCCCCCTTGGCGTTCTTCCTATTTTGTTGCATTACAACCTGTAATTTAAATGGATTTTTATTTGGATTTCAAGTAATGGACATACACAAAATAGTCAAAATTGGTGAAGTGAAATGAAAAAAATAACTTTTTTCAAAAAATAAATAACAGAAAAGTGGTGCGTGCATATGTATTCACCCCGTTTGCTAAGAAGCCCTTAAATAAGATCTGGTGCAACCAATTACCTTCAGAAGTCACATAATTAGTTAAATAAAGTCTACCTGTGTGCAATCTAAGTGTCACATGATCTGTCACATGACCTCAGTATATATACACCTGTTCTGAAAGGCCCCAGAGTCTGCAACACCACTAAGCAAGGGGCACCACCAAGCAAGCGGCACCATGAAGACCAAGGAGCTCTCCAAACAGGTCAGGGACAAAGTTGTGGAGAAGTACAGATCAGGGTTGGGTTATAAAAAAATATCTGGAACTTTGAACATCCCACGGAGCACCATTTTAAATCCATTATAAAAAAATTGAAAGAATATGGCACCACAACAAACCTGCCAAGAGAGGGCCGCCCACCAAAACTCACGTACTAGGCAAGGAGGGTATTAATCAGAGAGGCAACAAAGAGACCAAAGATAACCCTGAAGGAGCTGCAAAGCTCCACAGCAGAGATTTGAGTATCTGTCCATAGGACCACTTTAAGCCATACACTCCACAGAGCTGGGCTTTACGGAAGAGTGGCCAGAAAAAGGCCATTGCTTAAAGAAAAAAATAATCAAACACGTTTGGTGTTCACCAAAAGGCATGTGGGAGACTCCCCAAACATATGGAAGAAGGTACTCTGGTCAGACAAAAATTGAGCTTTTGGGCCATCAAGGAAAACGCTACGTCTGGCGCAAACCCAACACCTCTCATCACCCCGAGAACACCATCCACACAGTGAAGCATGGTGGTGGCAGCATCATGCTGTAGGGATGTTTTTCATCAGCAGGGACTGGGAAACTGGTCAGAATTGAAGGAATGATGGATGGCGTTAAATGCAGGGAAATTCTTGAGGGAAACCTGTTTCAGTCTTCCAGAGATTTGAGACTGGGACGGGGGTTCACCTTCCAGCAGGACAATGACCCTAAGCATACTGCTAAAGCAACACTCAAGTGGTTTAAGGGGAAACATTTAAATGTCTTGGAGTGGCCTAGTCAAAGCCCAGACCTCATTCCAATTGAGAATCTGTGGTATGACTTACAGTGAGGGGAAAAAAGTATTTGATCCCCTGCTGATTTTGTACGTTTGCCCACTGACAAAGACATGATCAGTCTATAATTTTAATGGTAGGTTTATTTGAACAGCGAGAGACAGAATAACAACAAAAAAATCCATGAAAACGCATGTCAAAAATGTTATAAATTGATTTGCATTTTAATGAGGGAAATAAGTATTTGACCCCTCTGCAAAACATGACTTAGTACTTGGTGGCAAAACCCTTGTTGGCAATCGCAGAGGTCAGACATTTCTTGTAGTTGGCCAGCAGGTTTGCACACATCTCAGGAGGGATTTTGTCCCACTCCTCTTTGTAGATCTTCTCCAAGTCATTAAGGTTTCGAGGCTGACGTTTGGCAACTCGAACCTTCAGCTCCCTCCACAGATTTTCTATGGGATTAAGGTCTGGAGACTGGCTAGGCCACTCCAGGACCTTAATGTGCCTCTTCTTGAGCCACTCCTTTGTTGCCCTGGCCGTGTGTTTTGGGTCATTGTCAATCTGGAATACCCATCCACAACCCATTTTCAATGCCCTGGTTGAGGGAAGGAAGTTTCTCACCCCATGATTTGACGGTACATGGCAACGTCCTTCGTCCCTTTGATGTAGTGAAGTTGTCCTGTCCCCTTAGCAGAAAAACACCCCCAAAGCATAATGTTTCCACCTCCATGTTTGACGGTGGGGATGGTGTTCTTGGGGTCATAGGCAGCATTCCTCCTCCTCCAAACACGGCGAGTTGAGTTGATGCCAAAGAGCTCGATTTTGGTCTCATCTGACCACAACACTTTCACCCAGTTCTCCTCTGAATCATTCAGATGTTCATTGGCAAACTTCAGACGGGCCTGGATATATGCTTTCTTGAGCAGGGGGACCTTGCGGGCGCTGCAGGATTTCAGTCCTTCACGGCGTAGTGTGTTACCAATTGTTTTCTTGGTGACTATGGTCCCAGCTGCCTTGAGATCATTGACAAGATCCTCCCGTGTAGTTCTCATGATCATTGCAACTCCACAAGGTGAGATCTTGCATGGAGCCCCAGGCCGAGGGAGATTGACAGTTCTTTTTTGTTTCTTCCATTTGCGAATAATCGCACCAACTGTTGTCACCTTCTCACCAAGCTGCTTGGCGATGGTCTTGTAGCCCATTCCAGCCTTGTGTAGGTCTACAATCTTGTCCCTGACATCCTTGGAGAGCTCTTTGGTCTTGGCCACGGTGGAGAGTTTGGAATCTGATTGATTGATTGCTTCTGTGGACAGGTGTCTTTTATACAGGTAACAAACTGAGATTAGGAGCACTTTAAGAGTGTGCTCCTAATCTCAGCTCGTTACCTGTATAAAAGACACCTGGGAGCCAGAAATCTTTCTGATTGAGAGGGGGTCAAATACTTATTTCCCTCATTAAAATGCAAATCAATTTATAACATTTTTGACATGCATTTTTCTGGATTTTTTTGTTGTTATTCTGTCTCTCACTGTTCAAATAAACCTACCATTAAAATTATAGACTGATCATTTATTTGTCAGTGGGCAACTATACAAAATCAGCAGGTGATCAAATACTTTTTTCCCTCACTGTAAAGATTGCTGTACACCAGCGGAACCCATCCAACTTGAAGGAGCTGGAGCAGTGTTGCCTTGAAGAATGGGCAAAGATCCCAGTGGCTAGATGTTCCAAGCTTATAGAGACATACCCCAAGAGCCTTACAGCTGTAATTGCTGAAAGAGGTGGCTCTACAAAGTATTGATTTGGGTGGGGGGTGAATAGTTAAGCACGCTCAAGTTTTCTGTTTTTTTGTCTCATTTTCATAGGCCTAGATTTACTGATCTGTTTGTCAATCAGCAGAGTAGGCTTTTGATTTGTGTCATATTAATAACTATGTTGCTTATGTCTCCAGTCATATAAAGTGTAGTAGAATTGTATGAAATGTTTTTTATAAAAGGAAAAAATGTCCTGTGCAAGGAAAGAAGAAGAAACATCTCTGATATGGCCTACTGTGTGTCACTACGCGCTCCGGCATTCGTTGTTCAGAACTGTCTGTTTTGCTAACAGTGATTGAGTTTAGTTATATTATTAGCCTAAATTATGACTATGCATTCTACTCATCACATTAGGAATAGTAGTTGTCTTACATTATTCTGCAAATGCGATGATAGATGCATGCAATCCTTTATTATAAAGTTGCAATTTTATGGTGGAAAATAGCTTCCCAAACTCGAAACTCACTCATCGCCTATGGATGTCGGTATTTGAAGTCGGCCTTGTTGTGACTTGATAGCATGTATTATGCATCTGTTTCACGTTGCACTGTATGCGCTGTTCCACCCCCCAGTTTTCCATAGTCTAGGTTTAGCTGAACTGACGCCACTGTGAATTACAATACACAAATGTGGCTTCAGATGAGAGTCGGCTATCTCCATTTATTGGGATAATCTTTGTTATGTTATGCGCAGAGTGAAAGTAGCAAAGTGTTTCATTCAGCCATTTCTTTGGAGAACTCTTTCTAGATAGAATAATAAAGAACAACTTAATGAAATGTGAGTCTAAGGTTTATTTATTCAACAAATTATGTAAAAAAAAGTAACAAATTACTTTCAGATTAATGTTAAATTCGACCATTGGGGCATGCAACGCCGAGTCTGTGCTTTCGACATCAGCACACTAGCTAGCTAGCTAATGTTGGACACTAGCAATAGCTAGCAGGCGATCTCGTTATCTGTTTATTTGTTAATTCAGGAAGGTATGAATTATGAAGAACCGCTCAGTAAATAAATCCTGAATTGGTGATCTGGCTAGCTAGTCTATTAAAGCAAAGTGTGTGGGTGTGTGTGTGAGTGAGTGAGTGAGTGAGTGAGTGTACAGCATGGGGGACTAAGGGGCCTAGCCCGAACCATGAAAAACAGCCCCAGCCATTATTCCTCCTCCACCAAACGTTACAGTTGGCACTATGCATTGGGGGAGGTAGCGTTCTCCTGGCATCCGCCAAACCCAGATTTGTCCGTCGGACTGCCAGATGGTGAAGCGAGATTCATCACTCCAGAGAACGCGTTTCCACTGCTCCAGAGTCCAATGGTGGTGAGCTTTACACCACTCCAGCTGAAGCTTGGCATTGCGCATGGTGATCTTAGGCTTGTGTGCGGCTGCTCAGCCATGGAAAACCAATTCTTGAAGCTCCTGATGAACAGTTGTTGTGCTGACGTTGCTTCCAAAGGCAGTTTGGAACTCTGTAGTGAGTGTTGCAAACGAGGATAGACAATTTTTACGCGCTACACGCTTCAGTACTCAGCGGTCCTGTTCTGTGGCCTACCACTTTGCGGCTGAGCCAATTTTGCTCCAAGACGTTTCCACTTCAAAATAACAGCACTTACAGTGCCTCGCAAAAGTATTCATCCCCCTTGGCGTTCTTCCTATTTTGTTGCATTACAACCTGTAATTTAAATGGATTTTTATTTGGATTTCATGTAATGGACATACACAAAATAGTCCAAATTGGTGAAGTGGAATGAAAAAAATAAATTCTTTCAAAAATTCAAAAAAATAAATAACGGAAAAGTGGTGCGTGCATATGTATTCACCCCCTTTGATATGAAGCCCTTAATTAGATCTGGTGCAACCAATTACATTCAGAAGTCACATAATTAGTTAAATAAAGTCTACCTGTGTGCAATCTAAGTCTCACATTATCTGTCACATGATCTCAGTATATATACTCCTGTTGTGAAAGGCCCCAGAGTCTGCAACACCACTAAGCAAGGGGCCCCACCAAGCAAGCGGTACCATGAAGACCAAGGAGCTCTCCAAACAGGTCAGGGACAAAGTTGTGGAGAAGTACAGATCAGGGTTGGGTTATAAAAAAATATCTGAAACTTTGAACATCCCACGGAGCACCATTAAATTCATTATTAAAAAAATGGAAATAATATGGCACCACAACAAACCTGCCAAGAGAGGGCCGCCCACCAAAACCCACGGACCAGGCAAGGAGGGTATTAATCAGAGAGGCAACAAAGGGACCAAAGATAACCCTGAAGGAGCTGCAAAGCTCCACAGCGGAGATTGGAGAATCTGTCCATAGGACCACTTTAAGCCGTACACTCCAGAGAGCTAGGCTTTACGGAAGAGTGGCCAGAAAAAAGCCATTGCTTAAAGAAAAAAATAAGCAAACACGTTTCGTGTTCGCCAAAAGCCATGTGGGAGACTCCCCAAACATATGGAAGGAGGTACTCTGGTCAGATGAGACTAAAATGGAGCTTCATGGCCATCAAGAAAAACGCGATGTCTGGCGCCAACCCAACACCTCTCATCACTCCGAGAACACCATGTTTTTCATCGGAAGGGACTGGGAAACTGGTCAGAATTGAAGGAATGATGTATGGCGCTAAATACAGGGAAATTCTTGAGGGAAACCTGTTTCAGTCTTCCAGAGATTTAAGACTGGGACGGGGGTTCACCTTCCAGCAGGACAATGACTTTAAGCATGCTGCTAAAGCAGCACTCGAGTGGTTTAAGAGGAAACATTTAAATGTCTTGGAATAGTCAAAGCCCAGACCTCAAACCAATTGAGAATCTGTGGTATGACTTAAAGATTGCTGTACACCAGCGGAAGCCATCCAACTTGAAGGCGCTGGAGCAGTTTTGCCTTAAAGAATGGGAAAAAATCCCAGTGGCTAGATGTGCCAAGCTTATAGAGACATACCCAAGAGACTTCCAGCTGTAATTGCTGCAAAATGTGGCTCTACAAAGTATTGAGGTGAATAGTTATGCACGCTCAAGTTTTCTGTTTTTTTGTCTTATTTCTTGTTTGTTTCACAATGAAAAATATTTTACATCTTCAAAGTGGTAGGCATGTTGTGTAAATCAAATGATACAAACCCCCCAAAAATCAATTTTAATTCCATGTTGTAAGGCAACAAAATAGGAAAAATGCCAAGGGGGGTGAATACTTTCGCACGCCACTGTAGTTTATCTACATCAACTGATTTTGAGACCAAACACATCCCTTCATGTACTGTATCTATAGAAACAAATCACACTGAATTGTTAGCTCGTAGGTTTCTATCCGCACACTCTCACAAACGGTATACTCTATGGTACACAAGGTTAAGACTTGATAGATTGAAGCTGCTGATAGATTTTACACACACACAGGTGCTTACACACACACACACACACACACAAACACTTATAAAACAGGAGCAAACAGCAGAGGGGCTAAGGTCCTTGAGAAAATTATTCTCATTCTCCAAGGACTACATTGGAGTGCAGACTGAGATCCTTTTGAAATAACTAGGGAGTCTCTCAATGCTATTAGCGCTTCCTAAGACAACATGACAAAGTGGTGCCATGCAAATCAATTCATCTTGCAGCTCTGGCCAGGAACCTCTGACACTACCCTACAGACAGAGGTTGTGACCCAAATGGCACCCCAATGGGCCCTGGTCAAAAGGAGTGCACGGTGTAGGGAATAGGGTGCCATTTGGGACACAGCCAGAGGGAAATGAGAATAAGGCAGGAAAAAGTACAATACTGTATCAGTGGAGGGATGGAACTTATCCTTGGGGCGTTTGGCCACCCTTGTCAATGCCGAAGTGTAATGTTACTGTGAACATTTCGGAAGCATATTGTGACTCAAACACAGGACTCTGCATTGAGTGTTCAGTCAAAGGGAGCTGTCTATACTCTGCTGTTTCCTTCCTTGTGTGATCCGTACTAATCTACTGCTATCTCATTTCAGAGAAGGGTCCCAAAATACTAGTTGTCAAAGCTGCAGGAAGAAGTTGGTGCTCAGTTGTCAAACTATCAGCAGGTAAAGTGACTCTGAGGCTTGGTAGCAGCTTGCTTGTCTCTGCAACTTCAACCACTGCTGCCTCCCTGTCAGATACCAACTCATCCCTGTCCTCCCCAAACCACAGGTAGCAAACAACCCAACATTAACATTTCATGGGGAGATATTTAGAGACCCCATTTTCCATGTCTCTCCAAAAAACGTATTTGATATCGCCTGTTGATATGAAACTGTAACCTCTCTTTACGCTATGAGTGTAGGTAGATGGATAGTGATGCTTTTTTCTTATCTCAAAACAGACATTTTTCAGGAAATTGAAAACATGCCATATTTTAGACATTTAACAAACACACAATTTCAAAACTTTAGAAGCTATTTAGAATACAATTTATTGGTTCTAGAGCGTAGAGGGTGAAACAATCACGTTTCTGGATTACGGTTGTACATCAGTATTATAGCACAAATTAAACTTTAAAACCTAGAGGATAGGTTCTGATAACAATGGGGTGAATGAAAAAAGATTATAAGTTCATAGTTTATATGAAAACACCCACAATGCTGTACTACATACCATTACGTATGAATAATTTCAATGAGAGTGTGTACTGTAAGAATATTCTAAGATAAATACACAATGCACAATGGAAATAGTAGTTTTCTGTAATGGGGAACTGAAGATGAATGGGTCAGGGACGCAGGTTGTTTTTCTGTTCAACATCTGTTTAGAATCTGTGTAGGGGTTCCAATCAGGACTCATAGCTACATGTGGCAAGTTCTCATTGGTCCAAATTGTCTATACATTGAGCCTGAATCAGGATACTTGGTATTTGGCCATTGGCCCAATTTTATTGCAAGGAATTCTAATTGGTCAACCACAGGCTAAGCTTGGGTATAAACTACATCCTGTCTCTTTGTTCAGTGGAGAAAACACTGAGGACAGGGGAGAATAAACATCTACCATATACTTTCCAGCATAACAACTATGATTTGTTCTCTTTGAATAAATATATTTTTCTTCCCCTTATTTGCTTTGGGGTCTGTGTTATTGAAGAATAACATCAACTGCTAACACATGGTACCATGACCCGGATGAATTGGTCTTGACCAACAAGAAAAAACGAATCAACTGTGTGTTGATCCAGAGGAAAGAGAGGGCTCCGAGCAACCCACTTCGGGAGTCAGCTCTTAATCTCCTGATTGACGGCATGTTGCTGGGTGAGTCTAGACCTATATCATCTAAAAGGACCAAATCAGGTTAATATAAGTGCATGCAATGAGTGATACATATCTGTGATGTATAGGCGTTAGAGTCCTTTGTTAAAGCCCTATCAGTTCAAATAAGCCATAAATGATTAAGGGTGTAAAACCTTCTTGTTGCATAGAAGTGAGTTGCTAGTTGAGTAGCAATTTTTTACACGTGTGGGTAATGTAAGCTTTGTACAAGCTTTTGTAGTAAAAACTAGTTTTAGGGGTAACCAGGCCCTGCAGAAATAATTTCTGTTCTATAGATAGAGTTTAGAGTCCTCAAGGGATTATACATATATATAATATATCGTTTGGGGTTAAATATATATAAAAACATATACATTTATCTTATACAACTTTTGAAGTTAGTGTAATGGCATCTTTAAGTGAGATAAACACTTAAAAAGGGCAGCTTTTCGGCATTCGTCGTCACCGGCTTACTAACCACTGCCGCCCCAATCATCATCACATTTGTCTTGTCTTGTTTATCACACACACCTGGTTCTAATTGTTAGTTGTGAGAGTAGTATAGCTCGGTGGAGCTACTCGTACATTTTGTTGCCAGGGTAGATTTTCCCCTGTGTTCCGGGTGGAACGAGCGGGCCCTGATCGACCGTTTCCGGTGCCATCTGCGGGAGGACGTCTGACGGGAGCTAGCCTGCCGGGACACCATGTTGTCCTTCAATAAACTGGTGGACATGGCCATTCGTTTGGACAACCTGCTGGCAGCCAGAGGACGTCCTGGTAGGGGTCTGCCCGTTTCCACCCCGGACGACTCAGATCCCGAGCCGGTGGAGCCGCCGGTCGAGAGAGCGGAGGAGGACAGCGACAGTGCCACTCTGGTGGCACGAAGGAACATTACACCACACGTCGTAGTCAACATTCTTTTGGGCCTGGAGGTGGCAGGCAGGGCACTCACGCATCACCCCAGGTATCGAACACTCACACTTGTTCAGAGCCCTCTGCTGAGCACTGTACCCTACCTATCCACTTTCCCGATCATATGGTAGTTCCCCAGTGTAAGGCGCTAGTCGATTCAGGCGCAGCTGGGAACTTTATGGGCATTCGCGCGCCGTCAAGGCATTTCATTGGTTCCCCTATCCATTCCACTCCCCATCAGAGCACTCGATAGTGGACCATTAGGGTCCGGGCTTGTTATGGAAGTCACTATACCAGTCACCATGATCACACATTATGAGCAGGTTATTTTTTCGATTATTGAGTCTCCTGCTTTCCCTGTGGTATTAGGTATCCCTTGGCTAGCACTCCACAACCCCACCTTCTCATGGCCGCAGAGGGCTCTCACGGGGTGGTCGCGAGAGTGTCAGGGTAGGTGTCTAGATGTTTCCGTTGGTGCAACAACAGTGGAAAGTCCAGACGGTACCTACACCGTGCGCATTCCTCATGAATACCTCGATTTGGCGCACGCGTGCAACTAAATTACCACCATCAGGCGGGGGATTGCGCGATAAACCTTTGGGTAGACGCTGTACCTCCCAGGAGTCATGTGTACCTCCTGTCGCAGGCTGAAACGGAGGCTATGGAAACATACGTCTCCGAGTCCCTGGGCCAGGGGTATATACGTCCCTCCACTTCACCCGCCTCCTCAAGTTTCTTCTTTGTGAAGAAGAAAGACGGCGGTCTGCGCCCGTGCCTTGATTATCGATCACTGAATAAGGAGACGATTAGATTTAGTTATCCTCTCCCCCTCATTCCTTCGATGATTGAGTCAATGCATGGGGCACGCTTCTTCACTAAGCTAGATCTCAGGAGTGCATACAACCTGGTGCGTGTTCGGAAGGGGGATGAGTGGAAGACAGCATTCAGCACAACCACGGGGCATTATGAATACCTGGTAATGCCCTACGGTTTGATGAATGCTCCACCCGTCTTCCAGTCCTTTGTGAAAGAGGTGTACTCCCGAGTGGCGCATGTTATTCAATAATTTAATCCAAACTGCTCACTCATGTCAACGGGCGTCTGCGTAGCCTCCCAAGTGGCGCAGTGGTCTAAGGCACTGCATTGCAGTGCTAGCTGTGCCACTAGAGATCCTGGTTCGAATCCAGGCTCTGTCATAGTCGGCCGTGACCGGGAGACCCATGGGGCGGCGTATAATTGGCCCAGCGTCGTCCAGGGTAGGGGAGGGAATGGCCGGCAGGGATGTTGGTAGAGCATGGCCTTTGCAACACCAGAGTTGTGGGTTCGTTTCTCACGGGGGGCCAGTATGAAAAAATAAAAAAAATAATGTATGCACTCACTTAACTGTAAGTCGCTCTGGATAAGAGCGTCTGCTAAATGACTAAAATTCAAATGTGATTCGGGACATGCTTGGTCGCGGTGTGGTGGTCTACATCGATGACATCCTGGTGTATTCCGCTACTCGCGCCGAGAATGTGTCCCTGGTTCGCAAAGTGCTGGCCCGACTGTTGGAAAATGACCTTTATGCCAAGGCAGAGAAGTGTATGTTTTTCCAGCAGTCCGTCTCCTTCCTCAGGTACTGCATTACCACCTCAGGTGTGGAGATGGCGGGAGATCGCATTTCAGCTGTGAGTAATTGGCCGACTCCAACCACGGTTAAGGAGGTGCAGTGCTTCCTTGGCTTTGCCAACTACTATCAGAGGTTTATCCGGGGCTTTGGCAAGGTTGCAGCTCCCATTACATCCCTGTTGAAGGGTGGGCCGTCCCGGCTCCGCTGGCCTGCTGAGGCTGACCTGGCCTTCAGGAGACTGCGGGATATGTTCACCTCAGCTCCGGTACTGGCCCACCCCAATCCATCACTACCGTTCGTAGTGGAGGTGGATGCGTCCGAGGTAGGGATAGGCGCTGTCCTGTCCCAACACTCGGGCACGCCACCCAAACTCCACCCCTGTGCCTTCTTCTCTAAGAAGCTCAGCCCGGCGGAGCAGAACTATGACGTTGGTGATTGGGAGCTGTTGGCTGTTGTCCGAGCTTTGACCGTGTGGAGGCATTGGCTCGAAGGGGCGAAACACCCTTTCCTCGTCTGGACGGACCACCGTAACCTGGAGTACATCCGGGCAGTGAGGAGGCTTAATCCTCGCCAGGCCAGGTGGGCCCTATTCTTTACCCGGTTTGATTTTACACTGTCATACATTCCGGGTCCGAAGAACGTGAAGGCAGACGCACTGTCCCGGCTCACAGAGGAGAGGCCCAGAGACAACACCCCCATACTCCCGGCCTCCTGCATTGTGGCGTTGGTAGTATGGGCGATGGACGTGGATATAGAGCAGGCATTACGCACAGATCCATCTCCACCGCAGAGTCCAGCTGGGCTGCGGTACGTGCCAGCTCTTATCCGTGGTCGTCTGATCTTCTGGGCACACACGTCACCCTCCTCTGGTCACCCAGGTATCGGTTGTACAGTGCGCTGCTTGATTGGAAAGTACTGGTGGCCTACCTTGGCAAAGGACGTGAGGGTGTACGTCTCCTCCTGCTCGGTGTGCGCACAGAGTAAGGCACCTAGGCATCTCCCAGCGGGTAAGCGACAAATTTGACCAGTTCCACAACGACCATGGTCTCACCTTAGTATTGATTTTTTGACTGATCTTCCCTTCTCCCAAGGTAACACCACCACCCTGGTCGTTGTGGATCGCTTCTCCAAGTCTCCCCACGGCTCTGCAGACTGCGGAGGCCCTGTTTACTCACGTCTTCCAGCACTACGGGGTGCCAGAGGATATAGTGTCCAACCGAGGTCCCCAGTTCACGTCCACGGTTTGGAAGACGTTCATGGAAGGCGTTCATGGAACGTCTGGGGGTCTCGGTCAGCCTGACCTCTGGGTTCCACCCCGAGTGAAATGGGCAGGAACGGGTAAATCAGGATGTGGGTAGGTTCCTGCGGTCCTACTGACAGGACCGGTCGGGTGAGTGGTCAGTGTTCTTGCCATGGGCAGAATATGCCCAGAACTCTCTCAGCCACTCCTCCACTAACCTAACACCTTTCCAGTGTATTCTAGGTTACCAACCGGTTCTGGCACCGTTGCACCAGAGCCTGACCAAGGCTCCTGCGGTGGATGACTGGTTTCGGCACGCGGAGGAGACGTGGAACGCTGCCTACGTTCACCTCCAACGCGCTGTGCGTCGTCAGAAGGCCACCGCTGACCGCCACCGCAGTGAGGCCCCCGTCTTTGTACCGGGGGATCGGGTCTGGCTCTCGACCCGGAATCTGCCCCTCCGCCTGTCCTGCCGGAAGCTGAGCCCGCGGTTTGTGGGGCCGTTCAAAGTCCTGAGGAGAATCAACAAGGTCACGTATAGGTTATTACTTCCCCCTGATTACCGTATTAACCCCTCATTTCATATGTCTCTCCTCAGGCCAGTGGTGGTTGGTCCGCTCCAGGAGTGTGAGGTGCGGGAGGTTCCTCCACCTCCTCTAGACATCGAGAGGCCCCCGGCGTACTCTGTCTGCTCCATCCTGGATTCGAGGCGTCGGGTGGGGGGCCTTCAGTACCTCATGGAGTGGGAGGGGTACGGTCCGGAGAAACGGTGCTGGGTCCCGGTGAGGGCAACCTCAATCCCTCCCTCTTGCGGGATTTCCAGCACTGCTGGAGCTGCACGTCAAGGGGGGGGTACTGTCACGACTTCGGCCGAGGCTGCCTCCCTCCTTGTTTGGGCAAGCTTCGGCGTTTTCGTCATCGGCTTACTAACCACTGCCGCCCCAATCATCATCACATTTTTCTTGTCTTGTTTATCACACACACCTGGTTCTAATCCCCTCATTAGTCCGTGGATAAGTGTTCCCTCTACCCCCTTGTTCTTGTGGGTGATTGTTAGTTGTGAGAGTAGTATAGCTCGGTGGAGCTACTCATACATTTTGTTGCCATGGTAGATTTTCCCCTGTGCCTATGCATTATTGGATTCTACCGTTACAGTTTATTTGCCAGGGATGAGAGTTTCCCCTGTGCCTGTTTCGTTGATTGCTATTTGAGCGCATTTGTGTGTCAACAAAGGAATAAACTCTGTATTCTGTGATTACCCTCCTGCGCCTGACTCCATTCATCACACTCATCACAGTAGGACTCTGGTTTGCCCACCAGAGATCTCAATGTCCTTGGTAGAGTTTCTGGTCATAGTGGTGGTTAGAATGAATATTTCAGATGTACCAGCGGTTGTCTGAGAGGGATTGTTCTCTCTTCTCGTGTCTTTAGTGAAAGTTCTCTAGACGACTGTACATATCAGCTGCAGACTGAAATGATAAGGTCTAGTGCATTGTCTTCTTCTTCACCTCGTGTAGAGGTTGAGAATTTCAGAGTTTCTCCATTTCAAACGTGTAGACTAACGTCTCACTTTTTCTGGGCTTCCTGGTCTGGTAGAAATTCAACTATTTGCAACGTTTAGCTCACGCTTCACGTCTGCTGGTCTTGTAGAAATTCAACCATTTGCAATGTTTAGCTCACTTGTTACGTCTGCAGGTCTGAGGTAAATTTCGTCACAAGGCTTTTTATGCACTCGGGGTAAAAGGGGCGTTCCATCATGTTTGTGCTCATCTGGGCGTGGCCACTGACTGAGAACAAATCAATATGGAAAACAATCATCTCATCTAGAATGCTAAAATCACATTGTTATCTTCACAAAAGTATTATTATACTTAATCATTTGTTTTATACAACAATTAGATGCAGACCTCATAACTGGGAAGTGTATCCCCCCAGAGATACAGTTATGTTGTTCCAATGTCTTTAATGACATCACAATATAGTAACGAATTTGACATGATTGTTCTTTAAGTTCCCACCAACAATTTCCCACATTCTTTTAAGTAGGAATATTGTTTCATTATCCACTTTTGGATGTTGGAGTCTTGGCGGGAAGACTTCCTTTGTTAACATGGCAAGGAAGAGAATGTCTGCACGGTATTAATGACCGGTCAAAAAACTGGCCCCCAGGAAAGGGGGTGTTCAAACCTTTGCCTAGCTGGCATGTTTGATCCTCAACCCATGAGGGCAAGTCATGACACCTCATTAACAAATAACCCTGACCCCACAAACATGTTCTACAGCTACATGTCCAGGCATACACCCCTACAGCTACAAGTCCAGACATACACTCCCTTCATCTAATATTGGGCCTAGTTGGTTCCTCTCCTATTCTCGCTATACACCAAGTCACTTGGCTCTGTCATATCCTCACATGGCCTCTCCTATCATTGCTACGCAGATGACACACAACTCATCTTCTCCTTTCCCCCTTCTGATAACCAGGTGGCGAATCGCATCTCTGCATGTCTGGCAGACATATCAGTGTGGATGACGGATCACCACCTCATGCTGAACCTTGGCAAGACTTCCTCCCGGGGAAGGACTGCCCGTTCCATGATCTCGCCATCACTGTTGACAACTCCGTTGTGTCCTCCTCCCAGAGTGCGAAGACCCTTGGCGTGGCCCTGGACAACACCCTGTCGTTCTCCGCTAACATCAAGGCGGTGACCCGATCCTGTAGGTTCATGCTCTACAACATTCGGAGAGTACGACCCTGCCTTACACAGGAAGCGGCACAGGTCCTAATCCAGGCACTTGTCATCTCCCGTCTGGATTACTGCAACTCGCTGTTGGCTGGGCTCCCTGCCTGTGCCATTAAACCCCTACAACTCATCCAGAATGCCGCAGCCCGTCTGGTGTTCAACCTTCCCAGGTTCTCTCACGTCACCCCGCTCCTCCGCACACTCCACTGGCTTCCAATTGAAGCTTGCATCTGCTACAAGACCATGGTGCTTGCCTACGGAGCTGTGAGGGGAACAGCACCTCCGTACCTTCAGGCTCTGATCAGTCCCTACACCCAAACGAGGGCATTGCGTTCATCCACCTCTGGCCTGCTGGCCCCACTACCTCTGCGGAAGCACAGTTCCCGCTCAGCCCAGTCAAAACTGTTCGCTGCTCTGGCACCCCAATGGTGGAACAAGCTCCCTCATGACGCCAGGACAGTGGAATCACTCACCACCTTCCGGAGACACTTGAAACCCCACCTCTTTAAGGAATACCTGGGATAGGATAAAGTAATCCTTCTATCCCCTCTTACCCCACCCCACCCACCCCCCCCCCCAAAAAAAAGACAAAAAAATAAATAAAGATTTATTGTAAAATGGTTATCCCACTGGATATAAGGTGAATGCACCAATTTGTAAGTCGCTCTGGATAAGAGCGTCTGCTAAATGACGTAAATGTAAATGTAGGAGTGATACTGGGGGCTGCAGGGCCTGGGTTAGGCTCTACATCACCAGAGGAACAGAGGAGGACTAGAATAAGGATACAGTTAAAGGCTTTAAGAACTGGTCTTCTAGTGTGTTGGGTACAGAGAATATAGGGGGCAGATTTCCGGGCGTTGTAGAAAAGATTCAGGGCATTATGTACAGACAAGGATATGGAAGGATATGAGTCCAGTGGAGGTAAACCTAAGCGTTGGGTAACAATGAAAGAGATAGCATCACTGGAGGCACCGATTGAGCCGGTCTCGGCGTGTATGGGGGGTGGAACAAAGGAACAATTTGAGGCAGTTTGAGAGGGACTTGGGGTTCTACAGTGAAATTATATAAGATGAACTAACTGGAACAGCAATAGGCAAGGCATATTGACATGGGAGAGAGGCATAAAGCAATCACAGGTGTTATTAGAGAGAGCTAAGACAACAACTGGTAATTGCGATAAAGTTTGGACTGAGGCTAAACAGAATAAACAGGACAGGGTACCGTGTAAAGGAACAGTCCAGCAGGCATCAGCTGTGCAGCTGAGTGATCATAAGGTCCAGTTAACAGCAATATGTGAATCCGAGAGCAGTTCAAATTGGTGCTTCAGCACAGCGAGCAGGAAGCACGGTTGTAGTTTGCGTGTGCTAGCGGGCCGGGGCTAGCAGATGGATCTTCGTGGTCGTCGCAACGGGAAGCCTGTTGAAACCACAGACGATTACGTCGGCAGACCAGTCGTGATGGATCGGCAGGGCTCCGTGTCGACTCTAGGAGGTCCCGTCCGGTTGACAGAGAGGTAGATAGCCGGGAGATGTGCTTGACTCAAGGCTAGCTCAAGGCTGATTAGCCAACAACAACGTTCATTTGGTTGCAGCTAGCTAGTTAATACTGGCCCTGACCAGTTTGAGAGCTCACCACCTACTTACAGAGTGGGGTTTTGTGTGTTACAGGATCAGAACAAGTCACAAATATCTGTGCTAGTTAACTCCTCTCAAAGCATTTAAACACAATAAAAAGTCACTGTAAAATGTCTGATTAGAAAGCTTCTGGCTCTATTGTGGGGAGGTTGGTGCTGAGGGGAAGTCTGGGTGATTGAGCACTCAGTCTTTACTCATTCTTAACCAGAGAACAAGCAAACATGGCTCCATGATGCTCTCTGACAGAGACTTATGGCCATTTGCTTTGAAATCTACAGAAACAAGTCATACAACAGGTTAATGTGTGTTCAGTTTGGACTGAGATAGAATGGAATGAGCATGTTATGCTTGTATGTATGTACAGTACCAGTCAAACATTTGGACATCCCTACTCATTCCAGGGTTTTTCTTAATTTTTACTATTTTCTACATTGTAGAATAATAGTGAAGACATCAAAACTATGAAATAACACAGATGGACTCATGTAGTAACCAAAAAAAGTGTTAAACAAATTCTTCAAATAGCCACCCTTAGCCTTGATGACAGCTTTGCACACTCTTGGCATTCTCTCAACCAGCTTCATGAGGTAGTCACCTGGAATGCATTTCAATTAACAGGTGTGCCTTCTTAAAAGTTAATTTGTGGAATTTCTTTCCTTCTTAATGTGCTTGAGCCAATCAGTTGAGTTGTGACAGAAAATAGCCTTATTTGGTAAAAGACCAAGTCCATATTATGGCAAGAAAAGCTCAAATAAGCAAAGAGAAACGACAGTCCATCATTACTTTAAGACATGAAGGTCAGTCAATACGGAACATTTCAAGAACTTTGAACGTTTGTTCAAGTGCAGTCGCAAAAACCATCAAGCGCTATGATGGAACTGGCTCTCATGAGGACCGCCACAGGAATGGAAGACCCAGAGTTATCTCTGCTGCAGAGGATAAGTTCATTAGAGTTACCAGCCTCAGAAATTGCAGCCCAAATAAATGCTTCACAGAGTTCAAGTAACAGACCCATCTCGAACATCAACTGTTCAGAGAGGACTGTGTGAATCAGGCCTTCATGGTCGAATTGCTGTAAAGAAACCACTACTAAAGAACACCAATAATAAGAAGAGACCTGCTTGGGCCAAGAAACACGAGCAATGGACATTAGACCGGTGGAAATTGTCCAAATTGGAGATTTTTGGTTCAAACCGCCATGTCTTTGTGAGATGTGGTGTGGGTGAACGGATGATCTCCGTGTGTGTATTTTCCACCGTAAAGCATGGAGGAGGTGTTATGGTGTGGGGGTGCTTTGCTGGTGACATTGTCTGTGATTTATTTAGAATTCAAGGCACACTTAACCAGCATGGCTGCCACAGCATTCTACAGTGATATGCCATCCCATCTGGTTTGAGCTTAGTGGGACTATCATTTGTTTTGCAACAGGACAATGACCCAACACACATCCAGGCTGTGTAAGGGCTATTCTACCATGAAGGAGAGTGATGGAGTGCTGCATCAGATGACCTGGCCTCCACAATCCCCCGACTTCAACCTAATTGTGATGGTTTGGGATGATTTGGACCGCAGAGTGAAGGAAAAGCAGCCAACAAGTGCTCAGCATATGTGGGAACTCCTTCAAGACTGTTGGAAAAGCAGAGAATGCCAAGAGTGTGCAAAGCTGTCATCAAGGCAAAGGGTGGCTATTTGAAGAATCTCAAATATAAAATATATTTTGATTTGTTTAACACTTTTTTGTTTACTACATGATTCCATATTTGTTATTTCATAGTTTTGATGTCTTCACTATTATTCTACAATGTAAAAAATATGAAAAACCCTTGAATGAGTAGGTGTGTCCAAACTTTCGACTGGTAGTGTATGTGTGTGTGTTTGTGTCTTAAAGCGATAATACCTATTAATGTAAAAGAGTGGAATGAGCTACTTTTGGTGTATTGGTGTGTCTACGTGTGTATCTTACAGCCAGAATATCGGCGGCCGACCAGGAGGCAGCAGTGTATCGGTGTTTCCTCTTTGGCTGTAAATAGCTGTGTAGTGCTGTGCTATTGTGCTGTACTGTGATCACCAGGGCAAGCAGGTTGTATTGTGGGGCCAGCAGCACCAGCACTATTGATTAAATGTCATAATGCTCCCAAGATGTCTTCCTATGGAGGTGAGTCACTGCTGGGTGCCTGCGGTTTCGCTGTGTAATGAAATATGTTGGCCGTGATGTATGGCTGTGAGAGAAGCCCAAATTGAAAATGTTATCACAATAACTTAATTTGTGGTCAGGGCAATCAAATCACTTGTTTTGGCTGCAGTGCTGATGATGAATTCATCTTTGTGACAAAGCTGTCATGCCAGCGTTAAGGTGGCGGAGGAGATAGTCTGTCACAGTGCCATCCGTTTTGTCACCAAAGCCCCATATACTATCCACCACTGTGACCTGTACGCTCTTGTAGTTTGCTCTTAGTGCTGTGTTCTGTAGAGGCATGCTAGTGACCACCATAAAGCACATAGTATGTTCTGTGAAAGTGTTTTATGTAGTGTAAAGGCCCTTGTAAATTCAGACTTCATAACACATACATAGGCAGGCTCTACACAACACATGGATAGGCCTTTAAGAAACATTTACAAATGCCTAGCCAACATCAGCTTATGTTGAGAGCCACTGACATAGGGTATTCAGTGACATACCAACATACTGTACGGTTGCTGACATAGGCCAAAGTGTTTCCTACTGTTTATTATATAGGCTTATGACTTTTGAGGGTGTTATGTGGTCATTGTTATTAGTCGTGTCTACACTTGACACTTACATTTACATTTTAGTCATTTAGCAGACGCTCTTATCCAGAGCGACTTACAGTTAGTGAGTGCATACATTTTTTATTTAATTTTTTCGAACCCACAACCCTGGCGTTGCAAACGCCATGCTCTACCAACTGAGCTACATCCCTGCTACACTTACATGTGACTTCTGCTATCAGAATACGAAGATCGCATTGAAAAGACGGGTCTGGGCCTCCCGAGTGGTGCAGCGGTCTAAGGCACTGGCGGCTTTTGGGATGACCAGTGAGATATACCTGCTGGAGCGCATACTACGGGTGGGTGTTGCTATGGTGACCAATGAGCTAAGATAAGGCGGGGATTTGCCTAGCAGTGATTTATAGATGGCCTGGAGCCAGTGGGTTTGATATGGGGCTTTGGTGACAAAACGGATGGCACTGTGACAGACTACATCCAATTTGCTGAGTAGTGTGTTGGAGGCTATTTTGTAAATGACATCGCCGAAGTCAAGGGTCGGTAGGATAGTCAGTTTTACGAGGGCATGTTTGGCAGCATGAGTGAAGGAGGCTTTGTTGCGAAATAGGAAGCCAATCCTATATTTAACTTTGGATTGGAGATTCTTAATGTGAGTCTGGAAGGAGAGTTTACAGTCTAACCAGACACCTAGGTATTTATAGTTGTCCACATACTCTAGGTCAGACCCGTCGACAGTAGTGATTCTAGTCGGGTGGGCGGGTGCCCGCAGCGTTCGATTGAAGAGCATGCATTTAGTTTTACTAGTGTTTAAGAGCAGTTGGAGGCTACTGAAGGTGTGTTGTATGGCATTGAAGCTCGTTTGGAGGTTTGTTAACACAGTGTCCAATGAAGGGCCAGATGTATACAAAATGGTGTCGTCTGCGTAGAGGTGGATCGAAGAGTCACCAGCAGCAAAAGCGACATCATTGATATACACGGAGAAAGTCGGCCCAAGAATTGAACCCTGTGGCATCCCCATAGAGACTGCCATAGGTCCAGACAACAGGCCCTCCGATTTGACACATTGAACTCTATCTGAGAAGTAGTTGGTGAACCAGGCGAGGCAGTCATTTGAGAAACCAAGGCTATTTAGTCTGCCAATAAGAATGCGGTCGTTGACAGAGTCGAAAGCCTTGGCCAGGTCGATGAAGACGGCTGCACAGTACTGTCTATTATCGATCGCGGTTATAATATCGTTTAGGACCTTGAGCGTGGCTGAGGTGCACCCATGACCAGCTCGGACACCGGATTGCATAGCGGAGAAGGTACGGTGGGATTCGAAATGGTCGGTGATCTGTTTGTTAACTTGGCTTTCAAAAACTTTCGAAAGGCAGGGCAGGATGGATATAGGTCTGTAACAGTTTGGATCTAGAGTGTCACCCCCTTTGAAGAGGGGGATGACCGCGGCAGCTTTCCAATCTCTGGGGATCTCAGACGTTACGAAAGAGAGGTTGAACAGGCTAGTAATAGGGGTTGCGAGAATTTCGGCGGCTAGTTTTAGAAAGAAAGGGTCCAGATTGTCTAGCCCAGATGATTTGTAGGGGACCAGATTTTGCAGCTCTTTCAGAACATCAGCTGTCTGAATTTATGTGAAGGAGAAGCGGGGGGGCATGGGCAAGTTGCAGCGGAGGGTGCAGAGCTAGTGGCCGGGGTAGTGGTATCCAGGTGGAAAGCATGGCCAGCCGTAGCAAAATGCTTGTTGAAATTCTCGATTATTGTAGATTTATCAGTGTTTCCTAGCCTCAGTGCAGTGGGCAGCTGGGAGGAGGTTCTCTTATTCTCCATGGACTTTACTGTGTCCCAAAACTTTTTGGAGTTAGTGCTACAGGATGCAAATTTCTGTTTGAAAAAGTTAGCCTTTGCTTTCCTAACTGCTTGTGTATATTGGTTCCTGACTTCCCTGAAAAGTTGCATATCACGGGGGCTATTTGATGCTAATGCAGTACGCCACAGGATGTTTTTGTGCTGGTCAAGGGCAGTCAAGTCTGAGGAGAACCAGGGGCTATATCTCTTCTTAGTTCAGTTTTTTTTTTTTATGGGGCATGTTTATTTAAGATTGAGAGCAAATTACTTTTAAAGAACAACCAGGCATCCTCTACTGACGGAATGAGATCTATATCCATCCAGGATACCTGGGCCAGGTCAATTAGGAAGGCCTGCTCACTAAAGTGTTTTAGGGAGCGTTTGACAGTGATGAGGGGTGGTCGTTTGACCGCGGACCCGTTACGGACGCAGGCAATAAGGCAGTGATCGCTGAGATCCTGGTTGAAGACAGCGGAGGTGTATTTAGAGGGTAAGTTAGTCAGGATGATATCTATGAGGGTACCCATGTTTACGGATTTAGGGTTGTACCTGGTAGGTTCGTTGATAATTTGTGTGAGATTGAGGGCATCTAGTTTGGATTGTAGGATGGCCGGGGTGTTAAGCATATCCAAATTTAGGTCACCAAGCAGTACGAACTCTGAGGATAAATGGGGGGGCAATCAATTCATATATGGTGTCCAGGGCACAGCTGGGGGCTGAAGGGGGTCTGTAGCAAGCTGCAACAGTGAGAGACTTATTTCTGGAAAGGTGGATATTTAGAAGTAGAAGCTCAAACTGTTTGGGCACAGACCTGGATAGTATGATACAGCTCTGCAGGCTATCTATACAGTAGATTGCAACTCCACCCCCTTTGGCAGTTCTATCTAGACGGAAAATGTTGTAGTTGGGGATGGAAATTTCAGAATTTTTGGTGGCCTTCCTAAGACAGGATTCAGACACTGCTAGAACATCAGGGTTGGCGGAGTGTGCTAACGCAGTGAATAACTCAAACTTAAGAAGTAGACTTCTGATGTTAACGTGCAGAAAACCAAGGCTTTTACGGTTACAGAAGTCAACAAATGATAGCTCCTGGGACTCGCTCAAGCTGTCGGGACTAACCCACAACGTTAGACACGGACACGAATGATCTGCTTGGCGTGTTGACACACTGGTGGTTTGTTGTGGCCGAGTATTGGTGCTAAACCGTGTTGTTGGAGTCCGGCATGCTAGCTGGCTGTGGCGTCTCATTACTAGGTGCCCTGGACGATTTTCACGGAAGAATACTGTACCAAGTTAGCTAGCTGAATAAACTAAGTTAGTCTATTCCTAGAAAACATTGAACCGCTGTAGTTTACAACAATTATAGTTTCTGAGATGGAAGTTGAGAGAGTTATATTTGGGTGTTGTGGTGAGGGAGGCCCCGCTCTCCTTTCCCAGATGTTTAGTTCATTTCATTCCGATCTCCTTTGCATTATTGTAGCCATTTTCTGTAGCCTGTCAACTATGCCTCTGTCTATCCTTGTTCTCTCTTCTCCGCACAGGCTATACAAACGCCTCAAACTGCGTGGCTGCTATCTCTCTAACCTGGTGGTCCCTGCACGCACCACCCACGTGGAGTTCCAGGTCTCAGGCAGCCTCTGGAACTGCCGTTCTGCTGCCAACAAGGCAGAGTTCATCTCAGCCTATGCTACCCTCCAGTCCCTCGACTTCTTGGCGCTGACAGAAACATGGATTACCACTGAAAACAATGCTACTCATACTGCTCTCTCCTCGTCTGACCATGTGTTCTCGCATACCCCGAGAGCATCTGGTCAGCGGGGTGGTGGCACAGGAATCCTCATCTCTCCCAAGTGGACGTTCTCTATTTTTCCCCTGCCCATCTGTCTATCTCCTCATTTGAATTCCATGCTGTCACAGTCACTAGCCCATTTAAGCTTAACATCCTCGTCATTTATCGCCTTCCAGGTTCCCTTGGAGAGTTCATCAATGAGCTTGATGCCTTGATAAGTTCCTTTCCTGAGGATGGCTCACCCCTCACAGTTCTGGGGGACTTCAACCTCCCTACGTCTACCTTTGACTAATTCCTCTCTGCCTCCTTCTTTCCACTCTTTTGACCTCACCTTCTCACCGTCCCCCCCTACACACAAGGCAGGCAATACGCTTGACCTCATCTTTACTAGATGCTGTTCTTCTACTAATCTCACTGCAACTCCCCTCCATGTCTCCGACCACTACTTTGTATGTTTTTCTCTCTCGCTCTCCTCCAACACTACTCACTCTGCCCCTACTCAGATGGTAATGCGCCGTCGCAACCTTCGCTCTCTCTCTCCCGCTACTCTCCTCTTCCATCCTATCATCTCTTCCCGCTGCTCAATCCTTCTCCCTCCAATCTCCTGATTCTGCCTCCTCAACCCTCCTCTCCTCCCTTTCTGCATCCTTTGACTCTCTATGTCCCCTATCCTCCCGGCCGGCTCGGTCCTTCCCTCCAGCTCCGTGGCTTGAGCGGAAATGGAGGAAAACTAGACTCCCTGCGGACCTGGCATCTTTTCACTCCCTCCTCTCTACATTTTCTTCATCTGTTTCTGCTGCTAAACCCACTTTCTACCACTCTAAATTCCAAGCATCTGCCTCTAACCCTAGGATGCTCTTTGCCACCTTCTCCTCCCTGCTGAATCATCCTCCCCCTCCCCCCTCCTCCCTCTCTGTGGATGACTTCGTCAACCATTTTGAAAAGAAGGTTGACGTCATCCGATCCTTGTTTGTTAAGTCAAATGACACTGCTGGTCCTGCTCACACTGCCCTACCCTATGCTTTGACTTCTTTCTCCCCTCTCTCTCCGGATAAAATATTGTGACTTGTGACGGCCGGCCGCCCAACAACCTGCCCGCTTGACCCTATCCCCTCCTCTCTTCTCCAGACCGTCTCCGGTGACCTTCTCCCTTACCTCACCTCGCTCATCAACTCATCCTTGACCGCTGGCTATGTCCCTTCCATCTTCAAGAGAGCGAGAGTTGCACCCCTTCTCAAAAAACCAACACTCGATCCCTCTGATGTCAACAACTACAGACCAGTATCCCTTCTTTCTTTTCTCTCCAAAACTCTTGAGCGTGCCGTCTTTAGCCAACTCTCTTGCTATCTCTCTCAGAATGACCTTCTTGATCCAAACCAGTCAGGTTTCAAGACTGGTCATTCAACTGAGACTGCTCTTCTCTGTGTCACGGAGGCTCTCTGCACTGCTAAAGCTAACTCTCTCTCCTCTGCTCTTGTCCTTCTAGACCTGTCTGCTGCCTTTGATACTGTGAACCATCAGATCCTCCTCTCCGAGCTGGGCATCTCCGGCGCGGCTCACTCTTGGATTGCGTCCTACCTGACCGGTCGCTCCTACCAAGTGGCGTGGCGAGAATCTGTCTCCGCACCACGTGCTCTCACCACTGGTGTCCCCCAGGGCTCAGTTCTAGGCCCTCTCCTATTCTCGCTATACACCAAGTCACTTGGCTCTGTCATATCCTCACATGGCCTCTCCTATCATTGCTACGCAGACGACACACAACTTATCTTCTCCTTTCCCCCTTCTGATAACCAGGTGGCGAATCGCATCTCTGCATGTCTGGCAGACATATCAGTGTGGGTGACAGATCACCACCTCAAGCTGAACCTTGGCAAGACGGAGCTGCTCTTCCTCCCGGGGAAGGACTGCCCGTTCCATGATCTCGCCATCACGGTTGACAACTCCGTTGTGTCCTCCTCCCAGAGTGCGAAGAGCCTTGGCGTGACCCTGGACAACACCCTGTCGTTCTCCGCTAACATCAAGGCGGTGACCCGATCCTGTAGGTTCATGCTCTACAACATTTGGTGAGTACGACCCTGCCTTACACAGGAAGCGGCACAGGTCCTAATCCAGGTACTTGTCATCTCCCGTCTGGATTACTGCAACTCGCTGTTGGCTGGGCTCCCTGCCTGTGCCATTAAACCCCTACAACTCATCCAGAATGCCGCAGCCCGTCTTCAACCTTCCCAAGTTCACTCACGTCACCCCGCTCCTCCGCACACTCCACTGGCTTCCAATTGAAGCTCGCATCTGCTACAAGACCATAGTGCTTGCCTACGGAGCTGTGAGGGCAACGGCACCTCCGTACCTTCAGGCTCTGATCAGTCCCTACACCCAAACGAGGGCATTGCGTTCATCCACCTCTGGCCTGCTGGCCCCCCTACCTCTGCGGAAGCACATTTCCCGCTCAGCCCAGTCAAAACTGTTCGCTGCTCTGGCACCCCAATGGGGGAACAAGCTCCCTCATGACGCCAGGACAGCGGAATCACTCACCACCTTCCGGAGACACTTGAAACCCCATCTCTTTAAGGAATACCTGGGATAGGATAAAGTAATCCTTCTACCCCCCCTTACCCCACCCCAAAAAATTAAATAATAATAATTGTAAAGTGGTTATCCCACTGGCAAAAGGTGAATGCACCAATTTGTAAGTCGATCTGGATAAGAGCGTCTGCTAAATGACGTAAATGTAAATGTAGGAGTGATACTGGGGGCTGCAGGGCCTGGGTTAGCCTCTACATCACCAGAGGAACAGAGGAGGACTAGAATAAGGATACGGCTAAAGGCTTTAAGAACTGGTCTTCTAGTGTGTTGGGTACAGAGAATAAAGGGGGCAGATTTCCGGGCGTTGTAGAAAAGATTCAGGGCATTATGTACAGACAAGGATATGGAAGGATATGAGTCCAGTGGAGGTAAACCTAAGCGTTGGGTAACAATGAAAGAGAGAGCATCACTGGAGGCACCGATTGAGCCGGTCTCGGCGTGTATGGGGGGTGGAACAAAGGAACAATTTGAGGCAGTTTGAGAGGGACTTGGGGTTCTACAGTGAAATTGTATAAGTTGAACTAACTGGAACAGCAATAGGCAAGGCATATTGACATGGGAGAGAGGCATAAAGCAATCACAGGTGTTATTAGAGAGAGCTAAGACAACAACTGGTAATTGCGATAAAGTTTGGACTGAGGCTAAACAGAATAAACAGGACAGGGTACCGTGTAAAGGAACAGTCCAGCAGGCATCAGCTGTGCAGCTGAGTGATCATAAGGTCCAGTTAACAGCAATATGTGAATCCGAGAGCAGTTCAAATTGGTGCTTCAGCACAGCGAGCAGGAAGCACGGTTGTAGTTTGCGTGTGCTAGCGGGCCGGGGCTAGCAGATGGATCTTCGTGGTCGTCGCAACGGGAAGCCTGTTGAAACCACAGACGATTACGTCGGCAGACCAGTCGTGATGGATCGGCAGGGCTCCGTGTCGACTCTAGGAGGTCCCGTCCGGTTGACAGAGAGGTAGATAGCCGGGAGATGTGCTTGACTCAAGGCTAGCTCAAGGCTGATTAGCCAACAACAACGTTCATTTGGTTGCAGCTAGCTAGTTAATACTGGCCCTGACCAGTTTGAGAGCTCACCACCTACTTACAGAGTGGGGTTTTGTGTGTTACAGGATCAGAACAAGTCACAAATATCTGTGCTAGTTAACTCCTCTCAAAGCATTTAAACACAATAAAAAGTCACTGTAAAATGTCTGATTAGAAAGCTTCTGGCTCTATTGTGGGGAGGTTGGTGCTGAGGGGAAGTCTGGGTGATTGAGCACTCAGTCTTTACTCATTCTTTACCAGAGAACAAGCAAACATGGCTCCATGATGCTCTCTGACAGAGACTTACGGCCATTTGCTTTGAAATCTACAGAAACAAGTCATACAACAGGTTAATGTGTGTTCAGTTTGGACTGAGATAGAATGGAATGAGCATGTTATGCTTGTATGTATGTACAGTACCAGTCAAACATTTGGACATCCCTACTCATTCCAGGGTTTTTCTTAATTTTTACTATTTTCTACATTGTAGAATAATAGTGAAGACATCAAAACTATGAAATAACACAGATGGACTCATGTAGTATCCAAAAAAAGTGTTAAACAAATTCTTCAAATAGCCACCCTTAGCCTTGATGACAGCTTTGCACACTCTTGGCATTCTCTCAACCAGCTTCATGAGGTAGTCACCTGGAATGCATTTCAATTAACAGGTGTGCCTTCTTAAAAGTTAATTTGTGGAATTTCTTTCCTTCTTAATGTGCTTGAGCCAATCAGTTGAGTTGTGACAGAAAATAGCCTTATTTGGTAAAAGACCAAGTCCATATTATGGCAAGAAAAGCTCAAATAAGCAAAGAGAAACGACAGTCAATCATTACTTTAAGACATGAAGGTCAGTCAATACGGAACATTTCAAGAACTTTGAACGTTTGTTCAAGTGCAGTCGCAAAAACCATCAAGCGCTATGATGGAACTGGCTCTCATGAGGACCGCCACAGGAATGGAAGACCCAGAGTTATCTCTGCTGCAGAGGATAAGTTCATTAGAGTTACCAGCCTCAGAAATTGCAGCCCAAATAAATGCTTCACAGAGTTCAAGTAACAGACGCATCTCGAACATCAACTGTTCAGAGGGGACTGTGTGAATCAGGCCTTCATGGTCGAATTGCTGTAAAGAAACCACTACTAAAGAACACCAATAATAAGAAGAGACCTGCTTGGGCCAAGAAACACGAGCAATGGACATTAGACCGGTGGAAATTGTCCAAATTGGAGATTTTTGGTTCAAACCGCCATGTCTTTGTGAGATGTGGTGTGGGTGAACGGATGATCTCCGTGTGTGTATTTTCCACCGTAAAGCATGGAGGAGGTGTTATGGTGTGGGGGTGCTTTGCTGGTGACATTGTCTGTGATTTATTTAGAATTCAAGGCACACTTAACCAGCATGGCTGCCACAGCATTCTACAGTGATATGCCATCCCATCTGGTTTGAGCTTAGTGGGACTATCATTTGTTTTGCAACAGGACAATGACCCAACACACATCCAGGCTGTGTAAGGGCTATTCTACCATGAAGGAGAGTGATGGAGTGCTGCATCAGATGACCTGGCCTCCACAATCCCCCGACTTCAACCTAATTGTGATGGTTTGGGATGATTTGGACCGCAGAGTGAAGGAAAAGCAGCCAACAAGTGCTCAGCATATGTGGGAACTCCTTCAAGACTGTTGGAAAAGCAGAGAATGCCAAGAGTGTGCAAAGCTGTCATCAAGGCAAAGGGTGGCTATTTGAAGAATCTCAAATATAAAATATATTTTGATTTGTTTAACACTTTTTTGTTTACTACATGATTCCATATTTGTTATTTCATAGTTTTGATGTCTTCACTATTATTCTACAATGTAAAAAATATGAAAAACCCTTGAATGAGTAGGTGTGTCCAAACTTTCGACTGGTAGTGTATGTGTGTGTGTTTGTGTCTTGAAGCGATAATACCTATTTATATGAAAGAGTGGAATGAGCTACTTTTGGTGTATTGGTGTGTCTACTTGTGTATCTTACAGCCAGAATATCGGTGGCCGACCAGGAGGCAGCAGTGTATCGGTGTTTCCTCTTTGGCTGTAAATAGCTGTGTAGTGCTGTGCTATTGTGCTGTACTGTGATCACCAGGGCAAGCAGGTTGTATTGTGGGGCCAGCAGCACCAGCACTATTGATTAAATGTCATAATGCTCCCAAGATGTCTTCCTATGGAGGTGAGTCACTGCTGGGTGCCTGCGGTTTCGCTGTGTAATGAAATATGTTGGCCGTGATGTATGGCTGTGAGAGAAGCCCAAATTGAAAATGTTATCACAATAACTTAATTTGTGGTCAGGGCAATCAAATCACTTGTATTGGCTGCAGTGCTGATGATGAATTCATCTTTGTGACAAAGCTGTCATGCCAGCGTTAAGGTGGCGGAGGAGACGGAGTGTGTAGGAGCTATAAAATAATTTGCTCTTAGTGCTGTGTTCTGTAG
The DNA here is from genome assembly GCF_964263955.1 of Coregonus lavaretus. Classification (NCBI taxonomy): domain Eukaryota; kingdom Metazoa; phylum Chordata; class Actinopteri; order Salmoniformes; family Salmonidae; genus Coregonus; species Coregonus lavaretus. Next base: position 42,918,990 of record NC_140009.1, on the reverse strand, counting down.
AGGCATGCTGGTGGCCACCATAAAGCACATTGTATGTTCTGTGAAAGTGTTTTATGTAGTGTAAAGGCCCTTGTAAATTCAGACTTCATACACCTACATAGGCAGGCTCTACACAACACATGGATAGGCCTTTAAGAAACATTTACAAATGCCTAGCCAACATCAGCTTATGTTGAGAGCCACTGACATAGGGTATTCAGTGACATACCAACATACTGTACGGTTGCTGACATAGGCCAAAGTGTTTCCTACTGTTTATTATATAGGCTTATGACTTTTGAGGGTGTTATGTGGTCATTGTCATTAGTCGTGTCTACACTTGACACTTACATTTTAGTCATTTAGCAGACGCTCTTATCCAGGACGACTTACAGTTAGTGAGTGCATACATACATATTATTATTATTATTTTTTTTTTAAATCATACTGGCCCCCCGTGGGAATCGAACCCACAACCCTGGCGTTGCAAACGCCATGCTCTACCAACTGAGCTACATCCCTGCTACACTTACATGCGACTTCTGCTATCAGAATACGAAGATCACATTGAAAAGACGGGTCTGGGCCTCCCGAGTGGTGCAGCGGTCTAAGGCACTGCATCGCAGTGCTGAGGCGCCACTACAGCCTGTGGCCGTGACCGAGAGCCCCACAGGGCGGGGCCAATTTGGCCCAGCGTCATCCGGGTTAGGGGAGGGTTTGGCCGGGGGGGATGTCCTTGGCCCATCGTGCTCTAGCGACTCCTTGTAGCGGGCCGGGCACCTGCAAGCTGACTTCGGTTGTCAGTTGAATGATGTTTCCTCCGACACATTGGTGCGGCTGGCTTCCAGGTTAAGCGAGCGGTGTGTTAAGAAGCAGCACGGTTTGGCGGGTCATGTTTCGGAGGACGTGTGACTCGACTTTCGCCTCTCCCGAACCCGTTGGGGAGTTGCAACGATGAGACAAGATCGTAACTACCAATTGGATATCATGAAATTGTGGAGAAAAAGGGAGTACATAAAAAACAAAAATGTAAATAGAAAAGACGGGTGGTCTGATTGTGTTCAGATCTGGCTGACTATTTCAGGAGGTGGTCAGGGATGCATTGTGTGTGGATTTCTCCTCAGTTTGAACGCAATCAGGCTACCAAAAGCGCAGACAGTGGGCGACGTCATCAACACTCCTCCCACAAGTATCCAGAAAACGTGTGTTTTGGGACCGAGAGGCATCTTTTCATTATAACGTTGGAGGAAATACATTCCTAGTGTGTGAGGAACGTGTTTGCTGGACTCATAAATGTTAGCCAGCTAGATAATATTTAGAAAAAATATTTTTAGTTTGGCTTGAGTTATGCTAACCCGCTTGCAATCCCTTTAGCGTTGCTTGCTAGTTTGCTGGATAGCTACAGAGGTTAGCTGGCTAGTTAGCTACAGTAGTTAGCTATTGCCATCAGTTGTGTTATCATCATATTTAGCCTATTCCACCATTTGTAGAATGCATACTGGCATTTGAATATAGCGCGGGAAAAGAGAATCCGGACACACTGTGGACATAGTAGACACATTTAAATGTAGGTGTAGACGCATGACGCGTTCGGAATATCATGATCAGAACTCTATGATCAGAATACTAAAGATAAATGAACTGTCAAGTCTAGACACTGCATTTGTGTAATGCCTTTCACAGAAAGCACCTAATACATTATGTTTTGGAACAGGATGTCTTGAAAGATACTGTGTTTCTTGGGTTACAAAATGGTTGAGACAATTGTTCAGTAAAAACGTGGCTTTAGAGCTTCTGTGACACAGATATCTAAAGGGTACACTATGAATAGTGTTGATGGGTTATTTCTATCCCTCACTTAACACGTCATTAAGATACAGAATTCTCATGTTTAATTCACTGAGGTATACAGAATCAATGAATTGTGAAATTTGGTCACTGTTCAACCAATTATTCCAATTGTGAACGTGTCTGACAGGCCATTAAAATGATGGCCATGTACACACACACTTCACAGGTTTCACACACACGCACACACGCACCACACACACACATAAAGTGCTTTGCAAAAGTATTCATCCCCCCTTGGTGTTTTTCCTATTTTGATGCATTACAACCTGTAATTTAAATGGATTTTTATTTGGATTTCATGTAATGGACATACACAAAATAGTCCAAATTGGTGAAGTGAAATGAAAAAAATAACTTGTTTCAGAAAATGCTTAAAAATAAATAACGGAAAAGTGGTTCGCGCATATGTATTCACCCCCTTTGCTATGAAGCCCCTAAATAAGATCTGGTGCAACCAATTACCTTCAGAAGACACATAATTAGTTAAATAAAGTCCACCTGTGTGAAATCTAAGTGTCACATGATCTCAGTATATACAGTGGGGAAAAAAAGTATTTAGTCAGCCACCAATTGTGCAAGTTCTCCCACTTAAAAAGATGAGAGAGGCCTGTAATTCTCATCATAGGTACACGTCAACTATGACAGACAAAATGAGAAAAAAATATCCTGAAAATCACATTGTAGGATTTTTAATGAATTTATTTGCAAATTATGGTGGAAAATAAGTATTTGGTCAATAACAAAAGTTTCTCAATACTTTGTTATATACCCTTTGTTGGCAATGACACAGGTCAAACGTTTTCTGTAAGTCTTCACACGGTTTTCACACACTGTTGCTGGTATTTGGCCCATTCCTCCATGCAGATCTCCTCTAGAGCAGTGATGTTTTGGGGCTGTCGCTGGGCAACACGGACTTTCAACTCCCTCCAAAAATTTTCTATGGGGTTGAGATCTGGAGACTGGCTAGGCAACTCCAGTACCTTGAAATGCTTCTTACGAAGCCATCCTTCGTTGCCCGGGTGGTGTGTTTGGGATCATTGTCATGCTGAAAGACCCAGCCACGTTTCATCTTCAATGCCCTTGCTGATGGAAGGAGGTTTTCACTCAAAATCTCACGATACATGGCCCCATTCATTCTTTCCTTTACACGGATCAGTCGTCCTGGTCCCTTTGCAGAAAAACAGCCCCAAAGCATGATGTTTCCACCCCCATGCTTCACAGTAGTTATGGTGTTCTTTGGATGCAACTCAGCATTCTTTGTCCTCCAAACACGACGAGTTGAGTTTTTACCAAAAAGTTATATTTTGGTTTCATCTGACCATATGACATTCTCCCAATCCTCTTCTGGATCATCCAAATGCACTCTAGCAAACTTCAGACGGGCCTGGACATGTACTGGCTTAAGCAGGGGGACACGTCTGGCACTGCAGGATTTGAGTCCCTGGCGGCGTAGTGTGTTACTGATGGTAGGCTTTGTTACTTTGGTCCCAGCTCTCTGCAGGTCATTCACTAGGTCCGCCCGTGTGGTTCTGGGATTTTTGCTCACCGTTCTTGTGATCATTTTGACCCCACGGGGTGAGATCTTGCGTGGAGCCCCAGATCGAGGGAGATTATCAGTGGTCTTGTATGTCTTCCATTTCCTAATAATTGCTCCCACAGTTGATTTCTTCAAATCAAGCTGCTTACCTATTGCAGATTCAGTCTTCCCAGGCTGGTGCAGGTCTACAATTTTGTTTCTGGTGTCCTTTGACAGCTCTTTGGTCTTGGCCATAGTGGAGTTTGGAGTGTTACTGTTTGAGGTTGTGGACAGGTGTCTTTTATACTGATAACAAGTTCAAACAGGTGTCATTAATACAGGTAACGAGTGGAGGACAGAGGAGCCTCTTAAAGAAGAAGTTACAGGTCTGTGAGAGCCAGAATTCTTGCTTGTTTGTAGGTGACCAAATACTTATTTTCCACCATAATTTGCAAATAAATTCATTAAAAATCCTACAATGTGATTTTCTGGAGAAAAAAAATCTCAATTTGTCTGTCATAGTTGACGTGTACCTATGATGAAAATTACAGGCCTCTCTCATCTTTTTAAGTGGGAGAACTTGCACAATTGGTGGCTGACTAAATACTTTTTCCCCCCACTGTATACACATGTTCTGAAAGGCCCCAGAGTCTGCAACACCACTAAGCAAGGGGCACCACCAAGCAAGTGGCACCATGAAGACCAAGGAGCTCTCCAAACAGGTCAATGACAAAGTTGTGGAGAAGTACAGATCAGGGTTGGGTTATAAAAAAATATCAGAAACTTTGAACATCCTACAGAGCACCATTAAATCCATTATTAAAAAATGTAAAGAATATGGCACCACAACAAACCTGCCAAACTCACGGATCAGGTAAGGAGGGCATTAATCAGAGAGGCAACAAAGAGACCAAAGATAACCCTGAAGGAGCTCTGCAAAGCTCCACAGCGGAGATTGTAGTATCTTTCCATAGGACCACTTTAAGCCGTACACTCCACAGAGCTGAGCTTTACGGAATAGTGGCCAGAAAAAAGCCAATTGCTTAAAGAAAGAAATAAGCAAACACGTTTGTTGTTCGCCAAAAGGCATGTGGGAGACTCCCCAAACATATGAAAGAAGGTACTCTGGTCAGATGAGACTAAAATTGAGGTTTTTGGCCATCAAGGAAAACGCTATGTCTGGCGCAAACCCAACACCTCTCATCACCCCGAGAACACCATCCCCACAGTGAAGTATGGTGGTGGCAGCACCATGCTGTGGGGATGTTTTTCATCGGCAGGGAAACTTGTCAGAATTGAAGGAATGATGGATGGCGCTAAATACAGGGAAATTCTTGAGGAAAACCTGTTTCAGTTTCCCAGAGATTTGAGACTGGGACGGAGGTTCACCTTCCAACAGGACAATGACCCTAAGCATACTGCTAAAGCAACACTCGAGCGGTTTAAGGGGAAACATTGAAATGTCTTGGAATGGCCTAGTCAAAGCCCAGACCTCAATCCAATTGAGAATCTGTAGAATGACTTATAGATTGCTGTACACCAGCGGAACCCATCCAACTTGAAGGAGCTGGAGCAGTTTTGCCTTGAAGAATGGGCAAAAATCCCAGTGGCTAGATGTGCCAAGCTTATAGAGACATACCCCAAGAGACTTGTAGCTGTAATTGCTGCAAAAGGTGGCTCTACAAAGTATTGACTCTGGGGGAGTAAATAGTTATGCACGCTCAAGTTTTCTGTTTTTTTGTCTTATTTCTTGTTTGTTCCACAAGAAAAAATATTTTGCATCTACCCACAGGGGGGCTGTGCCGGTCTTGACACCTTAATGCTGCCGTAAATTAGAGATAGATTATCCTATCTCTGGCCCTCTAGTATGGTGAAAGGAATGTCCTTTGTTTCAGAGACTTTTGCCGCCCAAAAATGTCAACATCCAACAATGAACATTGGGACAATATATTTCAACATCAAAACGTTAGGAATGATTCATGTCTATTTTGTGATGTCATTAAAAATTGCATAAAGGCGTTATAATGAAAACATTGTGACTTGAAGAGCTTTTACACTGTGTATATCAGGTTTAGATCCTTTACCTTGGGTAGAAAATATCAAGGAGGAAGACAATGTTTTCGTGAAGATAGGAATGTGATTTTAGCTTTCTAACAAAATCATAGTGATAATAATACATTTGCCTCGTAACTAGCCACGCCCGACGGAGCTCAGAGAGCGTGTCAGTATGACGGAAACGCCCCTCTTTACCAGAGTGCATAAAAGACTGAGATAAGAATTATCAGATCAGACTAGACGGACCTCAAGATGCAGCTTTTGTCCATATTTTTCCCGACCCTGAAAGTCAACACGAGGTGAAGACGACAAAGTTGCCTCCACTAACAATCAATGTTACGGCTGAGTAGCTGTTCTAAGTACTGTATCTAAGAAGGTGAATTTAAGTGGGACCATCCTGTTACTCTCTTCAAACCATTGTCTACTACACTGCTCTCATCACCCCACAGGGGATCATCGACACAGCTGATTAGCCGTCCTCAGAAGACCACTTCCAGAACGAGTGAAAGTAAACAGACAAGTAAGAAGAAGGACATTGTGACCTCTTGTGGACTAAAAGGCCATCCGAGAGAGAAGGCCCAATAGACCCCTTCCCACGAAGGCCTGGGTCCAACAGAGATACACCAGAAGACCTCTAACATGTAAATACATGCATTGCTTTTCTTCCATAACGGGCGGCAGTTCTAATCCCAAAGTATTAGGATTACTGGGTGGGTGGGTCGGTCCTTCCGTCCGTCCCCTCTCCCTCTCCCTCTCCCTCTCCATCTTTTGTAACAAGTGTCATATTGTGTTAGTCCGCTAGGGACCTGTTTTCATTGTATTACGTTTCTAATCCCTACCTATACTGTGTACGTGTTTGTATCTTGTGTTATAATTTTTTATTAGTTAGGAAATAAATAATTAAATACATTTGTGTGGTACGGAATGATCATCAAGACCCGGGTTCGTACAGACTTAAAGAGCCTACGACTTTCAAATGAGACTGCTATGAGGTAAATGATTAATAAATGACTGTTAAATGATAAGAGATATCTAGATATCTTTAGAGTTAATTTGGGAAACGGTAACTTGTTAAACAACCAAATTCCTAATGAGTTAATTGTTACATGATTAATTTAATCTAGTAACAATTAAACATAATAGGTAATTAGTCGATAAATAATAGTCATCACAATAATGAAAGGCATGTCATGACAATGTAGTGGAGGTGATTTGGAATCATGCTCTTATGATGAGGTAGCCCTGCATGAAGTCCAATGTCATCCTCGGCCGAAGAGGTTTTTGGTCTAATGGTTAAGACATTGAGACCGGAGTTCACATCCTACCAGTAACACACAGACATAGTGTGATAGCATTCTGCTACTTCATTCTGTATTAACAAACAATTAAGAGTCTTCTCCTATGGTGTCACACTGTGAAAGCCACTTTACCAGACACACCTCTCTGTCTCTCACTACTTGTAAAACAACAGACAACTACTGTCATCACGCTTTTTTGTTGTCTCTTTCTCCCTCTATGCAGTGCAGTGCGTTTTTAGATCCTTAAGGGAATACAAGCCCCTATAAATAGCCTTGTTTACCCGTTTGTGCTGTTTTGTGTCTGTCTGTGTCCTGCTGTGACTTACTGTGCCAACCCACTGTTTTGCTTTGGTGGAGTGTCACACTCTATAAGAGCACGCCAAGAAACGAAGGAAAGCAAGTTGAGAAAGAGAGACTACAGAAGACAAAGAGGAGAAAAAAGGCAAAAAGATGGAGAGGGTAGGAGAATGGAGGTGAGGTGAATCGAAGGGGCTGCTGCTCGTGGGAGAGTGGCTGACGTGCATGGTGATGTCCTCCCACTCAGTGGCCTGCTGTCATGGTAATGACGCGGAAGTAAGATGTAGTCACTTTATCACTTCAGACTAACATGGCCTGTGCCTTTATCTCTCCTACTCGCTCTCTCATCTCTCTACAGTTCGTAATTCACTAAGTGACTAATTGATCCTTGGAGACAGGCTTTTGTGTCCCTGCCTGGACTAATGAACAATGAGAGAAAGGAACAGATAGGGGAAAAAAAGACTTTAAATTAGAATGTCTGTCAGCCTGGATAATGTGGTAACTGTATGGTAGCAGGGCTATAATGGTTTCAAACCCTATTGTCCTGGACAAAAGTCAACTACATTAATTAATTTGTGTGAAGATATAGAATTTAGTTTTGCTTGTGCACCTCGTGTTATATCAAGGCCTAAACATACTCTCGTCCATATACACTCGTACTATTGACTTGAAAAACTGAGGTCATACAGCTGAGGTAGTAACCCATCAATTAACTTCAAACATCACAGATAACATCTATCCTCTAGAGATTGGCTTCCTTCACATCCCATCTCCTCTAAAACAACATGAGTTATTGTGAGTTCCTCTGGCTGCTTTTTTCCTGACCTGGAAACAGAAGACAAAGGACAGTGAGACACAGGTTTTATCTTGGACACATGAAACATAGGATGGATACGGAGGGTGCGGGGTAACAGAAGACGAACAGCAGAGGGACTAAGGATTTTAGAGATGGAGAAAGGGCAGATGAAACGGGGGGAACGTTTACGGGACTCCAACCGGAGGGGCAGGTCCCGAGTGGAAAGCCATACCCTCTGCCCGAGCCGATAGCAGGGAGCAGGGGTCCGGTAGCGATCCGCTTGTCGCCGATACCTGGATGTGGTCTTCAAAATAGCGGCCTGGGCTCTCTTCCAGGTACGGCGACAGCAGTGGGTGAACATCTAGGCAAAGTGTATGCTGACTTCTTCCTCTTGCTCAGGGAAAAGTGTGGGCTGATATCCCAAGGAACACTCGAAGGGAAAGAGACCAGTGGCCGAGCAGGGAGGGTGTTACGGGCGTATTCCACCCACACGAGTTGCTGGCTCCAGGTGGTAGTGTTGGCGGAAACGGGGCAACAAAGGGCCCTCTCCAGGTCCTGATTGGCTTGCTCCGACTGGCCGTTTTTTTGGAAACCAGAGGACCAGCTGGGCGACGACCCAATTAGGGTGCAGAACGCCTTCCAGAACCGGGACGAGAACTGGGGACCACGATCGGAGACCATGTCGACCGGAAGTCTATGGATCCGGAAGACGTACTGCACCATGAGCTGAGCTGTCTCCTTGGCTGAGGGTAACTTGGGAAGACTGCGCCTTACGGCTGGGAAGGCTGTGCCTTACGGACCAGGCTCTCTATACCCCAGGCGACAGCAGCCGCTAGACAGGAGGTAGGGAGGATGGTCTCGGGGTCAGACGGAGTAGCAGCGGGGCAATACAACCGTGAGTGTGTCAGGCTTCACGTTCTTGGACCCCGGGTGGTAGAAGAGAGTGAAATTGAAATGGGTGAATAACAGGGTCCAACGAGCCTGCCTAGAGTTGAGGCGCTTGGCGGTGCAGAGATATTCCAGGTTCTTATGGTCAGTTCACACTAAGAATCGGGGTTCCACCCCCTCCAACCAGTGCCTCCTCTCCTCCAACGCCATCTTGACGGCGAGGAGTTCTCAATTTCCCACATCTTAGTTCCTCTTAGCAGGGGTAAGATGATGGGAGAGGAAAGCGCAGTGGTGCAGCTTTTGGTCCTGGGCAGAATGCTGGGACAGGACGGCCCCCACTCCGACAGGCGTCAACCTCCACCACAAACTGACGGGACGGATCCGGATGGATTAAGTTGGATGCTGTAGTGAATCGACGTTTGAGGTCCGAGAACGCCTGGTCAGCTGCTGGAGACCATGTGAAGGGAACCTTGGGAGAGGTGAGTGCTGAGAGGGGGGAAGCCAGGATGCTGTAACCCCGGATGAAGTGGTGGTAGAAATTAGAAAACCCCAGGAAACGTTGCAGCTGCACTCTGGATGTGGGTTGAGGCCAATCCACCACCACTCTCACCATGTCTGGATCCATCTATATATTTCCTACAGCGATTACATATTCTAGGAAGGAGATGGTGGAGCTATGGAATTCACACTTCTCCACTTTAACGAAAAGCTGGTTCTCCAGGAGACGCTGAAGGACTTGTCGGACGTGGATGACGTGTTCTTGAGCTGAACGGGAAAAGACAAGGATGTCGTCGAGGTGGATAAACACGAACCGGTTCAGCATGTCCCGGAGCACATTGTTGACCAGGGCATGGAACCCAGCGGGAGCGTTGGTCAGTCCAAATGCCCTAAATTAGTGCTCATAGTGCCTGCTAGCCATGTTAAAGGCTGTTTTCCACTCATCTCCTTCCCGTATCTGAATCAGATGGTAGGCGTTCCAAAGGTCCAACTTAGAGAAGATGGTCGATCCCTGAAGAGGTTTGAAAGCCGAGGTGATGAGTGGTAGAGGGTAACGGTTTTTAACCATGATGTCATTAAGTCCCCTGTAGTCCACAAAGAAGAACCCTGCGCCGGTGGGAGAGGTCGATAGACGAATAGGCCCTGCAGCGAGAGAGTTCTCAATGTACTCCTCCATAGCCTTGGTCTCCGGACCCAACAGGGAGTAAAGCCGCCCCGAGGGGGTGTAGTGCCCAGAAGAAGGTCAATGGCGCAGTCGTAGGGTCGATGTGAAGGGAAAAACGTAGCTCGGGCCTTGTTGAAGACTTCCATGTACTCCGCGGGAATGGCGGAGATATCCGAGGCTTCTCTTAAGCCTGCAGAAAGACGTCCCGGGGCAGGCTGGGTCGACTTAAGACAATGAGCATGGCAGAACAGGCTCCAACCCACGATTGAACCAGTAGCTCAGTGGATCAGGGGATTGTGCTTCTGGAGCCATGAATATCCCAAAACCACGGGTACATGGGGAGGTTCTATGAGCAGGAATCGTATTGCGGGTGACTCTGCCAATAGAGCGCCCATCCAGCTCTCTGACGTCCATGGGAATGGAGAGGGGTTGAGTGGAGATACCCAGCTCCGACACCAAGGTAGCATCGATAAAGCTCTCATCAGCCCCAGAGTCAATGAGCACCCGAAGTGATTTGGCCTGGTCACCCCACAACAGGGTGGCATGGAGAGGGGTGCGAGTAATGGGAGATTGGAAAATCCCTGTTCGGCTCACCAGAGTACTCGTACCTACTGATGAGCCTGGTCTTTTTAATGGACAGGTGGAAATATAATGTCCTGTAGTCCCGCAATACAGACAGCTCCTGGTGTTCAGTCTACGTAAACGTTCATCCGGAGACAATCGAGCCCTTCCCAGTAGCTTGGGTTCAGGAGGAGGCGAGTCGACCTCCCTCGGCGAGTCCCGTGAGCACTCGGGTGACATCAGATTCTCTCGGAAATTACTTCGGGGGTTTTCGGGATTCCTCGGAAGTGAGGTGGGAATTGAGGGCGGGCGAGCGAAGGCGACAGGGAACAGATTCCCTCTCCCTCCTACATTCTCATAGCCGCCCATCGATCCGGAGGGTCAAGGCTACGAGGGAGTCGAGGTCCATGGGCAGCTCCCGGGCTGCGAGCTCATCCTTGATCACCTCCGATAATCCGTGAAGGAACATGTCGAACAATGCTTCCGGGTTCCATGCACTCTCAGTCGCCAACGTGCGGAAATCCACTGCGTAGTCTGCCACACTACGTAGCTGGAGCAGTTTACGAGCAGCCTCTCTCTCGGACAACGAAGAATCGAACACCTTCCGTACTTCCGCCACAAACTCCTCCAGACTGAGGCAGACGGCGGCCTGTTGCTCGCACACCGCCGTAGCCCAGGCGAGTGCCCTCCCGGACATCAGCGTTATGAGGTACGCTACCCTCGAGCGGTCTGAGGGGAACGAAGAAGGCTGCAGCTCGAAGATGAGGGAGCACTGGGAGAGAAAGGCCTGGCAGGAGGTAAGTGGGGTTCTCAGGACACTGGGGTGGGATGGGAAGAAGCGCCGCTGGTGGCGGGGTTGCTGAGAGTCTGGGGAATTACTGGTGTGGCTTGCTGCCTTGTAGGGAATCCACGGAATTGCTCCAGCAATGTATCGAACGCATGGTCATGGCGTTCTGCTAGGGTATGGAGTCCCTCCATGAGGCTTTGCAGTAACTCATCGTGTCTTCCAATGGTGGCTCCTTGCTGGGAGACAGTATTGTGGAGCTGGTCTGAGTCTGCTGGGTCAGTCACGGCCAGTTCGTACTATCATGACTCAGGATATGACCCAGATGTAGACACAGGAGGCGGATGGGACAGTTCTCAATAATAATTTATTAGAACACGGGGCAGGCAAAGGGCAGGTCGAGGACAGGCAGAGGTTTGTAATCAGGTCAGAGTCAGGCAGGTAGAGGACGGCAGGCAGGCTCGGGAGCAGGCAGAAATGTCAGAACCGGGAAAACTAGGAAATAAACACTTGAGAAACAGGAAAACAGGAAAGCACGCTGGTAAGACCTGACAAGACAAGACAAACTGGCAACAGACAAACAGAGAACACAGGTATAAATACACAGGGGATAATGGGGAAGATGGGCGACACCTGGAGGGGGGTGGAGACAAGCACAAAAACAGGTGAAACCGATCAGGGTGTGACACCTTCGCAATTGAGCATGAGGACAAAAAGAGAAAAAATACTTCTGTTAAAGACTTCCGTTGCTGAAAAATGGAGAGAAGCTTTGAATAAGAGAGAAGGATAAGAGCATACAGTATATATATATACAGTGAGGGAAAAAAGTATTTGATCCCCTGCTGATTTTGTACGTTTGCCCACTGACAAAGAAATTATCAGTCTATAAATTTAATGGTAGGTTTATTTGAACAGTGAGAGACAGAATAACAACAAAAAAATCCAGAAAAACGCATGTAAAATATGTTATAAATTGATTTGCATTTTAATGAGGGAAATAAGTATTTGACCCCCTCTCAATCAGAAAGATTTCTGGCTCCCAGGTGTCTTTTATACAGGTAACAAGCTGAGATTAGGAGCACACTCTTAAAGGGAGTGCTCATAATCTCAGTTTGTTACCTGTATAAAAGACACCTGTCCACAGAATCAATCAATCAGATTCCAAACTCTCCACCATGGCGAAGACCAAAGAGCTCTCCAAGGATGTCAGAGACAAGATTGTAGACCTACACAAGGCTGGAATGGGCTACAAGACCATCGCCAAGCAGCTTGGTGAGAAGGTGACAACAGTTGGTGCGAATTGTCATGAATGTCGGTGGAATGCGGTAGGCCAGAGTCAAGCGCAGGACACAGAATGAGATGAAGAACCACTTTACTGAGTAGTAAAGAAATACAAGGAAAATCCTCCAAAACAACAAAGGAGGAGCAAAACCCGCTCACACTAATGACACTCGTACATACAATAAACACGCACACCAAACAGTGGACCTGTACAGATTAAATAGGCAGACAAACTAACATAATGGGGAACAGGTGCGCAACAACAGACAACAATCAAGTGAACATAGAAACATATAACATAGAGCGGCAGCAGCTAGTACTCCGGTGACGACGAACGGCGAAGCCTGCCTGAGCCAGCAGGAAGGGCAGTCTCGGCAGAATCCGTGACACAAATGGAAGAAACACAAAATAACTGTCAATCTCCCTCGGCCTGGGGCTCCATGCAAGATCTCACCTCGTGGAGTTAGAATGATTGAGAAAGGTGAGGAATCAGCCCAGAATTACACGGGAGGATCTTGTCAATGATCTCAAGGCAGCTGGGACCATAGTCACCAAGAAAACAATTGGTAACACACTACGTCGTGAAGGACTAAAATCCTGCAGCATCCGCAAGGTCCCCCTGCTCAAGAAAGCACATATACAGGCCCGTCTGAAGTTTGCCAATGAACATCTGAATGATTCATAGGAGAACTGGGTAAAAGTGTTGTGGTCAGATGAGACCAAAATCGAGCATCAACTTTGGCATCAACTCAACTCGCCGTGTTTGGAGGAGGAGGAATGCTGCCTATGACCCCAAGAACACCATCCCCACTGTCAAACATGGAGGTGGAAACATTATGCTTTGGGGGTGTTTTTCTGTTAAGGGGACAGGACAACTTCACCGCATCAAAGGGACGATGGACAGGGCCATGTACCGTCAAATCTTGGTTGAGAACCTCCTTCCCTCAGCCAGGGCATTGAAAATGGGTCGTGGATGGGTATTCTAGCATGACAATGACCCAAAACACACGGCCAAGGCAACAAAGGAGTGGCTCAAGAAGAAGCACATTAAGGTCCTGGAGTGGCCTAGCCAGTCTCCAGACCTTAATTCCATAGAAAATCTGTCTCTTGGAGAAGATCTGCAAAGAGGAGTGGAACAAAATCCCTCCTGAGATGTGTGCAAACCTGGTGGCCAACTACAAGTAACGTCTGACCTCTGTGATTGCCAACAAGGGTTTTTTCACCAAGTACTAAGTCATGTTAGGTCTCTCAGAATGACCTTCTTGATCCAAACCAATCAGGTTTCAGGACTGGTCATTCAACTGAGACTGCTCTTCTCTGTGTCACGGAGACTCTCCGCACTGCTAAAGCTAACTCTCTCTCCTCTGCTCTTGTCCTTCTAGACCTGTCTGCTGCCTTTGATACTGTGAACCATCAGATCCTCCTCTCCACCCTCTCCGAGCTGGGCATCTCCGGCGCGGCTCACTCCTGGATTGCGTCCTACCTGACCGGTCGCTCCTACCAAGTGGCGTGGCGAGAAGCTGTCTCCGCACCACGTGCTCTCTCCACTGGTGTCCCCCAGGGCTCAGTTCTAGGCCCTCTCCTTTTCTCCCTATACACCAAGTCACTTGGCTCTGTCATATCCTCACATGGCCTTTCCTATCATTGCTACGCTGACGATACACAACTAATCTTCTCCTTTCCCCCTTCTGATAACCAGGTGGCGAATCGCATCTCTGCATGTCTGGCAGACATATCAGTATGGATGACGGATCACCACCTCAAGCTGAACCCTGGCAAGACGGAGCTGCTCTTCCTCCCGGGGAAGGACTGCCCGTTCCATGATCTCGCCATCACGGTTGACAACTCCGCTGTGTCCTCCTCCCAGAGTGCGAAGAGCCTAGGCGTGACCCTGGACAACACCCTGTCGTTCTCCGCCAACATCAAGGCGGTGACCCGCTCCTGCAGGTTCATGCTCTAAAACATTCGGAGAGTACGACCCTGCCTTACACAGGAAGCGGCACAGGTCCTAATCCAGGCACTTGTCATCTCCCGTCTGGACTACTGCAACTCGCTGTTGGCTGGCCTCCCTGCCTGTGCCATTAAACCCCTACAACTCATCCAGAATGCCGCAGCCCGTCTGGTGTTCAACCTTCCCAAGTTCTCTCACGTCACCCCCCTCCTCCGCACACTCCACTGGCTTCCAGTTGAAGCTCGCATCCGCTACAAGACCATGGTGCTTGCCTATGGAGCAGTGAGGGGAACGGCACCTCTGTACCTTCAGGCTCTGATCAGTCCCTACACCCAAACGAGGGCATTGCGTTCATCCACCTCTGGCCTGCTGGCTCCCCTTCCTCTGCGGAAGCATAGCTCCCGCTCAGCCCAGTCAAAACTGTTCGCTGCTCTGGCACCCCAATGGTGGAACAAGCTCCCTCACGACGCCAGGACAGCGGAGTCACTCACCACCTTCCGGAGACATTTGAAACCCCACCTCTTTAAGGAATACCTGGGATAGGATAAAGTGTTCCTTCTAACCCCCCCCCCCCCCCCCCCAAATTGTAAAGTGGTTATCCCACTGGCTATAGGGTGAACGCACCAATTTGCGAGTCGCTCTGGCTAAGAGCGTCTGCTAAATGACGTTAATGTGCCCTTGAGCAAGGCACTTAACCCTAATTGCTCCTGTAAGTCGCTCTGGATAAGAGCGTCTGCTAAATGACTAAAATGTAAATGTAAATATGTTTTGCAGAGGGGTCAAATACTTATTTCCCTCATTAAAATGCAAATCAATTTATAACATTTTTGACATGCATTTTTCTGGATTTTTTTGTTGTTATTCTGTCTCTCACTGTTCAAATAAACCTACCATTGAAATTATAGACTGATCATGTCTTTGTCAGTGGGCAAATGTAAAAAAAACAGCAGGGGATCAAATACTTTTTTGTGTAAGTTCTCCCACTTAAAAAGATGAGACAGGCCTGTAATTTTCATCATAGGTACACGTCAACTATGACAGACAAATTGAGAAGAAAAAAATCCAGAAAATCACATTGTAGGATTTTTTATGAATTTATTTGCAAATTATGGTGGAAAATAAGTATTTGGTCACCTACAAACAAGCAAGATTTCTGGCTCTCACAGACCTGTAACTTCTTATTTAAGAGGCTCCTCTGTCCTCCACTCGTTACCTATATTAATGGCACCTGTTTGAACTTGTTATCAGTATAAAAGACACCTGTCCACAACCTCAAACAGTCACACTCCAAACTCCACTATGGCCAAGACCAAAGAGCTGTCAAAGGACACCAGAAACAAAATTGTAGACCTGCACCAGCCTGGGAAGACTGAATCTGCAATAGGTAAGCAGCTTGGTTTGAAGAAATCAACTGTGGCAGCAATTATTAGAAAATGGAAGACATACAAGACCACTGATAATCTCCCTCGATCTGGGGCTCCACGCAAGATCTCACCCCGTGGGGTCAAAATGATCACAAGAACGGTGAGCAAAAATCCCAGAACCACACGGGGGGGCCTAGTGAATGACCTGCAGAGAGCTGGGACCAAAGTAACAAAGCCTACCATCAGTAACACACTACGCCGCCAGGGACTCAAATCCTGCAGTGCCAGACGTGTCCCCCTGCTTAAGCCAGTACATCTCCAGTCCCGTCTGAAGTTTGCTAGAGTGCATTTGGATGATCCAGAAGAGGATTGGGAGAATGTCATATGGTCAGATGAAACCAAAATATAACTTTTTGGAAAAACTCAACTCGTCGTGTTTGGAGGACATAGAATGCTGAGTTGCATCCAAAGAATACCATACCTACTGTGAAGCATGGGGGTGGAAACATCATGCTTTGGGGCTGTTTTTCTGCAAAGGGACCAGGACGACTGATCCGTGTAAAGGAAAGAATGAATGGGGCCATGTATCGTGAGATTTTGAGTGAAAACCTCCTTCCATCAGCAAGGGCATTGAAGATGAAACGTGGCTGGGTCTTTCAGCATGACAATGATCCCAAACACTCCGCCCGGGCAACGAAGGAGTGGCTTCGTAAGAAGCATTTCAAGGTCCTGGAGTGGCCTAGCCAGTCTCCAGATCTCAACCTCATAGAAAATCTTTGGAGGGAGTTGAAAGTCCGTGTTGCCCAGCGACAGCCCCAAAACATCACTGCTCTAGAGGAGATCTGCATGGAGGAATGGGCCAAAATACCAGTGTGTGAAAACCTTGTGAAGACTTACAGAAAATGTTTGACCTGTGTCATTGCCAACAAAGGGTATATAACAAAGTATTGAGAAATGTTGTTATTGACCAAATACTTATTTTCCACCATGATTTGCAAATAAATTCATTAAAAATCCTACAATGTGATTTTCAGGATATTTTTTTCTCAATTTGTCTGTCATAGTTGACGTGTACCTATGATGAAAATTACAGGCCTCTCTCATCTTTTTAAGTGGGAGAACTTGCACAATTGGTGGCTGACTAAATACTTTTTTCCCCACTGTATATGGTGTAACCGTGTAACAGAGTAAACTATAGGAGAGGACAGAACGAATGTCTTGTCTCCCAACACCTCTGGCATTGCAGGACACGGTTATGCTATGAGACACAGGCAGGGGTCAGTGCACCAGTGTGGGTATTATTATTATTATTATTATTTTTTTATTTTTATTTTTTTTATTTAGCAGACGCTCTTATCCAGAGCGACTTACATTATTATTTTTTCATCCTTGCCGGCCATTCCCTCCCCTACACTGGACAACACTGGGCCAATTGTGCGCCGCCCCATGGGTCTCCCGGTCACGGCCGGCAACGACAGAGCCTGGATTCGAACCAGGATCTCTAGTGGCACAGCCTTAGACCACTCGGGATGCTATTAGAATATACCACTACACCAGGGCTATGATAAGAATAGAGCTCTGACTCAGATCTGACTGTACTGTACTGGGCTCTTCATCTCCGGTCCCGAAACACTTCCGGTTTTTCTTCCTACCTGGTTGTTGATTTCACTTTCCTGGTGTCCCAGGTCTGAATCTGTCTCTAATTAGTAGAAGATGATAAAAAACGGAAATGTTCTAGCCCTCCAGGACCGGAGTTGAAGAGCCCTGCTTGTTGTTTGAATGGATAGGGCGTTTCGTAGATGAGTAGCTAGAGCAGGAGAAAACCATCAAAGCATGATTCAGACCCTTCACAGTTGAATTATTGAGTCACTGCCATTGGAGGAGTCACACTAATCCAACATTGGCTTCCTTCCTTGTCTCCTTGCCTCCTGTCCTTAGTGGCCATGGAGCTGTGGTAGCTAGGTGTTACAGTTAGTTGGCAAACGGGAGAGAGAGGGAGTTAAAACAACTAAAACAAATAGTATTGTAGCTAACATAGTTATATCAAGCACTGGAAAGGCCATCCAATCATTTGGTTGCAGAGTGTTGCATTGCGTAGCAATACCTATTGCGTAATACTGTAGTAACCACTTATTGTCAAACCAAGACTTTTGAGGAATCCAAGGCAACAAAATCACTAATGTAGCTGTAGTGCCACTCTCGAAAACTTTAAGTCTGAAGTATTTCAACATCATTCTCTCACATTCTTTTTTCCCCACCCTTCTCTCACAGCATCCACCATCAGATCACTCTCCTTCTCCCAATTCCCCCATTCCTTCCATCATTTCCCTTCCCCCTCTGTCTCACACACCCTAGTCTTTGAGACTTAGAAAAATCTATTTCAACTCCCAGTGGAGAGGCTGGTGTTTTCACCACTGTGTCTGATTGATGACATGCAGACACCATCTCACCCCCCGATGCCTTTTATAGGCCCCACTGTTGATTGCCATTCAGCTGCTTTTTATGGCAAATAACAACAGGAGATGTAATGGCTGGCACCTGTGGTAAGAGCTCAGAGACATTGGTGGTCTGGTTAATGGAGAGAAATTGAGGACGGCTGAGAGTCAATGGGTTAGGTCCACCTAACGATGCAGTGCACAAGTTTGATGAGACTGGACAATTCAAACATGAAATGTTCTACTGTATATCAACAGTATCAACTACTGAATAACAACTGTATTTTAAAATCAGATGGGTCAAAAAGGATAACTTTTAAAACACCCATTGACTGGTTGTAGAAAGAAAACAAAACTGAAATCTCCCCTCATCTCACTCCAGATCTCTTAGTACCAACTTAAAACATCCCAAAACATCCAAAGACCAAGGTGATGGCCGGAAATATACAAGTAGCTAGGTCAGGGCGGCAGCTAGCTTAGTGGTTAAGAGCGTTGTGCCAGTAACCGAAAGGTCGCTGGTTCTAATCCCCGAGCCGACTAGGTGAAAAATCTGTCGATGTGCCCTAATTGCTCCTGTAAATTGTTCTGGATAAGAGCATCTGCTAAATTACTAAAATGTAAATGACAAAGGAAATGAGAACTCCCCTCACGTCTAACGTCCCTCCAACTCCCATTAGCAACCAGGGTAAAGGGAGCAGGACCAGACTAACCTCCTTAGGGAGCAGCACACCACACGGCTAAACTGCTGTCAAGTTAATCGATACAGGCTTCTACACCAGTGCACAAAGACTGCCTGCTAGCCCTGTTTTAAACACTCCATTCCACGGCCAGATATTGAACTCTCCGACGCATCAATATGAACCCACTGTCTTCACAGTTAACCACTTGAAAGAGACAAGTAGAGGGGATAGGAGCCCTGCAGGCAGCAACTGTGAAGTGAGAGTTGTTAAGAGAACAGCAAGGAGGAGATCATTGGACGATGACCATATCGGCCAGCCCACTTTTAGATTTATCCAGCATACAAATGCATACAATCTACATTTCCTTGATTCCGCATGTCCTCTATCCTCCTTCTCAAAACGCATTGGAGGAGAAGATCCAAAGTTCCTCCCCTTTGACTTTCAAATAAAAATTCACCACTGGTATAATGTTCCCACTCATATCATGTGACAAGAGATTAAAGCACGGGCTTGGAAAGGATATGCTTTACCATGGCTGTAAAATATTGATTTCAGAGCACAGGATGGCCATTTGTAAAGGGCAACACAATCATATGTTTGTGCATGTGTGAGAGTGAGCTGTTGAAAGGTTAACTCACCGGATATAACAAGGGACAAAACAGGTTAGCTGCTTAGAATTTAAATATATACACAATATATTGTACACAGCACAACATACACACAATTGAGTATACAAAACATTAAGAACACTTGCCCTTTCCATGACATAGACTGACCAAGTGAATCCAGGTGAAAGCTATGGACCCTTATTGATGTCACTTGTTAAATCCACTTCAATCAGAATAGATGAAGGGGATGAAACGGGTTAAAGAAGGATTTCTAAGCATTGAGACAATTGAGACATGGATTGTGTATGTGTGCCATTCAGAGGGTGAATGAGCAAGATAAAATATTGAAGTGCCTTTGAACGGGATTTGATAGTAGGTGCCAGGCGCACTTGTTTGTGTCAAGAACCGCAACACTGCTGGATTTTTCACGCTCAACAGTTTCCCATGTGTATCAAGAATGTTCCACCACCCAAAGGACATCCAGCCAACTTGACACAACTGTGGGAAGCGTTGGAGCCCACATGGGCCAGCATCCCTGCGGAACACTTTAGACACCTTGTAGAGTCCATGCCCCGACGAATTAAGGCTGTTCTGCAACTCAATATTAGGAAGGTGTTCCTAATTTTTGGTATACTCAGTATATATACACTCAGGGCTATACTAGGATTCAGAGAGGGCAAGATCTAGGACTTGTTTATAGTGGAGATGAGAGAAAAAAAACATTAAAGATGGGAGGAATGCTGTTGTAAATGCTTGGAGAGGAACCAAGAGGGAGTCCATAGCTCTGAACGTCTTTCTTCACCATAACTCATCATGGCGCTCTCAAGGTGTAGGCCCTAATATGACAGCCAGTGACTTGATAAAGTGTGGCTGCTTTCTCCAGCCTCCATGGTCAGGCACTTCACCTTCCATCGTTTAGGAGGCATTGTCTCCCAACAGTTCTCAATAATAATTTATTAGATCACAGGGCAGGCAAAGGGCAGGTCGAGGACAGGCAGAGGTTTGTAATCAGGTCAGAGTCAGGCAGGTACAGGATGGCAGGCAGGCTCGGGGTCAGGGCAGGCAGAATGGTCAGAACCAGGTAAACTAGGAAATAAACACTTGAGAAACTATCATTCATCATCGACTGACTGGGCTGCACAGCCTAGGTGTTTCGCCATCTCCACACTCAGTAAACAGCCAAATCCCCCCTGATCGATGGAGCCCATTTAACTTCAGCTATTGACTCATGGCCCCTCAACAGACGGTGAAAAAATACAAAACATTTAAATGGAGGGGGAAAAAGAACAAAACGGAACAGAGCGGCACAGGCGGGCATGACAACTCTGCTTCTGAATTTGAATAAATTATAGCTAGCTAGCCAGACAGTTTTAGAGGAATGATTCCATAAATTATTCAACTTAACTGCCAATATGCCAACATTCCAGTCAAACAATGCAGTCAATCCACAGCCATAAACTAGCAGAAATCAGTTGTTGATAGGACTTAGACAAGTTGCAAATGCAACAAGTACTGAGGTTGTAGCTTATGATAGCACTCACAGTTTTCCAAGAAAACAAAAATGTAGACATGATTTGGTCTGTTTACAAATATTTTAGAATCTATTTAAACAGAAATTTGGTATACAACCCGTATAAACTGTATTTATAATTATATTATAATATTTTAGTATTATTAGGTTGACAATATTTAAATTTCTGATATCACATGCCTTACTTTTATTTTCCTGCATAAGTAAATGCAGGATTATGCGTTTACTGCCATTCATTCCAATTAGACTGGTTTGTATTGGCTGCCATTTTCACCCCATTCTGGAACTTTTAGGGTTTATGACATAGCCCCTCTAAGTAAATTTAAAGTTTGATTTGATTTGAGTCCTATTCTATTTTAGTCCTATTCTTTAACCTTGATTTTTGGTTGAGATGGAGACGTGACTCCAACATATCAATGCTTAATTTGTAGACAAACTAGGTATTGAATTATTTTTGGTTGTCAACGCAACAAAATATCAACATTTGAAGGAGCTGTATCTTCTGCTTGGAAAGTTCCATCTGTGCCACTGATTTAGTCTGGCTTTAATTCCAGTTTGTCTACAAATGAATAATTGATATGTTGGATTCACGTCTCCATCTCAACCAAATCAAATCAAACTTAAAATTCACTTTATATAAAGTTAGATTTGATTTAGTCCTATTCTTTAACTTTGATTATTAGTTGAGATGGAGAAGTGAATCCAACATATAAATTATTCATTTGTAGACTAACTGGAATTAACGCCAGACTAAATCAGCAGCACAAAAGTTACATCTCCTTCAAATGTTGATATTTGGTTGTGTTGACAACCAAATACAATTCAATATCACTTTTGTAATACAGTAAACAGCTTATTAACTTGTCAACAAGTTAACAAATTATATATGTTGGATTCACGTCTCCAACTAAATCAAAAATAAAAGTTAAAGAATAGGATTAAGCCAGTGGCTCACAAGAAACTATCCAAGCATTAGACATACTTTTAAATGTTGATATTTGATTGCATTGTCAAGATCTTCACAATTGCTATAATAATCTGTGCAGAATATTGAACAGCATTGATCACTTGAACTAAATACTTTTAATGTAATCTCAATTGCAATCCAGGTTGTGCTCTTAGATGAAGCACAGTGATAACACATTAACTTCAAAATATCTGACATTGTTTTCCCATTTCAACTTTGTTGTGGGTTTTAAATGGTTGAAAGTGCAGTGATAACACATTTAGGTGACAACTAAACCAAACATCTGACATTGTATTTCCATTGATATTTGGGTGTGGTTTTAGATGGTTGAAAGCATAGCGATAACACATTGGGAATTCAACAAACTTCTGGCTGTCGTTTTGAGTGGGTGAATAAAGGTTTAAATCTCATTGATCAACCTCTCAAACAAATATTAACCAAATGTCCACGTTGAAATTACGTGGTGTGCCCAGCGGGAAGGAGAGAGAGAACACAGAGGAGGAATCGAACAATGCAAGCAGATAATCTAGGGCTCTGTCCCAATGTGTAAATAGGTGACATTGCAGGGGTGGGTACACCAGGGAAGAGATCAATCGGCTGCTTTCTGTTGCTCTGTAATCCATAACTATCTATAAGTAATCAACCTTCAGAGGAGAAACAGGGAATGAATGAATAAAGAAAGATAGAAAGAGAGAGACGCCACACCTGATCTTAATGAGTGCTTGTTTCCTTTGAAACGGGGTCTCTTTGACTAGACTAAAATGAACAGCTTTATATGAGTTAAAAACACATGGCATGCTAGCTCCACCCTGGTGGCGTAGTAGACTAATTCTATGGATAGAGAAGAGAAGATCATAGTTTTGAATCTCACTGACGCTGTGCTACAATATAAAATACATGTGTTGGCATGATTAATGCCCACGCAAATTAATTTCCATGTGTCCTATCTGTGCTTGGAGTTCAAAACAGTTAACCCAAACTAAACTAGCAGTTTTGTTAAAAGTGTTCTCAGAATGTTAATAAAACCTCCCAGGAAAACTTTCAGGGAACCACAGTAAAACGTTCAGTCCCTGCAACCTAAAAAGGAACGTTCCCACAACAGGCGGAATTTTCACTTCCGTTTTAAAAAACATTCAATTTTACCGGTCAGGAAACGTATGGCTTTGTTCCCAGAACCACTGGGAAACCAAAAACGTACATTACCACAACTTCTAAGGAACCAAATGTGCTAGTTGGGATAACCTAGTCTACATAGGGCAATATTTTGTTATTGGTTACAAGATTACAAGATCGCTATCATCAGTGATGGACAAGAGTTCAAATGATCAATCAGCTATGGGCCAACACGTTTATTTTCAATATTACTTGCATATCTATTAATATTAGAATCCCTCCTCACGTCATCTCTAAAACTGTTATACAGTGCATTCGGAAAGTATTCAGACTCCTTTACTTTTTCCACATTTTGTTACGTTACAGCCTTATTCTAAAATTGATTAAATACATATTTTTCCTCCTTAATCTACACACAATACCCCATAATGACAAATTGAAACAGGTTAAGAAACAGAAATGCCTTATTTACATAAGTATTCAGACCCTCTGTTATGAGACTCGAAATTGAGCTCAAGTACATCCTGTTTCCATTGATCATCGTTGAGATGTTTCTACAACTTGATTGGAGTACACCTGTGGTAAATTCAATTGATTGGACATGATTTGTAAAGGCACACAGATGATGTCTATATAAGGTCCCACAGTTGACTGTGCATGTCAGAGCAAAAACCAAGCCATGAGGTCGAAGGAATTGTCCGTAGAGCTCCGAGACAGGATTGTGTCGAGGCACAGATCTGGGGAAGGGCACCAAAAACATTCTGCAGCATTGAAGGTCCCCAAGAACACAGTGGCCTCCATCATTCTTAAATGGAATACATTTGAAACCACCAAGACTCTTCCTAGAGCTGGCCGGCCGACCAAACTGAGCAATCGGGGTAGAAGGTTCTTGGTCAGGGAGGTGACCAAG